>NC_064639.1:420578911-420916411 GCF_023864345.2 Schistocerca serialis cubense
TGTTATTGTGTTTTACGTAGATAATGTGCTTCTTAAGGGATATCATTTCCGCCTGTTATCCAAATAAATGTTAACATGTTTCAGCACCTTTGTGCTATCGTTACTGAGTATTCTTTATTGAGCTCTCACACTTCTCAATTCTTGTACGTTATTGGATAGTACAGGACCCTCTTCAGACTACTGGATATTGGTACCTTGTCATAGTTAGTGGAGAAATTTCCTTTCTCGGCTGCGTACTCATCTGTCGATCACCTAACTAATGAGGAGGTACTGAATAGAATTGGGGAGAAGAGGAATTTGTGGCACAACTTGACTAGAAGAAGGGATCGGTTAGTGGGACACGTTCTGACGCATCAAGGGATCATCAATTTAGCATTGGAGGGAAATGCAGAGGGTAAAAATCGTACAGGGAGACCAAGGAATGAATACACTAAGCAGATTCAGAAGGATATAATTTGCAGTAGTTACTCGGAGATTAAGAAGCTTGCACAGGATAGAGTAGCATGGAGAGTTGCATCAAACCAGTCTCAGGACTGAAGACAACAACAACGACAAAGTAGCGAAAGCCAAATTTTTATATGTTGTTGTTGTTGTTGTTGTTGTTGTCTTCAGTCCTGAGACTGGTTTGATGCAGCTCTCCATGCTACTCTATCCTGTGCAAGCTTCTTCATCTCCCAGTACTTACTGCAACCTACATCCTTCTGAATCTGCTTAGTGTATTCATCTCTTGGTCTCCCTCTACGATTTTTACCCTCTACGGTGCCCTCCAACGCTAAATTTGTGATCCCTTCATGCCTCAGATCATGTCCCACCAACCGGTCCCTTCTTCTTGTCAATTTGTGCCACAAACTCCTCTTCTCCCCAATTCTATTCGATACCTCCTCATTAGTTATGTGATCTACCCATCTAATCTTCAGCATTCTTCTGCAGCACCACATTTCCAAAGCAGCTATTCTCTTCTTGTCCACACTATTTATCGTCCATGTTTCACTTCCATGCATGGCTACACTCCATACAGATACTTTCAGAAACGACTTCCTGACACTTAAATCTATACTCGATGTTAACAAATTTTTCTTCTTCAGAAACGCTTTCCTTGCCATTGCCAGTCTACATTTTATATCTTCTCTAGTTCGACCTTCAATACTTATATTGCTCCCCAAATAGTAAAACTCCTTTACTACTTTAAGTGTCTCATTTCCTAATCTAATTCCCTCAGCATCACCCGACTTAATTCGACTACATTCCATTATCCTCGTTTTGCTTTTGTTGATGTTCATCTTATATACTCCTTTCAAGACACTGTCCATTCCGTTGAAGTGCTCTTCCATGTCCTTTGCTGTCTCTGACAGAATTACGATGTCATCTGCGAAACTCAACTTTTTTATTTCTTCTCCGTGGACTTTAATACCTACTCCGAATTTTTCTTTTGTTTCCTTTACTGCTTGCTCAATATACAGATTGAATAACATCGGGGAGAGGCTACAGCCCTGTCTCACTCCCTTCCCAAACACTGCTTCCCTTTCATGCCCTCGACTCTTATAACTGCCATCTGGTTCCTGTACAAATTGTAAATAGCCTTTCGCTCCCTGTATTTTACCCCTGCCACCTTTAGAATTTGAAAGAGAGTATTCCAGTCAACATTGTCAAAAGCTTTCTCTAAGTCTACAAATGCTAGAAAAGTATGTTTGCCTTTCCTTAATCTATTTTCTAAGATAAGTCGTAGGGTCAGTATTGCCTCACGTGTTCCAACATATCTGCGGAATCCAAACTGATCTTCGCCGAGGTCGGCTTCTACCAGTTTTTCCATTCGTCTGTAAAGAATTCGCGTTAGTATTTTGCAGCTGTGACTTATTAAATTGATAGTTTGGTAATTTTCACATCTGTCAACACCTGCTTTCTTTGGGATTGGAATTATTATATTCTTCTTGACGTCTGAGGGTATTTCACCTGTCTCATACATCTTGCTCACCAGATGGTAGAGTTTTGTCAGGACTGGCTCTCCCAAGGCGGTCATTAGTTCTGATGGAATGTTGTCTACTCCCGGGGCCTTGTTTAGACTCAGGTCTTTCAGTGATCTGTCAAACTCTACACGCAGTATCGTATCTCCCATTTCATCTTCATCTACATCCTCTCCCATTTCCATAATATTGTCCTCAAGTACATCGCCCTTGTATAGACCCTCTATATACTCCTTCCAACTTTCTGCTTTCCCTTCTATGCTTAGAACTGGGTTTCCGTCTGAGCTCTTGATATTCATACAAGTGGCTCTCTTTACTCCAAAGGTCTCTTTAATTTTCCTGTAGGCAGTATCTATCTTACCCCTAGTGAGATAAGCCTCTATGTCCTTACATTTGTCCTCTAGCCATCCCTGCTTAGCCATTTTGCACTTCCTGTCGATCTCATTTTTGAGACGTTTGTATTCCTTTTTGCCTGCTTCATTTACTGCGTTTTTATATTTTCTCCTTTCATCAATTAAATTCAATAATTCTTCTGTTACCCAAGGATTTCTACTAGCCCTCGTCTTTTTACGTGCTTGATCCTCTGCTGCCTTCACTACTTCATCCCTCAGAGCTACCCATTCTTCTTCTACTGTATTTCTTTCCTCCATTCCTGTCAATTGTACCCTTATGCTCTGCCTGAAACTCTGTATAATCTTTGGTTTAGTCAGTTTATCCAGGTCCCATCTCCTTAAATTCCCACCTTTCTGCAGTTTCTCCAGTTTTAATCTACAGGTCATAACCAATAGATTGTGGTCAGAGTCCACATCTGCCCCTGGAAATGTCTTACAATTTAAAACGTGGTTCCTAAATCTCTGTCTTACCATTATATAATGTATCTGATACCTTCTAGTATCTCCAGGATGTGTTAGCTATGATTAAGTTATGCTCTGTCCAAAATTCTACCAGACGGCTTCCTCTTTCATTTCTCTCCCCCAATCCATATTCACCCACTATGTTTCCTTCTCTCCCTTTTCCTACTATCGAATTCCAGTCACCCATGACTATTAAATTTTCGTCTCCCTCCACTACCTGAATAATTTCTTTTATCTCGTCATACATTTCATCAATTTCTTCATCATCTGCAGAGCTAGTTGGCATATGAACATGTACTACTGTAGTAGGAATGGGCTTCGTGTCTATCTTGGGCACAGTAATGCGTTCACTATGCTGTTGGTAGTAGCTTACCCGCACTCCTATTTTTTTATTCATTATTAAACCTACTCCTGCATTACCCCTATTTGATTTCGTATTTATAACCCTGATTCCTCCTGCCACCGAACGTCTCTAATTCCCACTATATCTAACTTCAACCTATCCATTTCCCTTTTCAAATTTTCTAGCCTACCTGCCCGATTAAGGGACCTGACATTCCACGCTCCGATCCGTAGAACGCCAGTTTTCTTTCTCCTAAAAGCGACGTCCTCTTGAGTAGTCCCCGCCCGGAGATCCGAATGGGGGACTATTTTACCTCCGGAATATTTTACCCAAGAGGACGCCATAATCATTTAACCATACAGTAAAGCTGCATGCCCTCGGGAAAAATTGCGGCTGTAGTTTCCCCCTGCTTTCAGCCGTTCGCAGTACCAGCACAGCAAGGCCGTTTTGGTTAGTGTTGCATAACTAATTGGAATTTTATTCGCACGTCTAGACTTAGTTCTAACTTGAACACTAACCAGACTTTAGTACTTACGTGAACGCTACGAGAAAAAGAGTAAGATAGGGAGAAGAGGAATCAGAAAATTAAAGACACAAATTAGAGAAATGATTACTTTATTTTTCAATTTAACGTTACAATACTTCAGTACAAATTATATTTTTTGTATATATCCTTTCAACATTCGCTAAATGATCCTGTTCGCTATGTCATGTTCGTACAGTACGATGACAAGATCACGGAGAATAGCGCGAAGGGGACCACCGGGCTTAACATCCCCATCCGATGGACGGATCACCAGCAACATCGTCACAAGCCCTCACTTCATGAGACACGGTAGGTGCTTTGGATGTTGATCCACGACGTTGGCGCAAAGTCTGATGATCAGGAACTTTTCAGCCCCTTTCCTACTGTTTATTGGTGTGACAAATTTTTTCCACCACCAAGTTTCGTATTGGCTAGCTGCAAGGCGAGTGCCACCTCAAAGGCGTGGGTAAGCGACTCCTACGGAAACGGGTTGCTGGGGCAAAAAAGGTCATTTATGTATCGGTACTTTACGTCATAATTGTTGATTGAAGCTGTAGGGGAAGTTGAATCATATCACAAAGAGTAACAAAAATTTCGAACGTAACATTCCACGAAAGTGTGCTGAAAAGTAATGCCTTCGAATTTTTTATGTGTTAAACTCTTAAAGCAT
The DNA here is from genome assembly GCF_023864345.2 of Schistocerca serialis cubense. Lineage (NCBI taxonomy): Eukaryota > Metazoa > Arthropoda > Insecta > Orthoptera > Acrididae > Schistocerca > Schistocerca serialis. The sequence goes on from NC_064639.1 coordinate 420,583,266, forward strand.
TTTAATAAATAATTTTAATTCATGAAGGATCGAACTCTACTTGCTGCAACATATAACTGACCACGCATAAAAACTGGTTGCCTTAGTAAAGTACCACCTTTTTTGATTGCTTATCCCTGTGACTTATTAATGGTAATTGCAAATGCAGAAATAGATGGGAATTGTTTTCTTTGAAACTCAAAAGGTAAAATAGTACCGGAATTAATCACATTTACACACGGAATGAAAATTCGCATTTTTTCAGCTAAAACTTGGCAATCAATGCTGTTATTATACAAATATTTAACATAGTTTCTGGTCCCATTAACGAATCCTTCTCTTGTATTTTTATTTCTAATAAGAAGAAACTGGTCTTTAGTTAGGAAAAATGTGTTCGTCGTTAAGACGACTATGCTGAGGAATGATTGTGTAGACATGAAGAATAAAGACGTAGAATGTTAATAACTTTTTGTTTACTCGGTAGGCTTCAGGAGTTTTCACATAAAAAAATCGGAGGTATTATTTATCAGCACGCACTCGTGGGAAGCTACCTTCGAAGTTTTTGTTACTCTTTGCGATGTTATTCAACTTCTCTTAGAGCCTGAGTCCATAATTATGGTGTAAAGCACGGACATATAAATATCCTTTTTTTTTCTCCAGCAACCCGCCTTCGTAGCGGCCGCTTACACACGCCTGTGAAGTGGTGCTCGACTTGCAGGTAGCTAGTTGGAAACGTGGTGAAAAAAAATTTCAAAAACAGGAAAGTGGGTTAGAAGCTCCTAATCGTCAGATTTGGCAAACGTCGTGGATCAACATTAAAAACTCTCCGCAATGTCTGATGAAGTGACGGCTTGTGACAGTGTTGATGATCTGTCCATTGGACGGGGAGGACAAGACCGATGGTCCCCTTGGCGCTGCTCGAGAAGCGTAGGACATGTGCCGGAGTTGGGTTTCACCCTCTCCTCCTTTTTTTTTTTTTCATCGTACACTATCAACGTGACACAGTTTTACATAGGTACCCCTGACAGACACTTACACTCATAAGATAAACATCAGGTACAGTTCCTATATGTCGCGTAGAAAGGGACCATTATCCACAGAGGAAGAAACCAAAACAATGGAAAATCCTGGATGGAATGTTACAACATTATGAAATTAAATTCTCTGCCAGCGTTTCGACTACCTCGCGTCTTGCCCTGAGATGAGAAACGGACTGCCCACTACACTTCCCACCCTTCACACACTGGTATTCCGCCATCCACCACAGCTACACAACATACTCGTCCATCCCTACACAACCCTTGCTCCCAGCCTCATACCTCATGGTTCATATCCCTGTAATAGAGTTAGAGGCAAGGCCTGTCCCATTCATCCTCCCATCACCACTTACTCCAGTCCGATCACGAACATCACCTATCCAATCAAAGGCAGGGCTACCTGTGTAACACAAGCAAAGTGGCAACCACTGTGCTGCATTCTGTGTGGGTGTCACAACCAAGCTGTCTGTTCACATGAATGGCCACTGACAAACTGTGGCTAAGGAACAACTGGACCACACTGTTGCTGAACACGCCGCCAAACAAGACATACATCATTTCAATAAATGCTTCACAGTCTGTGCCATATGGATCCTTCCCACCAACACCAGCTTTTCTGAACTGCGCATTTGGGAAATCTCTCTGCGATATATCCTACGTTCCTGTAACCCTCCTGACCTCAAGCTTCAATAGTCACCCATCTAACCCCTTCCCTGTTCACATGCCAGCACTACACCACAGTCCCCTGTTCCACCAACGCACCCAGTTTGTTTATTTCTCTCGTTTTGCTCTACACTCCCTCCACCCCCACCCCCCCACCTCTCCTCTGCTCGCCGTTTGACCTCTCGACTGCACCTAGCTCCCCTACCCACTCTCTCCACCTTGTCCCTGCACGATCCGAGCAGCACATCACTGTCCCCCACACCTACCCTGCTCTCCCCCCCTCTTCCAGCTCCAGCCTCCTCCTTACCTGCACCCAGTTGCCTCTCCCATAATGCACTGCTGCTGCTGCTGCAACTGAAGCCACATGCTAGAGGCTGTGGTAATTTGTGTGTGAGCTGCATTTGCATGTGTGTGTGTGTGTGTGTGTGTGTGTGTGTGTGTGTGTGTGTGTGTCTGTCTGTCGTCTATTTTTGTCATGGGCCTTGGTGGTCAAAAGCTTATTTTGTGTCAGGCCTTTTGTTGTGCCTATCTGCGACTCAGCATCTCTACTATATGGTGAGTAGCAACTATCCTTTCATAACACTGAGGAAAAAAGCCCTTTCGAGATAGGTGGCTGAACAACCCCTTGGGGTATCCCAGACAACAATTCCATATGACTCTTTGTTTCTTTCTCTAGCGTATATCCTAGTTTGTTTCAGTATGTTGTTGGTGGTAAACTTCCGGCTTTTTTTCACTCAGGGGAGGCGATGAACCAGTTCCTGAACCAGAATGCCAATGAGATCATCAAGGAAATGAAGCCGGCGGCGGCGCAGAGCATCAGCAGGCACTTCAAGGAGTACCTCAACGTGGCGCTGCTGCGCGTGCCTATCAGGATATGGCTGCGCGACCAGTAGCCAACCAGTGCAGTGCAGCAGGCCTCCACTCGATGACGTCATTAGCAGTTGGGGCGCTCGGCGAGAAACAAGTGTCCAAAGTGCTTCACTGCACGAACTCTGTGTCAGAGACTGTTGCCGAGTGCGAAACTCAAGTGCTGCCAGGCTGTGACTTCCTATACAGCGTCGTGGGCTCCAGGGAACGCCCTCAAAGTTGTCGGACGTTGCTGGTGGAGTACTTATGTGATCTCGATCAAAAGTTGGACAGTTCAATTTCGTTCACTACTGCAACATCCTGCTTGGAAAAATCCAAATTACAAGAATCTTCCATTATATCTCCTAGTAAAATGTGTCAACATGGTCTATATCATACATTCTTTAGACGCTAAGAACAATGTCGTCAGCTCGTAACTGTGGTTTCAAGGAAAGAGTTTGTATCTAGTAGTACCACCTTACGAAGTTAATGATTAGCTAGTCTTGGAAGTACATATCAGATTAAGCCTTATTTTCTGTTTATAATAACTGACAAAATATTTGCACTCAACAAAAAGTGAAGTAATGAAAAAAAGCTGTTAGATCGACTTTTGAACAGAAATATACAGAGTTTTTAAGTAAATGCTATTTGTGTAATTATTTTAATATCAAGAAAACCCTTCTAGTTCGCATTCATATGTGTATATTCAGGATTTCTCATTATAAGTGCCTTACGACTCAATATTAGGAGAAATCAAGTTAGCTCCATTAGTTCCAAGCGATATGTTACTTCACTCTTATTTCACTTCCAGATCACATCGTAATGTTTAACTTTCGATACAAATTATTTTTTGTAATTGTTTGAGATAGCTCATATAGCTGCCAGGATTGTTGCCTGTAGTGAAACAAATTTTGTTAGTGAAATACGTACAAAGTATAATAAAGATATTATCGTATCTTCTTTCATCATTGTGTGTGTTATTAACTGAAAGACTTCTGCTGCAAATAGTTCCTTAATTTAATGTTTTAACCCAACAGTAAGGTGAGCAGTTAGTGACAATCACAACCTCACTCAAAAAGAAAATTGAATATGACCGAAGGAAAATAATTTGTATGTCTTCATTTAGTCCAAATGTCCAGGTTATATAAGCATGTTTTCATACGACTGTAATCTAATCGTTACGAAGGCAAATGCATAAAAATAATCCTAAGACTTTTACTTTCAGACCATTAAAATTCTTTTTTACTTTGTTGTTCCCCAGCATTCGGATATTCATATACAACAGTTTAGTTTACCTAAGAAACAGTCATGAGTATTATTATTCGCATTATAATACACTTCCAAATAAGAGGTTAATGAATCCAAGGATGTAGACCGGTTAGATACTGTTACACCACAAACCACCTACTGGTTGCTTTTTTAATACTATACAAATTGGCATTAAATTCCGTTGTTGCAACTACTGTTCAATACATCACTTCATCAAAGTGTCACATATTTTCCACTGCGTGTTGGCAGTAGTTGGCATTATTAGCAGAAAATGACAGGAATTTAGTACCGGATATTTTGACAAATAATACTGACTTTTTTGGTTTCTTCTAGTGCTACTTTGCTTTGGTACAAAGACCGAAACACAATCGTCGCTAAATGTAGCTTACGATGTAAGTTACACTAGTAACATGAATAAAGTGAGCCGCATGTACTTTATAATGTTATAGAACACATTTTTACGTATTTTGATAAATAATACATACAATTTTTGATTTCCTTAAACTGCTATTTTACTTCAGTGCAATGATCGATTTTTCTTGTCCACAGTGACAGGTCGAACTTTCCTCTGTGTGGAACCTTGTCTATAGACCTTACTACCCCTGACACTTATAACAATACTGTCCATAAAAACCAAATTAACACTCTGTGTGCTGGCTGATAGGAGTGATTGTAAGTGGGAAACTGCCATCAGCCACTGTGCTGAGTGCTAAATTGGTTTGTGTGAGCAGTACAGCATGCCTTTCAAGAAAATCGAGAAACTGCCATGTTGATTTAACTGTTTATGAAGCTAACACATCATATATGACGCTTATCGTATACTTCTACATTAGGAAAGTATACAGTCTAAGTGACCACATAAAAGATCTCTTCAAAATGCATCATATTTTTGCAGTTTTGCGGTCTAAAGCGGTGAAGAATGTGATGTTGGCGGCTGAACATGCTGTAAATCTTATCTGGGAGTTAGCTCTTGATATTATTTAGTTACTGATTACGAAAAGGAAATGCGTTACAGGCAGTAAACTTTTCAGAGTCTTGGCACCACAGCTCCGTTCAGTAAATGTCGCAGCCGCAGAATGGCAACTATGACTCAGGCCTCTTCAGACATAATGTGGTGTCGGAATTACCACGAAATACAGAAAATAGCGCCAATCAGTAACGTCAAATATACACTCCTAGAAATTGAAATAAGAACACCGTGAATTCATTGTCCCAGGAAGGGGAAACTTTATTGACACATTCCTGGGGTCAGATACATCACATGATCACACTGACAGAACCACAGGCACATAGACACAGGCAACAGAGCATGCACAATGTCGGCACTAGTACAGTGTATATCCACCTTTCGCAGCAATGCAGGCTGCTATTCTCCCATGGAGACGATCGTAGAGATGCTGGATGTAGTCCTGTGGAACGGCATGCCATGCCATTTCCACCTGGCGCCTCAGTTGGACCAGTGTTCGTGCTGGACGTGCAGACCGCGTGAGACGACGCTTCATCCAGTCCCAAACATGCTCAATGGGGGACAGATCCGGAGATCTTGCTGGCCAGGGTAGTTGACTTACACCTTCTAGAGCACATTGGGTGGCATGGGATACATGCGGACGTGCATTGTCCTGTTGGAACAGCAAGTTCCCTCGCCGGTCTAGGAATGGTAGAACGATGGGTTCGATGACGGTTTGGATGTACCGTGCACTATTCAGTGTCACCTCGACGGTCACCAGTGGTGTACGGCCAGTGTAGGAGATCGCTCCCCACACCATGATGCCGGGTGTTGGCCCTGTGTGCCTCGGTCGTATGCAGTCCTAATTGTGGCGCTCACCTGCACGGCGCCAAACACGCATACGACCATCATTGGCACCAAGGCAGAAGCGACTCTCATCGCTGAAGACGATACGTCTCCATTCGTCCCTCCATTCACGCCTGTCGCGACACCACTGGAGGCGGGCTGCACGATGTTGGGGCGTGAGTGGAAGATGGCTTAACGGTGTGCGGGACCGTAGCCCAGCTTCATGGAGACGGTTGCGAATGGTCCTCGCCGATACCCCAGGAGCAACAGTGTCCCTAATTTGCTGGGAAGTGGCGGTGCGGTCCCCTACGGCACTGCGTAGGATCCTACGGTCTTGGCGTGCATCCGTGCGTCGCTGCGGTCCGGTCCCAGGTCGACGGGCACGTGCACCTTCCGCCGACCACTGGCAACAACATCGATGTACTGTGGAGACCTCACGCCCCACGTGTTGAGCAATTCGGCGGTACGTCCACCCGGCCTCCCGCATGCCCACTATACGCCCTCGCTCAAAGTCCGTCAACTGCACATACGGTTCACTTCCACGCTGTCGCGGCATGCTACCAGTGTTAAAGACTGCGGTGGAGCTCCGTATGCCACGGCAAACTGGCTGACACTGACGGCGGCGGTGCACAAATGCTGCGCAGCTAGCGCCATTCGACGGCCAACACCGCGGTTCCTGGTGTGTCCGCTGTGCCGTGCGTGTGATCATTGCTTGTACAGCCCTCTCGCAGTGTCCGGAGCAAGTATGGTGGGTCTGACACACCGGTGTCAATGTGTTCTTTTTTTCCATTTCCAGGAGTGTATTTTTCTTGTGTAGACCATGATGCATTATCTTCTTTCACTCATAAAATGATTTTTGTTGAGGTGAAGTATTAGTCAAAATCTTTTAAAAACTTCACGTATTGAAACTTCGGTTCTATACAACCAATAGAACATAGCCTCAAGTAGGCCTAAGAGTAAAAATAATAAAAACCTATGTTAGCCACACAGTAACGTCAGTCAGATTTTTCAAGTGCAGAACATGATGCGTTAGCCTTGTCACCACTAGAATGGTTCTTGTGAGGAAAAGTATTACTGAAAAACTTCCGTGAAGCCTTAGGTTTTTGTGCTATCAGTTGAACATTACGTCCAGTAGGCCTAAGGTCGAAAGAAGTGAAAAGCTATATTAGGCAGTTAACAACCTTAGATACATTTTTCTAGCGCAGAACATGATGTGTTATCTTCTTCCGCCCTAAAATGTGGTTAAGTGAGGTGAAGCATTAGTACTTTTAAAAACTCCAGACATGAAACTTCGATCATTACATCGCCAATAACATAAAATTAAGTTGGCCTGAGATCGAAAGACGAATATATTTACATTGATAAATATAACAGAAGTGTCAATAAAATGAGCCACAAGTGTTTAGTACTTTTACATAACAAATATTTATGTATTTTGGTACATAATGCAGATTATTTTGGGTTTCTTTGAAGTGCAATTTTACTTTGGTACAGAGATGGAACTGCTGTCATTCTCAAGTGCACCTTAACCTGTAAGCTAAACCAATAGTGCTAATAAGTGAGCCACATGTATCTTGTACCTTTATCGTAATATGGACAAATAACACTGTGAAGTTTAATTTATGGATCCATTGTGGCCGGCTGGAGTGGCCGAGTGGTTCTAGGCACTTCAGTCTGGAACTGCGCGACCGCTACGGTCGCAGGTTCGAATCCTGCCTCGGGCATGGATGTGTGTGATGTCCTTAGGTTAGTTAGGTTTAAGTAGTACTAAGTTCTAGGGGACTGATGACCTCAGATGTTAAGTCCCATAGTGGTCAGAGCCATTTGAACCATTTTTTTGATAGATTGTGCACCAAGCGGGACACAATGATCGAACTATGGTCGTATTTTGGAGCCAAATGTGGTACACAGAGCAAGATATCCGATTCTATGGCTCATATTGATTGGCTGTTTCATTTTAAGGGCCAGTAAAATGCTAGCATGAGAATGGGAGAGCAAAATTTGCATGTGTTGTCCTAGAAGCACTCTGATTAGCCTATTTTCAGGAAAGCGACATGGCTTAGAAGAAAGAAACCATACCAGGTTCGCTTTCCTTTGGTTGGTCAAAATGATGCTTCCTACCCACACTGACCTTCTGCACTATATTGCTGCACAGTGTGAGTGTCGACGGCTGTGTAGAAGGTTCCTCCCCACACTGTGTTTGAAAGTTATTTGTACCTGTGCGTTTGACTCGATCAGAATAACCAAATAATCATGGTACATCTGTCTACAAATATCGTCAGTGCTCATCGCGCTACACTATTCATATAACCTCGAACATACATGCGAAAAAAATAGTGCCCATGGGTCATATAATCCGATCAGACAAAGCCTTTAGTCAGCCTTTATTCAGATACTGTAACATATTTAACTTGTGAAATATTATTGCAGAAAATCTCCACTTTTTTTAAAAAAAAAAGGCACCTTGAAACTAATATTATAATAAAGATCATATCGAAGAAATAAATATCTCAGGAATAGTCTTTCACCCAAGTTATATCCATCTAAGTCCCTGGAAGTAGTGGCTGTGGTCATCAAACACAATAAGTCATAAAAATTATCGTGTCCGAAACTATCGAATTCATGGATCTGTTAGAGCTGGTATTAAGCTACAATTTGTCTTCATACAGATACAATCCAGTGGCCAAGTACATTAACTGCAGTACCTTACACACTTACGCGAATCGCATGCCTGGGTCATGTTGTGACTAGGAGGTTGAGTGGAAAGTGAGAGTGAGTGGTCCAGTCCACCCCTGGAGGCGTCAGTGACAAAGCGGTATCTGTAATAACATTTGCAAAGTGTACAGAGTAGTAAGTCTTTTCAGAGCTGCAGTTTGAGTCCAGGCGTTAAGCGCAAGTGTTACGATGAAGTCCTGACGCCTCGTCAGCTGGTCATGACGTCACTACCTCTGACCAGAGCCATGACTGCGCGCAATGCTGCTGACGTCGGCGAAGCGAGGAAGGTGCTGCCCACCCAGACACCCTACAATGACACAGTGCTGCTACCACAGAAGCGCTCTAGAAGGCAGCCCACCATGCACTCAGGTGGAGACTGCCGCCTGTGGTCCAGGAACTCACTTGTCGTGAAGACTAGGTCCTGGACATCCACGGTTGGTCGACCAGGACGGCAGAAGATGCTCAACAATCTACCAGGAGGCTGTGCACATGCGTCATGAAGACAGGAGCCTGTGGATCATCCGCAATCACCCATATTGTAGGAGGGCTGGCAGCACAGAAGTCTTCTCATCTGCCATGACCCAGTAGACAGCAACTATGGTGTGTATCAGGTTGGGTGCATCTTGGTACTGAATTCAGCAAGCAAACATCAGGCTGGCCATTATCGATCAGCGTTTCGTGTTTTCACTGAAACTCAATAGACTACCATCATCTCTGGTTCTAGCGACACGGGCAGAATGGCAGCACGACAGAATATGTTCTTGAGCTACGGAAGCCTCGCTATTTGAAGGGCCTAAACCGCATTCATGACACTGTGGCTCTGAATACATAAGCGCATTTGCCCTCGTTTGTCGGACCCATCAGCGCTCCTAACCTGTCTGTGGTAATTCAGAAATTATTCTGGATAGCTGAGCTGGGCTTTTTCGGCCTACCTTTGATTTAGTAGAGGTGCTCGGGTGGTGAAGTTACGTAACATTACCTCACAGTGCCTTGTGGAGCAGCACTTGCGTTTCTGTCTACCGCGCTCTGAGGTCTGTTGCGTTGGTGGTACGCCTTGTTGACATACTAACTGGCACACCAACCCGGCACTAACCCTCTCTGTTCTGAGCTCGCATGGTAGAACATTTAAAAAGCTTAAACATGTGCAATAAATAATTCTGCTCTGCAATACTCCTCCCCTGTGCCAAGAAACACGTGCTGAATTTTGTCAATATTTATCCTCCGCACCAGTCTCATAGATCTACTTACATAATAGTTCGTTGTGCACATTGCACCAACTTTGTTACCCCTGGGAGCTGATTTGCAGAGATCGTTTCCTACTTCTGTATCGTTATTCTTAAAATTCCGTTTGCTGAATCTTCGTAAAGGTTCGCTACCTTACCCCTATTTTCGTTTTTTACGAAATATACTAATTTTACTGGTTTCTTAGTCCATCTTTTTCAGTTTACGTTAGTTAATCACTCGTCAAGTATGTGATGTGTCAGTAAGTATGCACGATGGATGCATCTACGTCTGAGATGTACGCAGATTGCTATCTGAAACAAGGCAAGATTAGTGGCCGAAATGCTTATGGGTACAACATTTTGGCGTCGGTTCTACTGGTATTGCTAAATACAAACATAAAAAAAAGTTTGCATCGCCTCGGCTCCAAGAGTTCCGGAACCTGTACAGAAAATTGGAAAAGAAATCAACATAAACATCATTTCTGCCTTTTTTATTGCTCATGAAAACCACACATTGCATGTTGTATCACCATACAGCGAGACCTTCAGAGGCGGTGGTCCAGGTTTCTGAACACACCGGTACTTCTAGTACCCAGTAGCACGTCATCTTGCATTGATGCCTGTATTCGTCGTGACGTACTATCCAGAAGTTCATCAAGGCACTCTTGGTCCAGATTGTCCCACTCCTCAACGGAGATTCGGCGTAGGTCCCTCAGAGCGGTTGGTGGGTCGCATCTTCCATAAACAGCACTTTTCAATTTATCCCAGGCATGTTCGATAGGGTTCATGTCTGGTGAACAAGCTGGCCACTCTAGTCGAGAGATGTCGTTATCCTGAAGTAAGTCATTCACAAGATGTACAGGATGGGAGCGCGAGTTGTCGTTCATGAAGACGAATACCTCGCCGATACACTGCAGATATGGTTGCACTATCGGTCCGAGGATGGCATTCACGTATAGTACAACCATTACGGCGCCTTCCATGACCACCAGCGGCGTACGTCGGCTCCACATAATGACACCCCAAAACAGCAGGGATCCTCCTCCTTGCCGCACTTTCTGGACAGTGTGTGTAAGGCGTTCAGCCTGATCGAATTGCTTCCAAACACGACTCCGACGATTGTCTGGCTGAATGTATATGCGACACTTATCGGTGAAAAGAACGTGATACCAGTCCTGAGCTGTCCATTCGGCATGTTTTTGGGCCCATCTGTACCGCGCTGCAGGGTGTCGTCGTTGCACAGATGGACCTCGCCATGTACCTCGAGTAGGAAGTTGCGCATCATGCAGCCTATTGCGCGCAGGACGTCCTGTGGCTGCACGAAAAACATTATTCAACATGGTGACGTTGCTGTCGCGGTTCCTTCGAGTCACAATCCGTAGGCAGCAATCATCCACTGCCCTTGGGAGGCCAGAGCGAGGCATGTCATCGACAGTTCCTGTCTCTCTGCATCTGCTCTATGTCAGAACAACATCGCTTTGCTTCCCTCCGAGACGCCTGGACACTTCCCTTGTCGAGAGCCCTTCCTGGCACAAAGTAACAATGCAGACGCGATCGAGCCGCGGTACTGACATGGTTGAACTACAGACAACATGAGCCGCGTACCTCCTTCTTGGTGGAATGACGAAATTATCGGCTGTCGGACCCCACTGTCTAATAGGCGCTGCTCATGCATCGTTGTTTACATCCTAGGGAGGGTTTAGTTACATCTCTGAACAGTCAAAGGCACTGTGTCTATGATACAATATCCACAGTTAACGTCTATCTTCAGGAGTTCTGGGAATAGGGATGATACAAAACTTTTTTATACGAGTATGTTCCAACATTTGCCCAATGGAAATGTCGCTTTGCTGTGATGCTTTTTGTGTGTCTAAGGAATGTATGAGATCAGGGTTCAGAGTATCGTTAAGGTAAGTTACATTTTGCGGTGGCAGTCCTTCTAACGGTTTATCTGGTCAATACAATGCAGACGGAGTGAACTTGAGTACAGACGTACTCATGAGTGTAGCTGGGAGACGGAAGTTCGTCTCGGCTCTCTCGCAAGTCGTGCCGTTTACCAAAATACCACTATCATGTAACTCGAGCTTTACCGTGCCCTGAGGTTTCCCATTCTTATAGCAACTCATCATTAAATGTTATGTTGCAAAAGCTGAGTTCATCCATTGCGCTCCTACCTACTGCAAATAAGGCTGCGGGCCAATTATTTTTTTCTGAAATTTCGTTGCATCCGTTTACCCCAGAATTAATTGTATCTCGCATGTCTGGTCGTCAGTCTGCCTGTGCAAAAGGTGATATTCTCCTTCTAAGCCTCTTGTAGTAGCCTTAGTGACATAAGAGCGTGAGGTTCCCATGCTCAGGAATTATTACCACCTCTCGCGATTTTACTCGTACACTTTTCCTCATCGCTGTCCATCTCACTAGATAAGGAAGAATGTATCATCGATATTGCTCGTTCATTCTTACAACTGGTAGTCGAACCACTATGTATGACGTTGCTCTACGCGTGCTTCCACGGTCGCTGTGTGGTAAAACATTGCCGAGTTCTTTTCCAACACCCCTGTTCATGTCGCTGCTCAGTAGGACCCTGACAAGAATTGTTACAACGGCAGTAACACCTGTTAGTTGCTCGCTACCTGTGAAGACGGAACGAAGATGAAGGAAGCGAAGAATAGAGCTTATAATTGCTTTAGTCCCCTCAGAGGTCAGCTACTTAGTTTTCTGGAAAAGCTTCGCTCAACGACGAACATTACTCACAAGGAATACCGATGCTGCTCGCTTTAGTTTACTTCAAACTTATAATGGAATGATTCACTAAGTTAAAGACGTGGGGTGTCGTAGTTTTGAAAAATATATGCACAATTCGATCGGTCAATCACGCTATGCTGTATTGTTTATTAAATGTACTTCGTTTCAGAGTGACTGCAGAGCGTCTGAAATTTTGCGTCTCCTTTCATGTAATACGAAACCTGATAATTACATAGAATAATATACAAGGACATGATCTGGCTTTGAAATAAACAGACCAGATAGACATTAAACGAGTTCAGTATATTCATAGTTAATGAGTGACTGGTTATTGATGCTTACACGATGGTAGATGGAAAAAGAAAGATAGTGCGAAACAGCAAGACTTCTCCTGGCTGGTTGCAGAAAAACGTGAAGGCTGTGCATACCTTCATTTATAAGTATCTTATTTCAGTAAGTTATATATCGCTATCGGACTCTTGGGTCCTCTTCCTCGTGACATATGTTTGAAACTTTACATATAGAAGACAAAGAAAAGAAAACTGGATACGGAGTCTTATATTTGCCTTCATCAATGTCTGCAAGACAGGCTGTCTCATTACTGTCTGATGCAGATCGGAATGTAGCATGGAACATTTTTGGTACTGTGCTGTTGTTTGCGCGTTACCTAAAATATGGCTAAGCTGTTGTTAGACAAGCAGGAGTCCGCCTGATAACAGCTGTTATTTTCTTTTTTTCCGTTCTTGTAGTTGTACGGGTCATGAGCTAGTTTCTGCACAACTGCAGGGTCATCTTCGAATAAAATTCTTTGGCCACCGTTTCAGACTTGAGTAACTAACTGTTAGTGTTTGAACAGAATGTTGCGAAACATGAAAATAGGTGTAAATTTCATTACTGACCCAGGATTATATGACATTAGGTGAAGCTTGTTACTACGTGCAGTATTATTAGAGCATGAAATGATTAAAAAAGCAAGCACAGCCCCCAGATCGTAAGGCAGGTTGTGAAAAGATACATTTCTTTGTCGCATATTACCATAGTACTTGGGTCCAAAGTAGTCTATCGTGTTTATTAAACCATTACTGAAATCTGGATACACGTTGTCGAATGGATATAACTGAGAACTTGTACTAAATGTGTCAAAATTTAACTCAAACTGCTTTGTGTTCATAACTGTTGTGAGGCTCTGTGGCCATTTCAGTGCCTTTTTTATACAATTTTTTTAAAATTTCTTCACAAAAGTGACACAATTCACATCCCTCAAAAATTCATTTTATGATGACCGCTTACTTGCATTCCGTTTGACTACAGGTATTGAGTCCACATTTTCGCTCTCACTGAACATATCGTCAACTACAAAAGGCAAGATGGAAAAGCAATTTTCAAATTTTTCTGTGTTATTTCAATCATCTATTAATTCATTCATGGCAAATGGGAGGATAGAGAAGTCATTTCTTTTATTTTCTGCTTTATGTTCATCCAGAAGTTCAACATTTGCAAAAGGTAGCAAAGAGAAATCATATAGAAAGTTTTCTACATAGCTTAGGTATAGTCTGGTAAATCATCAATTGCAAGGGGTAGTAGAGATAAATCGTGTTCTGTGTTTTCTACCTGTTTACGTACATTTACTAGTTGACCATTTATTTGTTCTGAAATATTTGTACATAGTCTACTGACATGTGCTAAAAGGCTAGCTGCCAGTCTATCAGATTTTGATAATACTTTCTCTGTAATACAATACGATTGGCCAATCATGTTACGCTGTCATCTCTGCAAGGTGAGGATTGGTTTGAACACTGTTCCCACTAATCACATGGACAATATACACTCCTGGAAATTGAAATAAGAACACCGTGAATTCATTGTCCCAGGAAGGGGAAACTTTATTGACACATTCCTGGGGTCAGATACATCACATGATCACACTGACAGAACCACAGGCACATAGACACAGGCAACAGAGCATGCACAATGTCGGCACTAGTACAGTGTATATCCACCTTTCGCAGCAATGCAGGCTGCTATTCTCCCATGGAGACGATCGTAGAGATGCTGGATGTAGTCCTGTGGAACGGCTTGCCATGCCATTTCCAGCTGGCGCCTCAGTTGGACCAGCGTTCGTGCTGGACGTGCAGACCGCGTGAGACGACGCTTCATCCAGTCCCAAACATGCTCAATGGGGGACAGATCCGGAGATCTTGCTGGCCAGGGTAGTTGACTTACACCTTCTAGAGCACGTTGGGTGGCACAGGATACATGCGGACGTGCATTGTCCTGTTGGAACAGCAAGTTCCCTTGCCGGTCTAGGAATGGTAGAACGATGGGTTCGATGACGGTTTGGATGTACCATGCACTATTCAGTGTCCCCTCGACGGTCACCAGTGGTGTACGGCCAGTGTAGAAGTTCGCTCCCCACACCATGATGCTGGGTGTTGGCCCTGTGTGCCTCGGTCGTATGCAGTCCTGATTGTGGCGCTCACCTGCACGGCACCAAACACGCATACGACCATCATTGGCACCAAGGCAGAAGCGACTCTCATCGCTGAAGACGACACGTCTCCATTCGTCCCTCCATTCACGCCTGTCGCGACACCACTGGAGGCGGGCTGCACGATGTTGGGGCGTGAGCGGAAGACGGCCTAACGGTGTGCGGGACCGTAGCCCAGCTTCATGGAGACGATTGCGAATGGTCCTCGCCGACACCCCAGGAACAACAGTGTCCCTAATTTGCTGGGAAGTGGCGGTGCGGTCCCCTACGGCACTGCGTAGGATCCTACGGTCTTGGCGTGCATCCGTGCGTCGCTGCGGTCCGGTCCCAGGTCGATGGGCACGTGCACCTTCCGCCGACCAGTGGCGACAACATCGATGTACTGTGGAGACCTCACGCCCCGCTTGTTGAGCAATTCGGCGGTACGTCCACCCGGCCTCCCGCAT
The DNA here is from genome assembly GCF_023864345.2 of Schistocerca serialis cubense. Classification (NCBI taxonomy): domain Eukaryota; kingdom Metazoa; phylum Arthropoda; class Insecta; order Orthoptera; family Acrididae; genus Schistocerca; species Schistocerca serialis. Next base: position 420,598,469 of record NC_064639.1, read on the forward strand.
GCCCACTATACGCCCTCGCTCAAAGTCCGTCAACTGCACATACGGTTCACGTCCACGCTGTCGCGGCATGCTACCAGTGTTAAAGACTGCGATGGAGCTCCGTATGCCACGGCAAACTGGCTGACACTGACGGCGGCGGTGCACAAATGCTGCGCAGCTAGCGCCATTCGACGGCCAACACCGCGGTTCCTGGTGCGTCCGCTGTGCCGTGCGTGTGATCATTGCTTGTACAGCCCTCTCGCAGTGTCCGGAGCAAGTATGGTGGGACTGACACACTGGTGTCAATGTGTTCTTTTTTCCATTTCCAGGAGTGTAGTTTACCTGCATTTGTGCAAAGTGGCAATTGCCTATGCCAAATATTAGATGAGTAGATCATAGCCTGCTGAAACACCTCGCCAGCATTTCACATGTTCTGATGGTCTGGTATATTCTTTGAGAATACAATGATATCATCCAAATATACCATTCAAGTTTTCAGCTTTAAACCATGTAGAGCTCCATCCAATAACCTCTATCTTCTGGGACTACCTCTAGCTGTTGATACTTGTTTCTCCTCAGATCCATTGTTGTTAAGTGTTGGCACTGTCCTAGGTTGCCTAATGTTTCCATAATATTGGGAACTGGATATGTATTTGCCTCAGTCATCTTATTCAGGTAGCGATAATTGCAAAAGAGTCTGTACTTCCTTGTACCATCTGCTGAGGTTTTTGGCATGGTGACGACATCAGTATCCCATGGGCTCTCACTATACTCTATTATACCTTCCACTAACTATTGATCTACGCCTCCATTATGGGTTGAAGTTGCCTCAATGTGTGATGCCGTTTCCAATGAACCAGCCCATTATTTTCCATAGGAGTTCGGTGCTGGTTAACTGGTCTTACTGACAAAAAACCCTTCATGTTAAAGGAATCCATAAACTGCAGTAGTGAAGCTTTCACTGCCTGCCAAATATTACCTCACAAGTGACTCATTTTTTCTCGTTAACGCTACTGCGTAGATCGTTTACTTACGGCTCTGGTTATCACTTTACCTATCATCTAACACCTCCAATGTTGCAATCATTAAACCCTTCAAAAGACTAACCATGTCCATGCCAAAGCTATCCAAGCTTACGGGAACGACAAATTTACCATTAATAATACTTAAGTGCGCTACACTTCTATGCACAAAGTAATGAATTCTGTCTAATTTTTCATTTTCCTTCAGTTTCTCTACCACATATAATACTTCTCAGTAAATCGGTATCAATGGAAACCACCACTTTCCCATATCTGTTGGTATTTTGTCATGAGAATCAGTCTTTAGTATATAGGTTTACGGTTGAGTTGGTAACACCTTCATGACACGTGCAACTTGCGGCATTACCTCTTTTGCAGGTGTATCATCCAATTAAAACACAGTCCCAATGTCAAAGATCGACTTTACGTGCTTTTGTCGAGAAAATCTAGCCCAGGAATTGCCGAATACCCTTGATCCACATATAGCAATACTTCCACATACTTCTGAAAATCTCTGATACTGAAACTGAGCGATGTTGTGCCCAATGGCTCTACATTATTCTCACCCACTCCACGCAGTTTATGATTTGTAGCCCCCAGCCCCCTCCTGACCATGAGGTCCAGAATGACGACTGACATGTGCTCATCTGCGTCCACCAAAAATTTATGCTCCTTGCCTTTTACACAGCGTGACGTGCAGCTACTTGTGCAAAGTTACGTCCTATTGGGAATGTCTTACAACAGTTGGAGCACTCCCGTTTGCGTTCAACGGCTACTTCTGCTGACGTTGCTTTCGCTTCGGATGATTCCCACAGTTCTGTGCTTGTCCACACTTATAGAACTCAGGTTGCTGCCACTGCTTTCACAAGAGACTTTTACATCTGCATCTGTAACACTTTACTTCCGCAGAAAAATCGCGATGATCCGTACGTGTTCTAGTATCAATACCGATCTCTCCTAATTGTGTTGCGACCCTGAGAGCCGCCACTAAATCCTTAGGATTATACGATACGATAAGTGAGATACCTCGTAGAAAAATGTCCAAAGCCCTATTCTCGACTTCCCAAGTAAGATCGAATTTTGCATCAGGTGATATGTTTGTGCATTGACCCTCCGAATTCTATCCAAAAAGGTTTCTACCGATTTCTTATGTTTCTATGTCAAGGTACTTAATCTTCCCTGGAAAAGCCTTGTGCTGCTTGCTTCTGATAACGTCGCCATAACTCATGTTGCTGGAATGTTTCTGCTGTACTGGGAACTTCATGGTACAACACATACGTCTTTTCTTCGCCGGCCAGTCGTAAATTAGCCACACAGAGACAAATCTCATCTCTCGGACCACTCACTGCGGCGGTAGCCTTAACATTGTCAATGAACGCTGTTACGTCCTCCGTTGCCTTGTCAGAAAAAGGTGTTGTTAACGTGACCGCTGTAAGATCGAAAGAAGAAGGGGAAGGTACAGATACAACTGTCTTGGTTTGCACAAGCCCTGATTGTAATTACTTAACCACATCTTGTAAAACTTCTACCTTCCTATGTAGCTCCTCCTTTTCCCGCTGTGTCTGGGAATTCAACTATGACGGTACTTGTACCTGCTGCATCAAGGCAACAACAGTCTCACCTGTAGTAGCAGAAATGGTATCTGGTATTTTGCGTAATTTACTACTTCCGTTTTCAAAAACAAGAAATAAAAACGGAAATACTGTACTTCCAATACGTACACAACAGTTATACACGAATCATTCCGGTGTATCATCGCCCAATGAGACTCAGAACGATACTATGCCACATTCCCAAATCGCCAACAAGTATTACACACACTGCGTAACACTGTGCTGTCTGTGATAATGATATTTATTCTGTTACCGGCTTCGGTCTTAAACCACCTTCAACGGCAGCCGTACAACATAGAAAGTGGACAACGTGACATGGCAAAACGAAATAAGATCAAAACTGAAAAAGCGTTTGTCTCACTGTCCACTTTGTATGTTGTACGGCTGCCGCTGAAGATGGTTTTAGACCGAAACCAGTAGCAGAATAAATATCATTCTCACAGACTTCGCATTCTAATGCATTTTGTAATATTCGTACATGCTGTTGACTGGCGTCCAAACAAGATGTTCAACAAGTATTACATGGCGAATGGCACAGTCTTGATACATGGTGACTGGTGTCAAATAAGGATCTCTGGCATTCTCTCTCAACTGTCACAAATCCACAGGCTCTTTTGGTTTAACAAATAACATGGTAAGGGTGCTACTGACGTCTCTTCAGTTTGACATGGCCCAAAACACACACATCAACAAATAAAAATTTCGTTCATCACACCACATTTTGCTGGTACTGCTAGACGACGATCAACATGTAGATTTAGCTTCAATGCCACCGGTGTCTTGAGGTAACAGGCAATTCTGATACAGTGTTGCGGCGTCGAAACCACTTCCTGACGCCAATGTTGCGACCCCTGTGCTGGGGTCGTGTTGTGAACAGGAGGCGAGTGTAAAGTGTGGATGAGCGGCCCACTTCACGCACAGAGGGGTCAGTGACACAGCAGTATCTGTAATAACATCTATTTATTACGCAGTGCTATAGTTATGTCTTCAGAGATGCACTCGGCCGTAGGGAGAAAGCGCATGCGTCACGAAGAAGGGCTGACGCATTGTCAGCTAGTCATGACGTCGCTACCTCTTGTCAGAGCCATGGCCGCGTGTTGCGCTGGTGATAGCGAGGCGAGGAATGTGCTGCCCGCCCAGACACTATGCAATGACCCTGAGCGGCTACCACCTCGGCGCTCTCGAAGACAGCCTACTACACCCTTAATTGGAGACCATCGACTGTGGTCCAGAAACTCAGTTGTCGTGAACACTACGCCCTAGCCATCACCATGGATCGACCAAGATTGCAGCAAAAGTTCCAGAGTAGGCCAGGATGCTATGAAGGTGCGCCATGCTCTGTTAGTCTGAAGGTAGTAGCTTGCAGATCATCCGCAATGACCCGTAGTGTAGGAGAGTAGGCTGCACACCAGTCTTCTCATCCACGAATACATAGTAAAAAAAATGGTTCAGATGGCTCTGAGCACTATGGGACTTAAACATCTATGGTCATCAGTCCCCTAGAACTTTGAACTACTTAAACCTAACTAACCTAAGGACAGCACACAACACCCAGTCATCACGAGGCAGAGAAAATCCCTGACCCCGCCGGGAATCGAACCCGGGAACCCGGGCGTGGGAAGCGAGAACGCTACCGCACGACCACGAGCTGCGGACGATGACATAGTAGACAGCAATGGCAGAGCATGGCTAACGTATGCATCAGGTTGGTTGCATCTTGCTGTTGGAGTCTCCATGCAAGCAGCAGGCTGGCCATCATTGATCAGCTTCTCGAGGTTTCACTGAAACTCAATAAACTGTTATTCTCTCTGGTTCTAGCGACACAGACAGGATAGCAGCACGACAGAAGATGTTCTTGAGCCACGAAACCCTCGCTATTTAAAGGGTCGAGTCCGCACCTATGACAAGGTACTCTGGGTGTGGGAACGAATTTGCCCTTGTTTATTTGGACCCCATCAGTGGTCCTTGCCTCTCTGTGGTAATTTAGCAATTATTCTGGGTCTTTCAGCTCGTTTCTTTCTGTCTACATTTGATTTTGTAGCGGTGCTCGGGCAGTGGAGTTACGTAGCGTTTCCTCACAGTGCCTTGTTAAGTAGCACAGTAGTAGTACCGGGTGATCAAAAAGTCAGTATAAATTTGAAAACCGAATAAATCACGGAATAATGTAGATACAGAGGTACAAATTGATTCACATGCTTGAAATGACATTGGGCTTTACTAGAACCAAAAAAAAAAAAAAAAAATACAAAAGTTCAAAAAATGTCCAACAGATGGCGCTTCATTTGATCAGAATAGCAATAATTAGCACAACAAAGTAAGACAAAGCAAACATGATGTTCCTTACAGGAAATGCTCAATATGTCCACCATCATACCTCAACATAGCAGTAGTCGAGGAATAATGTTGTGAACAGCACTGTAAATCATGTCCGGAGTTATGGTGAGGCATTGGCGTCGGATGTTGTCTTTCAGCATCCCTAGACATGTGGGTCGATCACGATACACTTGCGACTTCAGGTAACCCCAAAGCCAATAATCGCACGGACTGAGGTCTGGGGACCTGGGAGGCTAAGCATGACGAAAGTGGCGGCTGAGCACACGATCATCACCAAACAGCGCGCGCAAGAGATCTTTCACGCGTCTAGCAATATGGGGTGGAGCGCCATCCCGCATAAACATCGTACGTTCCAGCAGGCGTTTATCAGCCAGGCTGGGGATGATGCTATTATGTAACATATCGCCGTATCTCTCACCCGTCACGGTAGCAGTTACAAAACCAGAATCACGCATTACCTCGAAGAAACAAGGCCCGATAACGGTAGATGTGGTAAATCCAACCCATACCGTGCCTTGCTCGTCGTGCAATGGAGTTTCCACGACAGTTCTAGGATTTTCAGTAGCGCAAATTCTGCAGTTGTGGGCGTTGACAGACCCTCGTCGGTCCACAACAAATTACTCAACCAGTCGTCATCTTCCGCCATCTTTCGAAACGCCCACACCGCAAATGCCATCCGCTTCACTAAATTGCCAGGTAACAGTTCATAATGCCGATGTATTTTGTACGGATAGCATCGGAGGGTACGCCTCAGTGCCAATCAAACAGTAGTGTATGGAATGCCGGTGCGACGTGCGACTGCAAGAGCCCTGACTTCCCCGTGCATAGACAAACCCGCTACTCTCTCCATTTCTTCCTGAACTGTCTCAGCAGCATTACGCCTTGTGCTCGGTCGGCCACTACGGAGTCTATAGTCTAAACAACCCGTGGCTTCGAACTTCGAAATCATTCTCGCCACAGCTGCATTTGTCAACGGACCTTTACCCTTTCGAATCTCCTTCCTATGGCGATAGGATCGCAACGCTGAACTAGCACATTCCCCATTCTGATAATACAGCTTCACTAAAAGCGCCTTTTCAGGTAACGTCAACATGTTGCGACTGCTGGCGCATGTGGTTCTCTCTCTTTTTTTTTTTACTTTATTGTGATTTTAACACCTGAACAATCAGGTAGGCTGGCAGCGGCATACAACGCCGCTCTTCAGCCAGAGGATACACGAAGAGAAGAAACACTGAAAAGACACATAAGTTACAGAACGGTGGGCAATAAAACAGTAGACACATAAAGACAAACACGGAGCCGTTCACACTCGACGATAATCCACACTGCAAACTGTTGATACGACGCACAAACACTGAAGAAGACGATGGCACTGGTGAACGATGGAGTGTGACGGTGAAACGCTGAACACTAAAACATGACGGCACACACGAAACACTGATGGCGGTGATCTCCGGCGCGCGAATGTCCACTTAGCGTGTGCGAGTCCGGGGACCTGCCAAGAGGGGAACAGGGGTGAGGTGGGGGAGAGGGGAGAAAAAGGATGCCAATGGCTGAGGAGACGGGGGCAGGAGGAGACGGACAGGGGCGGGGAGGCCCAGGGGAGGAGGGGGGAGAAAGGGAGGAGGGAGGGAAAAGGGAGAGAAGGGAGGGAGGGTGCCCAGAGGAGCAAGCACAGGAGGAGGGTGGGAGGATCAAAGTTGGTAGGAGGGGTAGATGGAGGGGAGGAGGGCATTATCAGGGAGGGGGAGCTGGCAGAAGCCACCTTGGGAGAGGCTAAGGAGGGTGGAGAGATGGAGACCGGGTGGGACGAGCGAAGACAGGCGCGGCAGCGGGTGGGGGTGGGAGAGGATCGGGGAGACGAGCGGGTGAGGAGGATCGAGCTTGCGGGAGGTGTACAGGATCCGTATCCTTTCAAGGAAATGGAGGAGGTGGGGGAAGGGGATGAGATCATACAGGATCCGCGTGGGGGAGGGGAGACGGATGCGATAGGCGAGGCAGAGAGCATGACGTTCAAGGATTTGGAGGGATTTATAAAAGGTAGGGGGGGCGGAGATCCAAGCCAGATGGGCATAACAAAGGATAGGGCGGATGAGGGATTTATAGGTGTGGAGGATAGTGGAGGGGTCCAGACCCCACGTACGGCCGGAGAGGAGCTTGAGGAGACCGAGTCGGGAGCGTGCCTTGGCTTGGATTGTCCGGAGGTGGGGAGTCCAGGAGAGGCGGCGGTCGGGGGTGACGCCAAGGTACTTAAGGGTGGGAGTGAGGGCGATAGGACGGCCATAGATGGTGATATAGAAATCAAGGAGACGGAAGGAAGGGGTGGTTTTGCCTACAATGATCGCCTGGGTTTTGGAGGGATTCACCTCGAGCAACCACTGGTTGCACCAAGCAGTGAACCGGTCAAGATGGGATTGGAGAAGGTGTTGGGAGCGCTGTAGGGTGGGGTCAAGGGCAAGGAAGGCGGTGTCATCGGCAAACTGGAGAAGGTGGATGGGTGGTGGCGGCGGCGGCATGTCCGCCGTGTACAAAAGGTACAGAAGGGGGGAGAGGACGGAGCCTTGGGGCACACCGGCGGAGGGGAAAAAGATGTAGGAATCTGAGTTATGGATGGTGACATAGGAAGGAAGGTGGGAGAGAAAGGAGCCGATCAGACGGACGTAGTTAATAGGAAGGGCGAAGGTTTGGAGCTTGAAGAGGAGACTGGAATGCCATACGCGGTCATAAACACGTTCAAGGTCCAGGGAGAGGAAGATTGCGGAGCGACGGGAATTAAGCTGTTCGGAAAGGTGAGTGAGGTGAAGGAGAAGGTCGTCGGAAGAGAAGGATGGTCGAAAGACACACTGGGTAACAGGAAGGAGGCGGTGCTGGCAGAGATGCTGGTGGATGCATCGGGTGAGGATAGATTCCAGGACCTTGCTGAAGACCCAGGTAAGGCGAATGGGATGGTAGGAGGAGACAGCGGACGGCGGTCTGCCAGGTTTAAGGAACATGAGGATACGGGAGGTTATCCACAGGTCGGGGTAGTAACCGGTGGACAGGACTACATTGTAGAGCCTGGCCAGGATGGAGAGGAAAGAGACAGGAGCTTCACGAAGGTGACGGTAGGTGACACGATCGTGACCAGGAGCGGTGTTGCGTTTTGTGCGGAGTGTATTAATGAGATCCTGTGTAGTGATAGGGGCATTGAGTTCCGTGTGTGCAATGTTGTCCAAGTACTGGAAACCAGGAGCGAGGGGAGGGAGAGAGATGTCAGTTCGATCATGGATATCCGGGAAGAGGGAGTAATCGAACTGGGGATCATCGGGGATGGAAAATACATCGGAGAGGTAGGAGGCACAGTGATTGGCCTTACTAAGGGTGTCAGGGAAAGGGTGATCATCATGGAGAAGAGGATAATAGGGGGAGGGTTTAGTTCCGGTAAGGCGACGGAAGGCCGACCAGAACTTGGACGAGTTTATTGGGAGGGTAGCATTTAAACGGGTGCATGTCTGTCGCCAGTCCCGGCGTTTCTTAGCCGGGAGCAAATTACGAATGTGTCGCTGTAGTTGCCGGTGGCGTCGTAGTGTGTCCGGGTCACGCGTGCGGAGGAAGGCACGGTAGAGACGACGGGATTCACGGAGGAGGAGGACGGCCTGTGGGGGAGAGGTAGGACGGTGGGGGTGGACGGCGACAGTAGGGACGTGGGCCTCTACGGCCTCAGACAAGGTCTGCTGGAGAAAGGAGGCGGCATGGGTAACATCGTCAGTGCGGTGGTAGGTGAAGGGGTGGCTATCGACCTGGGTGGAAAGGGTATCCCGGTAGACATTCCAGTTGGCACGGGAATAGTCATGGACATACTTAGGGGGAGGGTCATTACGAGGGTCGGGGCGGGGGCGACGACCGTCTGAAACGGTGAGGAGGACAGGGAGATGGTCGCTACCAATAGGCTCCAGGACATCCACCGTTAGGCGGCCAAGGAGGTTGGGGGAGGAGAGGATAACAACAGGAGTGGAGTTGGATTCAGGACAGGTGTGCTGGGGGATGGGGATGAGGTCACCTTGAAGGGAGGAGAGGAACCGATGCCACCGCCGTAACTGGGCAGCGGAACGACTATGGATGTTGAGGTCGGCGGTGATCACGTAGGAGGAGAAGGTGCAGACGATGTGGAAGAGGAAGTCGAAAGGAATAGGGGCGTTGGGGCGGACATAGATGGTGGCGCAGGTAATGTTAAGGCTGGGGAAGAAGAGACCAAGGATCAGGTGTTCGGTAGGGTCAGGAAGGAGAGGTTGGAGCCAAACGGGGATCTGGCGGTGGTGACCAATGGCAACTCCACCAAGCGCAATTGGGAGGGGATTATCGGAGCGGTGGAGGAGATAGGGTGAGGTGTGGATGGAGTGGTGGGGTTGGAGGAAGGTTTCATTGAGGAGGAAGGCATCCACGTGGTGGGTGGCAAGGGTATGCAGGAAGAGGTTCTTGTTGGCAGGAAGGGAGCGGATATTGTTGAGAAGGATACGTTGCTGTCGCGCCATGACAGGGATTTAGACAAGGGTGTCAAGACGGGAGAAGGTGAAATGGGCCTGGTTGTGGGAGTAGGTGGCGTACATTTTGAGTTGGAAAATGGAACGGGCGGCGAGGGAGATTTGTTGGAGGGTGTGGGGGCGCTGAAAGGGACGGACATTCTGAAGGATGATGGTGATGAACCCGATGGTGTCCTCAGCAGTGGGGGGGGGGGGACGAAGGGAATTGCCAGGAGGGGAGGGCGTCCAGGGACAGTGAGTTCAGGAGTGGCCGGAGGGGGTCGGGCTTTACACTTTTGGGAGTAGGTGGGATGGGGGAGATTGCAGGTATTGCAGGAGGGAGGGGATTGAAGGTTAGGGCACTGCCAGAGGAAGTGCGCTTGCCAACAATGCGGGCAGGTGGGGGCCTCGCGGCACTCAGCTGTTGGGTGTGCGTTATAGCGCAGACACCTCTGGCAGCGCAGGGATTGAGGAGGGGAACGGGAGGGGTCGACCTTGTAGCGCTGGTTGAAGAGGAGGGCACCTCCTTCAGGAGACGGTCAATGGAGGGGGCATCCTCGGAGAAAACCCGCATAAGGCGGGTGGGGCCGGCCGAGTTGAAAATGTGGTGGGCCGCCCGCACCTCCAGTGTGGGATGTGCCTTGAGCTCCGCCAACACCTCCTCCTCCGTGATCGACGGACTGAGCCGAGTGATCACGGCAGTGAGGGTCGGCGGGTGACGCTGGGGTTGGGGTTGGCGGGTAGGAGATGGAGAAGGAGCAGGGACGAGCGAGGCGTTGGGGCCAAAACGGGTGATGGGGAGGCGGGAGAGGATGTCAGTATGGAGGGTTGGGCTGGGGGAGGAGATTTTCTCTCTCTCATTACAGCTCCTTTTATACACAATTGTCATGCGCAGTCACTGACGTTATGCTGCCCAGCGCCATCTGTCGGACATTTTGTGAACGTTGTTTTTTTTTTTTTTGTTCTAATTAAACCCCATGTCATTCCAAGCATGTGTCAATTTTTCCGTGGTTTATTAAGTTTTCTAATTTATACTGAATTTTGATCACCCTGTATATTGCGTTCCTGCCTACCACGCTCTGAGGTCTGTTGCATTAGTGGTATGCCTTGTTGACATGCTGACTGGCACATTAGTCCTGCGCTAACCTACTCTGTTCTGTGCTCACTTTTTAAAAAAATCAACATGTTCAATAAATTAAACTGGTTCGCAACAATACAAACAAGACAACAACAGTATTCTAAAACAGTAACTCCTTCCCACACAGCAAGTTTGCTGCTCATAGTAATAGTCACGAGATAAGCTGTAAATAATATACTAGTATCCTATGTAGAAGAGATCTCATAGTTAGCTTCCTTGACTAACGTGAAGAAAATATAAGCACAATATTCTTAGATATAGACGGTTTATCCGTAGAAAAACTTAAAAACTCAAGATATCGTGAAAAACTTGAAGCAACATCCACAAGGAAACCACTGTGTTGCCCAGTAACCATAAAGTATAATCAACAGAACGAAAAGGTGGAAATGATTTTATTAATAATATACGGCATACAAATACACGAAAGATCAAACTTAGACAAAACACATAATACAATAAAACCAGTACTATGACATAAACAGTAATCACCCAACCCAAAGCCTTTTATAACTGCCATCTGGTTTCTGTACAAATTGTAAATAGCCTTTCGCTCCCTGTATTTTACCCCTGCCACCTTTAGAATTTGAAAGAGAGTATTCCAGTCAACATTGTCAAAAGCTTTCTCTAAGTCTACAAATGCTAGAAATGTAAGTTTGCCTTTCCTTAATCTATTTTCTAAGATAAGTCGTAGGGTCAGTATTGCCTCACGTGTTCCAACATATCTGCGGAATCCAAACTGATCTTCGCTGAGGTCGGCTTCTACAAGTTTTTGCATTCGTCTGTAAAGAATTCGCGTTAGTATTTTGCACCTGTGACTTACTAAATTGATAGTTTGGTAATTTTCACATCTGTCAACACCTGCTTTCTTTGGGATTGGAATTGTTATATTCTTCTTGACGTCTGAGGGTATTTCACCTGTCTCATACATCTTGCTCACCAGATGGTAGATTTTTGTCAGGACTGGCTCTCCCAAGGCCGTCATTAGTTCTGATGGAATGTTGTCTACTCCCGGGGCCTTGTTTAGACTCAGGTCTTCCAGTGCTCTGTCAAACTCTTCACGCAGTATCGTATCTCCCATTTCATCTTCATCTACATCCTCTCCAATTTCCATAATATTGTCCTCAAGTACATCGCCCTTTTATAGACCCTCTATATACTCCTTCCACCTTTCTGCTTTCCCTTCTATGCTTAGAACTGGGTTTCCGTCTGAGCTCTTGATATTCATACAAGTGGCTCTCTTTTCTCCAAAGGTCTCTTTAATTTTCCTGTAGGCAGTATCTATCTTACCCCTAGTGAGATAAGCCTCTATGTCCTTACATTTGTCCTCTAGCCATCCCTGCTTAGCCATTTTGCACTTCCTGTCGATCTCATTTTTGAGACGTTTGTATTCCTTTTTGCCTGCTTCATTTACTGCGTTTTTATATTTTCTCCTTTCATCAATTAAATTCGATAATTCTTCTGTTACCCAAGGATTTCTACTAGCCCTCGTCTTTTTACGTGCTTGATCCTCTGCTGCCTTCACTACTTCATCCCTCAGAGCTACCCATTCTTCTTCTACTGTATTTCTTTCCTCCATTCCTGTCAATTGTTCCCTTATGCTCTGCCTGAAACTCTGTATAATCTCTGGTTTAGTCAGTTTATCCAGGTCCCATCTCCTTAAATTCCCACCTTTCGGCAGTTTCTCCAGTTTTAATCTACAGGTCATAACCAATAGATTGTGGTCAGAGTCCACATCTGCCCCTGGAAATGTCTTACAATTTAAAACGTGGTTCCTAAATCTCTGTCTTATCATTATATAATGTATCTGATACCTTCTAGTATCTCCAGGATGTGGTAGCTATGATTAAGTTATGCTCTGTGCAAAATTCTACCAGACGGCTTCCTCTTTCATTTCTCTCCCCCAATCCATATTCACCCACTATGTTTCCTTCTCTCCCTTTTCCTACTATCGAATTCCAGTCACCCATGACTATTAAATTTTCGTCTCCCTCCAGTACCTGAATAATTTCTTTTATCTCGTCATACATTTCATCAATTTCTTCATCATCTGCAGAGCTAGTTGGCATATAAACTTGTACTACTGTAGTAGGAATGGTCTTCGTGTCTATCTTGGCCACAATAATGCGTTCACTATGCTGTTGGTAGTAGCTTACCCGCACTCCTATTTTTTTATTCATTATTAAACCTACTCCTGCATTACCCCTATTTGATTTTGTATTTATAACCCTGTATTCACCTGACCAAAAGTCTTATTCCTCCTGCCACCGAACGTCACTAATTCCCACTATATCAACCTATCCATTTCCCTTTTTAAATTTTCTAACCTACCTGCCCGATTAAGGGACCTGACATTCCACGCTCCGATCCGTAGAACGCCAGTTTTCTTTCTCCTAAAAGCGACGTCCTCTTGAGTAGTCCCCGCCCGGAGATCCGAATGGGGGACTATTTTACCTCCGGAATATTTTACCCAAGAGGACGCCATAATCATTTAACCATACAGTAAAGCTGCATGCCCTCGGGAAAAATTGCGGCTGTAGTTTCCCCCTGCTTTCAGCCGTTCGCAGTACCAGCACAGCAAGGCCGTTTTGGTCAGTGTTGCATAACTAATTGGAATTTTATTCGCACGTCTAGACTTAGTTCTAACTTGAACACTAACCAGACTTTAGTACTTACGTGAACGCTATGAGAAAAAGAGTAAGAAAGGGAGAAGAGGAATCAGAAAATTAAAGACACAAATTAGAGAAATGATTACTTTATTTTTCAATTTAACGGTACAATACTTCAGTACAAATTATATTTTTTGTATATATCCTTTCAACATTCGCTAAATAATCCTGTTCGCTATGTCATGTTCGTACAGTACGATGACAAGATCACGGAGAATAGCGCGAAGGGGACCACCGGGCTTAACATCCCCATCCGATGGACGGATCACCAGCAACATTGTCACAAGCCCTCACTTCATGAGACACGGTAGGTGCTTTGGATGTTGATCCACGACGTTGGCGCAAAGTCTGATGATCAGGAACTTTTCAGCCCCTTTCCTACTGTTTATTGGTGTGACAAATTTTTTCCACCACCAAGTTTCGTATTGGCTAGCTGCAAGTCGAGTGCCACCTCAAAGGCGTGGGTAAGCGACTCCTACGGAAACGGGTTGCTGGGGCAAAAAAGGTCATTTATGTATCGGTACTTTACGTCATAATTGTTGATTGAAGCTGTAGGGGAAGTTGAATCATATCACAAAGAGTAACAAAAATTTCGAACGTAACATTCCACGAAAGTGTGCTGAAAAGTAATGCCTTCGAATTTTTTATGTGTTAAACTCTTAAAGCATTTTAATAAATAATTTTAATTCATGAAGGATCGAACTCTACTTGCTGCAACATATAACTGACCACGCATAAAAACTGGTTGCCTTAGTAAAGTACCACCTTTTTTGATTGCTTATCCCTGTGACTTATTAATGGTAATTGCAAATGCAGAAATAGATGGGAATTGTTTTCTTTGAAACTCAAAAGGTAAAATAGTACCGGAATTAATCACATTTACACACGGAATGAAAATTCGCATTTTTTCAGCTAAAACTTGGCAATCAATGCTGTTATTATACAAATATTTAACATAGTTTCTGGTCCCATTAACGAATCCTTCTCTTGTATTTTTATTTCTAATAAGAAGAAACTGGTCTTTAGTTAGGAAAAATGTGTTCGTCGTTAAGACGACTATGCTGAGGAATGATTGTGTAGACATGAAGAATAAAGACGTAGAATGTTAATAACTTTTTGTTTACTCGGTAGGCTTCAGGAGTTTTCACATAAAAAAATCGGAGGTATTATTTATCAGCACGCACTCGTGGGAAGCTACCTTCGAAGTTTTTGTTACTCTTTGCGATGTTATTCAACTTCTCTTAGAGCCTGAGTCCATAATTATGGTGTAAAGCACGGACATATAAATATCCTTTTTTTTTCTCCAGCAACCCGCCTTCGTAGCGGCCGCTTACACACGCCTGTGAAGTGGTGCTCGACTTGCAGGTAGCTAGTTGGAAACGTGGTGAAAAAAAATTTCAAAAACAGGAAAGTGGGTTAGAAGCTCCTAATCGTCAGATTTGGCAAACGTCGTGGATCAACATTAAAAACTCTCCGCAATGTCTGATGAAGTGACGGCTTGTGACAGTGTTGATGATCTGTCCATTGGACGGGGAGGACAAGACCGATGGTCCCCTTGGCGCTGCTCGAGAAGCGTAGGACATGTGCCGGAGTTGGGTTTCACCCTCTCCTCCTTTTTTTTTTTCATCGTACACTATCAACGTGACACAGTTTTACATAGGTACCCCTGACAGACACTTACACTCATAAGATAAACATCAGGTACAATTCCTATATGTCGCGTAGAAAGGGACCATTATCCACAGAGGAAGAAACCAAAACAATGGAAAATCCTGGATGGAATGTTACAACATTAAATTCTCTGCCAGCGTTTCGACTACCTCGCGTCTTGCCCTGAGATGAGAAACGGACTGCCCACTATACTTCCCACCCTTCACACACTGGTATTCCGCCATCCACCACAGCTACACAACATACTCGTCCATCCCTACACAACCCTTGCTCCCAGCCTCATACCTCATGGTTCATATCCCTGTAATAGAGTTAGAGGCAAGGCCTGTCCCATTCATCCTCCCATCACCACTTACTCCAGTCCGATCACGAACATCACCTATCCAATCAAAGGCAGGGCTACCTGTGTAACACAAGCAAAGTGGCAACCACCGTGCTGCATTCTATGTGGGTGTCACAACCAAGCTGTCTGTTCACATGATTGGCCACTGACAAACTGTGGCTAAGGAACAACTGGACCACACTGTTGCTGAACACGCCGCCATTTCAATAAATGCTTCACAGTCTGTGCCATATGGATCCTTCCCACCAACACCAGCTTTTCTGAACTGCGCATTTGGGAAATCTCTCTGCAATATATCCTACGTTCCTGTAACCCTCCTGACCTCAACCTTCAATAGTCACCCATCTAACCCCTTCCCTGTTCACATACCAGCACTACACCACAGTCCCCTGTTCCACCAACGCACCCAGTTTGTTTATTTCTCTCGTTTTGCTCTACACTCCCCCCATCCCCACCCCCCACCTCTCCGCTCCTCGCCATTTGACCTCTCGACTGCACCTAGCTCCCCTACCCACTCTCTTCACCATGTCCCTGCACGATCCGAGCAGCACATCACTGTCCCCCACACCTACCCTGCTCTCCCCCCCCTCTTCCAGCTCCAGCCTCCTCCTTACCTGCACCCAGTTGCCTCTCCCATAATGCACTGCTGCTGCTGCTCGTCATGTGGCTTCAGTTGCTAGAGGCTGTGGTAATTTGTGTGTGAGCTGCATTTGCATGTGTGTTAATGTGTGTGTGTGTGTGTGTGTGTGTGTGTGTGTGTGTGTGTGTGTGTGTTTGTGTGTGTCTGTCTGTCGTCTATTTTTGTCATGGGCCTTGGTGGTCAAAAGCTTATTTTGTGTCAGGCCTTTTGTTGTGCCTATCTGCGACTCAGCATCTCTACTATATGGTGAGTAGCAACTATCCTTTCATAATACTGAGGAAAAAAGCCCTTTCGAGATAGGTGGCTGAACAACCCCTTGGGGTATCCCAGACAACAATTCCATATGACTCTTTGTTTCTTTCTCTAGCGTATATCCTAGTTTGTTTCAGTATGTTGTTGGTCGTAAACTTCCGGCTTTTTTTCACTCAGGGGAGGCGATGAACCAGTTCCTGAACCAGAATGCCAATGAGATCATCAAGGAAATGAAGCCGGCGGCGGCGCAGAGCATCAGCAGGCACTTCAAGGAGTACCTCAACGTGGCGCTGCTGCGCGTGCCTATCAGGATATGGCTGCGCGACCAGTAGCCAACCAGTGCAGTGCAGCAGGCCTCCACTCGATGACGTCATTAGCAGTTGGGGCGCTCGGCGAGGAACAAGTGTCCAAAGTGCTTCACTGCACGAACTCTGTGTCAGAGAGTGTTGCCGAGTGCGAAACTCAAGTGCTGCCAGGCTGTGACTTCCTATACAGCGTCGTGGGCTCCAGGGAACGCCCTCAAAGTTGTCGGACGTTGCTGGTGGAGTACTTATGTGATCTCGATCAAAAGTTGGACAGTTCAATTTCGTTCACTACTGCAACATCCTGCTTGGAAAAATCCAAATTACAAGAATCTTCCATTATATCTCCTAGTAAAATGTGTCAACATGGTCTATATCATACATTCTTTAGGCGCTAAGAACAATGTTGTCAGCTCGTAACTGTGGTTTCAAGGAAAGAGTTTGTATCTAGTAGTACCACCTTACGAAGTTAATGATTAGCTAGTCTTGGAAGTACATATCAGATTAAGCCTTATTTTCTGTTTATAATAACTGATAAAATATTTGCACTCAACAAAAAGTGAAGTAATGAAAAAAAGCTGTTAGATCGACTTTTGAACAGAAATATACAGAGTTTTTAAGTAAATGCTATTTGTGTAATTATTTTAATATCAAGAAAACCCTTCGAGTTCGCATTCATATGTGTATATTCAGGACTTCTCATTATAAGTGCCTTACGGCTCAATACTAGGAGAAATCAAGTTAGCTCCATTAGTTCCAAGCGATATGTTACTTCACTCTTATTTCACTTCCAGATCACATCGTAATGTCTAACTTTCGATACAAATTATTTTTTGTAATTGTTTGAGAAAGCTCATATAGCTGCCAGGATTGTTGCCTGTAGTGAAACAAATTTTGTTAATGAAATACGTACAAAGTATAATAAAGATATTATCATATCTTCTTTCATCATTGTGTGTGTTATTAACTGAAAGACTTCTGCTGCAAACAGTTCCTTAATTTAATGTTTTAACCCAACAGTAAGGTGAGCAGTTAGTGACAATCACAACCTCACTCAAAAAGAAAATTGAATATGACCGAAGGAAAATCATTTGTATGTCTTCATTTAGTCCAAATGTCCAGGTTATATAAGCATGTTTTCATACGACTGTAATCTAATTGTTACGAAGGCAAATGCATAAAAATAATCCTAAGACGTTTACTTTCAGACCATTAAAATTCTTTTTTACTTTGTTGTTCCCCAGCATTCGGATATTCATATACAACAGTTTAGTTTACCTAAGAAACAGTCATGAGTATTATTATTCGCATTATAATACACTTCCAAATAAGAGGTTAATGAATCCAAGGATGTAGACAGGTTAGATACTGTTACACCACAAACCACCTACTGATTGCTTTTTTAATACTATACAAATTGGCATTAAATTCCGTTGTTGCAACTACTGTTCAATACATCACTTCATCAAAGTGTCACATATTCTCCACTGCGTGTTGGCAGTAGTTGGCATTATTAGCAGAAAATGACAGGAATTTAGTACCGGATATTTTGACAAATATTTCTGACTTTTTTCGTTTCTTCTAGTGCTACTTTGCTTTGGTACAAAGACCGAAACACAATCGTCGCTAAATGTAGCTTACGATGTGAGTTACACTAGTAACATGAATAAAGTGAGCCGCATGTATTTTATAATGTTATAGAACACATTTTTACGTATTTTGATAAATAATACATACAATTTTTGATTTCCTTAAACTGCTATTTTACTTCAGTTCAATGATCGATTTTTTTGTCCACAGTGACAGGTCGAACTTTCCTCTGTGTGGAACCTTGTCTATAGACCTTACTACCCCTGACACTCATAATAATACTGTCCATAAAAACCAAATTAACACTCTGTGTGCTGGCTGATAGGAGTGATTGTAAGTGGGAAACTGCCATCAGCCGCTGTGCTGAGTGCTAAATTAGTTTGTGTGAGCAGTACAGCATGCTTTTCAAGAAAATCGAGAAACTGCCATGTTGATTTAACTGTTTATGAAGCTAACACATCATACATGATGCTTATCGTATACTTCCACATTAGGAAAGTATACAGTCTAAGCGACCACATAAAAGATCTCTTCAAAATGCATCATATTTTTACAGTTTTGCGGTCTAAAGTGGTGAACAATGTGATGTTGGCGGCTAAACATACTGTAAATCTTATCTGGGAGTTAGCTCTTGATATTATTTAGTTACTGATTACGAAAAGGAAATGCGTTACAGGCAGTAAACTTTTTAGAGAGTCTTGGCACCACAGCTCCGTTCAGTAAATGTCGCAGCCGCAGAATGGCAACTATGACTCAGGCCTGTTCAGACATAATGTGGTGTCCCAATTACCACGAAATACAGAAAATAGCGCCAATCAGTAACGTCAAATATATTTTTCTTGTGTAGACCATGATGCATTATCTTCTTTCACTCATAAAATGATTTTTGTTGAGGTGAAGTATTAGTCAAAATCTTATAAAAACTTCACGTATTGAAACTTCGGTTCTATACAACCAATAGAACATAGCCTCAAGTAGGCCTAAGAGTAAAAATAATAAAAACCTATGTTAGCCACACAGTAACGTCAGTCAGATTTTTCAAGTGCAGAACATGATGCGTTAGCCTTGTCACCACTAGAATGGTTCTTGTGAGGAAAAGTATTACTGAAAAACTTCTGTAAAACCTTAGGTTTTTGTGCTATCGGTTGAACATTACGTCCAGTAGGCCTAAGGTCGAAAGAAGTGAAAAGCTATATTAGGCAGTTAACAACCTTAGATACATTTTTCTAGCGCAGAACATGATGTGTTATCTTCTTCCGCCCTAAAATGTGGTTAAGTGAGGTGAAGCATTAGTACTTTTAAAAACTCCAGACATGAAACTTCGACCATTACATCGCCAATAACATAAAATCAAGTTGGCCTGAGATCGAAAGACGAATATATTTACATTGATAAATATAACAGAAGTGTCAATAAAATGAGCCACAAGTGTTTAGTACTTTTACATAACAAATATTTATGTATTTTGGTACATAATGCAGATTATTTTTGGTTTCTTTGAAGTGCAATTTTACTTTGGTACAGAGATGGAACTACTGTCATTCTCAAGTGCACCTTAACCTGTAAGCTAAACCAATAGTGCTAATAAGTGAGCCACATGTATCTTGTACCTTTATCGTAATATGGACAAATAACACTGTGAAGTTTAATTTAAGGATCCATTGTGGCCGGCTGGAGTGGCCGAGTGGTTCTAGGGACTTCAGTCTGGAACTGCACGACCGCCACGGTCGCAGGTTCGAATCCTGCCTCGGGCATGGATGTGTGTGATGTCCTTAGGTTAGTTAGGTTTAAGTAGTACTAAGTTCTAGGGGACTGATGACCTCAGATGTTAAGTCCCATAGTGGTCAGAGCCATTTGAACCATTTTTTTGATAGATTGTGCACCAAGTGGGACACAATGATCGAACTATGGTCGTATTTTGGAGCCAAATGTGCTACACAGAACAAGATATCCGATTCTATGGCTCATATTGATTGGCTGTTTCATTTTAAGGGCCAGTAAAATGCTAGCATGCGAATGGGAGAGCAAAATTTGCATGTGTTGTCTTAGAAGCACTCTGATTAGCCTATTTTCGGGAAAGCGACATGGCTTAGAAGAAAGAAACCATACCAGGTTCGCTTTCCTTTGGTTGGTCAAAATGATGCTTCCTACCCACACTGACTTTCTGCACTATATTGCAGCACAGTGGGAGTGTCGACGGCTGTGTAGAAGGTTCCTCCCCACACTGTGTTTGAAAGTTATTTGTACCTGTGCGTTTGACTCGATCAGAATAACCAAATAATCATGGTACATCTGTCTACAAATATCGTCAGTGCTCATCGCGCTACACTATTCATATAACCTCGAACATACATGCGAAAAAAATAGTGTCCATGGGTCATATAATCCGATCAGACAAAGCCTTTAGTCAGCCTTTATTCAGATACTGTAACATATTTAACTTGTGAAATATTATTGCAGAAAATCTTCACTTTTTTTTAAAAAAAAAAGGCACCTTGAAACTAAGATTGTAATAAAGATCATATCGTAGAAATAAATATCTCAGGAATAGCCTTTCACCCAAGTTATATCCATCTAAGTCCCTGGAAGTAGTGGCTGTGGTCATCAAACACAACATAATAAGTCATAAAAATTATCGTGTCCGAAACTATCGAATTCATGGATCTGTTAGAGCTGGTATTAAGCCACAATTTGTTTTCATACAGATACAATCCAGTGGCCAAGTACATTAACTGCAGTACCTTACAGACTTACGCGAATCGCATGTCTGGGTCATGTTGTGACTGGGAGGTTGAGTGTAAAGTGAGAGTGAGTGGTCCAGTCCACCCCTGGAGGCGTCAGTGACAAAGAGGTATCTGTAATAACATTTGCAAAGTGTACAGAGTAGTAAGTCTCTTCAGAGCTGCAGTTTGAGTCCAGGCGTTAAGCGCACGTGTTACGATGAAGTCCTGACGCCTCGTCAGCTGGTCATGACGTCACTACCTCTGATCAGAGCCGTGACTGCGCGCAATGCTGGTGACGTCGGCGAAGCGAGGAAGGTGCTGCCCACCCAGACACCCTACAATGACACAGTGCTGCTACCACAGAAGCGCTCTAGAAGGCAGCCCACCATGCACTCAGGTGGAGACTGCCGCCTGCGGTCCAGGAATCCATTTGTTGTGAAGACTAGGTCCTGGCCATCCACGGTTGGTCGACTAGAACGGCAGAAGATGCTCAACAATCTACCAGGAGGCTGTGCACATGCGTCATGAAGACAGGAGCCTGCGGATCATCCGCAATCACCCATATTGTAGGAGGGCTGGCAGCACAGAAGTCTTCTCATCTGCCATGACCCAGTAGACAGCAACTATGGTGTGTATCAGGTTGGGTGCATCTTGGTACTGAATTCAGCAAGCAAACATCAGGCTGGCCATTATCGGTCAGCGTTTCGTGTTTTCACTGAAACTCAATAGACTATCATTATCTCTGGTTCTAGCGACACGGGCAGAATGGCAGCACGACAGAATATGTTCTTGAGCTACGGAAGCCTCGCTATTTGAAGGGCCTAAACCGCATTCATGACACTGTGGCTCTGAATACATAAGCGCATTTGCCCTCGTTTGTCGGACCCATCAGCGCTCCTAACCTCTCTGTGGTAATTCAGAAATTATTCTGGATAGCTGAGCTGGGCTTTTTCGGTCTACCTTTGATTTAGTAGAGGTGCTCGGGTGGTGAAGTTACGTAGCATTACCTCACAGTGCCTTGTGGAGCAGCACTTGCGTTTCTGTCTACCGCGCTCTGAGGTCTGTTGCGTTGGTGGTACGCCTTGTTGACATACTAACTGGCACACCAACCCGGCACTAACCCTCTCTGTTCTGAGCTCGCATGGTAGAACATTTAAAAAGCTTGAACATGTGCAATAAATAATTCTGCTCTGCAATACTCCTCCCCTGTGCCAAGAAACACGTGCTGAATTTTGTCAATATTTATCCTCCGCACCAGTCTCATAGATCTACTTACATAATAGTTCGTTGTGCACATTGCACCAACTTTGTTACCCCTGGGAGCTGATTTGCAGAGATCGTTTCCTACTTCTGTATCGTTATTCTTAAAATTCCGTTTGCTGAATCTTCGTAAAGGTTCGCTACCTTACCCCTATTTTCGTATTTTACGAAATATACTAATTTTACTGGTTTCTTAGTCCATCTTTTTCAGTTTGCGTTAGTTAATCACTCGTCAAGTATGTGATGTGTCAGTAAGTATGCACGTTGGATGCATCTACGTCTGAGATGTACGCAGATTGCTATCTGAAACAAGGCAAGATTAGTGGCCGAAATGCTTATGGGTACAACATTTTGGCGTCGGTTCTCCTGGTATTGCTAAATACAAACATAAAAAAAAGTTTGCATCGCCTCGGCTCCAAGAGTTCCGGAACCTGTACAGAAAATTGGAAAAGAAATCAACATAAACATCATTTCTGCCTTTTTTATTGCTCATGAAAACCACACATTGCATGTTGTATCACCATACAGCGAGACCTTCAGAGGCGGTGGTCCAGATTGCTGAACACACCGGTACTTCTAGTACCCAGTAGCACGTCATCTTGCATTGATGCCTGTATTCGTCGTGACGTACTATCCAGAAGTTCATCAAGGCACTCTTGGTCCAGATTGTCCCACTCCTCAACGGCGATTCGGCGTAGGTCCCTCAGAGCGGTTGGTGGGTCGCATCTTCCATAAACAGCACTTTTCAATTTATCCCAGGCATGTGCGATTGGGTTCATGTCTGGTGAACATGCTGGCCACTCTAGTCGAGAGATGTCGTTATCCTGAAGTAAGTCATTCACAAGATGTACAGGATAGGAGCGCGAGTTGTCGTTCATGAAGACGAATACCTCGCCGATACACTGCAGATATGGTTGCACTATCGGTCCGAGGATGGCATTCACGTATAGTACAACCATTACGGCGTCTTCCATGACCACCAGCGGCGTACGTCGGCCCCACATAATGACACCCCAAAACAGCAGGGATCCTCCTCCTTGCCGCACTTGCTGGACAGTGTGTGTAAGGCGTTCAGCCTGATCGAATTGCTTCCAAACACGTCTCCGACGATTGTCTGGCTGAATGTATATGCGACACTTATCGGTGAAAAGAACGTGATACCAGTCCTGAGCTGTCCATTCGGCATGTTTTTGCGCCCATCTGTACCGCGCTGCAGGGTGTCGTCGTTGCACAGATGGACCTCGCCATGTACCTCGAGTATGAAGTTGCGCATCATGCAGCCTATTGCGCACAGGACGTCCTGTGGCTGCACGAAAAACATTATTCAACATGGTGACGTTGCTGTCGCGGTTCCTTCGAGTCACAATCCGTAGGCAGCAATCATCCACTGCCCTTGGGAGGCCAGAGCGAGGCATGTCATCGACAGTTCCTGTCTCTCTGCATCTGCTCTATGTCAGAACAACATCGCTTTGCTTCCCTCCGAGACGCCTGGACACTTCCCTTGTCGAGAGCCCTTCCTGGCACAAAGTAACAATGCAGACGCGATCGAGCCGCGGTACTGACATGGCTGAACTACAGGCAACATGAGCCGCGTACCTCCTTCTTGGTGGAATGACGAAATTATCGGCTGTCGGACCCCACTGTCTAATAGGCGCTGCTCATGCATCGTTGTTTACATCCTAGGGAGGGTTTAGTTACATCTCTGAACAGTCAAAGGCACTGTGTCTATGATACAATATCCACAGTTAACGTCTATCTTCAGGAGTTCTGGGAATCGGGATGATACAAAACTTTTTTTATACGAGTATGTTCCAACATTTGCCCAATGGAAATGTCGCTTTGCTGTGATGCTTTTTGTGTGTCTAAGGAATGTATGAGATCAGGGTTCAGAGTATCGTTAAGGTAAGTTACATTTTGCGGTGGCAGTCCTTCTAACGGTTTATCTGGTCAATACAATGCAGAAGGAGTGAACTTGAGTACAGACGTACTCATGAGTGTAGCTGGGAGACGGAAGTTCGTCTCGGCTCTCTCGCAAGTCGTGCCGTTTACCAGAATACCACAATCATGTAACTCGAGCTTTAACGTGCCCTGAGGTTTCCCATTCTTATAGCAACTCATCATTAAATGTTATGTTGCAAAAGCTGAGTTCATCCATTGCGCTCCTACCTACTGCAAATAAGGCTGCGGGCCAATTATTTTTTTCTGAAATTTCGTTGCATCCGTTTACCCCAGAATTAATTGTATCTCGCATGTCTGGTCGTCAGTCTGCCTGTGCAAAAGGTGATATTCTCCTTCTAAGCCTCTTGTAGTAGCCTTAGTGACATAAGAGCGTGAGGTTCCCATGCTCAGGAATTATTACCACCTCTCGCGATTTTACTCGTACACTTTTCCTCATCGCTGTCCATCTCACCAGATAAGGAAGAATGTATCATCGATACTGCTCGTTCATTCTTACAACTGGTAGTCGAACCACTATGTATGACGTTGCTCTACGCGTACTTCCACGGTCGCTGTGTGGTAAAACATTGCCGAGTTCTTTTCCAACACCCCTGTTCAGGTCGCTGCTCAGTAGGACCCTGACAAGAATTGTTACAACGGCAGTAACACCTGTTAGTTGCTCGCTACCTGTGAAGACGGAACGAAGATGAAGGAAGCGAAGAATAGAGCTTATAATTGCTTTAGTCCCCTCAGAGGTCAGCTACTTAGTTTTCTGGAAAAGCTTCGCTCAACGACGAACATTACTCACAAGGAATACCGATTTTCTGCTTTATGTTCATCCAGAAGTTCAACATTTGCAAAAGGTAGCAAAGAGAAATCATATAGAAAGTTTTCTCCATAGCTTAAGGTATAGTCTGGTAAATCATCAATTGCAAAGGGTAGTAGAGATAAATCGTGTTCTGTGTTTTCTACCTGTTTACGTACATTTACTAGTTGACCATTTATTTGTTCTGAAATATTTGTACATAGTCTACTGACATGTGCTAAAAGGCTAGCTGCCAGTCTATCAGATTTTGATAATACTTTCTCTGCAATACAATACGATTGGCCAATCATGTTACGCTATCATCTCTGCAAGGTGAGGATTGGTTTGAACACTGTTCCCACTAATCACATGATCAATGTAGTTTACCTGCATTTGTGCAAAGTGGCAATTGCCTATGCCAAATATTAGATGAGTAGATCATAGCCTACTGAAACACCTCACCAGCATTTCACATGCTCTGATGGTCTGGTATATTCTTTGAGAATACAATGATATCATCCAAATATACCATTCAAGTTTTCAGCTTTAAACCATGTAGAGCTCCATCCAATAACTCTATCTTCTGGGACTACCTCTAGCTGTTGATACTTGTTTCTCCTCAGATCCATTGTTGTTAAGTGTTGGCACTGTCCTAGGTTGCCTAATGTTTCCATAATATTGGGAACTGGATATGTATTTGCCTCAGTCATCTTATTCAGGTAGCGATAATTGCAAAAGAGTCTGTACTTCCTTGTACCATCTGCTGAGGTTTTGGGCATGGTGACGACATCAGTATCCCATGGGCTCTCACTTTACTCTATTATACCTTCCACTAACTATTGATCTACGCCTCCATTATGGGTTGAAGTTGCCTCAATGTGTGATGCCGTTTCCTATGAACCAGCCCATTATTTTCCATAGGAGTTCGGTGCTGGTTAACTGGTCTTACTGACAAAAAACCCTTCATGTTAAAGGAATCCATAAACTGCAGTAGTGAAGCTTTCACTGCCTGCCAAATATTACCTCACAAGTGACTCATTTTTTCTCGTTAACACTGCTGCGTAGATCGTTTACTTACAGCTCTGGTTATCACTTTACCTATCATCTAACACCTCCAATGTTGCAATCATTAAACCCTTCAACAGACTAACCATGTCAATGCCAAAACTATCCAAGCTTACGGGAACGACAAATTTACCATTAATAATACTTAAGTGCGCTACACTTCTATGCACAAAGTAATGAATTCTGTCTAATTTTTCATTTTCCTTCAGTTTCTCTACCACATATAATACTTCTCAGTAAATCGGTATCAATGGAAACCACCACTTTCCCATATCTGTTGGTATTTTGTCATGAGAATCAGTCTTTAGCATATAGGTTTACGGTTGAGTTGGTAACACCTTTATGACACGTGCAACTTGCGGCATTACCTCTTTTGCAGGTGTATCATCCAATTAAAACACAGTCCCAATGTCAAAGATCGACTTTACGTGCTTTTGTCGAGAAAATCTAGCCCAGGAATTGCCGAATACCCTTGATCCACATATAGCAATACTTCCACATACTTCTGAAAATCTCTGATACTGAAACTGAGCGATGTTGTGCCCAATGGCTCTACATTATTCTCACCCACTCCACGCAGTTTATGATTTGTAGCCCCCAGCCCCCTCCTGACCATGAGGTCCAGAATGACGACTGACATGTGCTCATCTGCGTCCACCAAAAATTTATGCTCCTTGCCTTTTACACAGCGTGACGTGCAGCTACTTGTGCAAAGTTACGTCCTATTGGGAATGTCTTACAACAGTTGGAGCACTCCCGTTTGCGTTCAACGGCTACTTCTGCTGACGTTGCTTTCGCTTCGGATGATTCCCACAGTTCTGTGCTTGTCCACACTTATAGAACTCAGGTTGCTGCCACTGCTTTCACAAGAGACTTTTACATCTGCATCTGTAACACTTTACTTCCGCAGAAAAATCGCGATGATCCGTACGTGTTCTAGTATCAATACCGATCTCTCCTAATTGTGTTGCGACCCTGAGAGCCGCCACTAAATCCTTAGGATTATACGATACGATAAGTGAGATACCTCGTAGAAAAATGTCCAAAGCCCTATTCTCGACTTCCCAAGTAAGATCGAATTTTGCATCAGGTGATATGTTTGTGCATTGACCCTCCGAATTCTATCCAAAAAGGTTTCTACCGATTTCTTATGTTTCTATGTCAAGGTACTTAATCTTCCCTGGAAAAGCCTTGTGCTGCTTGCTTCTGATAACGTCGCCATAACTCATGTTGCTGGAATGTTTCTGCTGTACTGGGAACTTCATGGTACAACACATACGTCTTTTCTTCGCCGGCCAGTCGTAAATTAGCCACACAGAGACAAATCTCATCTCTCGGACCACTCACTGCGGCGGTAGCCTTAACATTGTCAATGAACGCTGTTACGTCCTCCGTTGCCTTGTCAGAAAAAGGTGTTGTTAACGTGACCGCTGTAAGATCGAAAGAAGAAGGGGAAGGTACAGATACAACTGTCTTGGTTTGCACAAGCCCTGATTGTAATTACTTAACCACATCTTGTAAAACTTCTACCTTCCTATGTAGCTCCTCCTTTTCCCGCTGTGTCTGGGAATTCAACTATGACGCTACTTGTACCTGCTGCATCAAGGCAACAACAGTCTCACCTGTAGTAGCAGAAATGGTATCTGGCATTTTGCGTAATTTACTACTTCCGTTTTCAAAAACAAGAAATAAAAACGGAAATACTGTACTTCCAATACGTACACAACAGTTATACACGAATCATTCCGGCGTATCATCGCCCAATGAGACTCAGAACGATACTATGCCACATTCCCAAATCGCCAACAAGTATTACACACACTGCATAACACTGTGCTGTCTGTGATAATGATATTTATTCTGTTACCGGCTTCGATCTTAAACCACCTTCAACGGCAGCCGTACAACATAGAAAGTGGACAACGTGACAGGGCAAAACGAAATAAGATCAAAACTGAAAAAGCGTTTGTCTCATTGTCCACTTTGTATGTTGTACGGCTGCCGCTGAAGATGGTTTTAGACCGAAACCAGTAGCAGAATAAATATCATTATCACAGACTTCGCATTCTAATGCATTTTGTCATATTCGTACATGCTGTTGACTGGCGTCTAAACAAGATGTTCAACAAGTATTACATGGCGAATGGCACAGTCTTGATACATGGTGACTGGTGTCAAATAAGTATCTCTGGCATTCTCTCTCAACTGTCACAAATCCACAGGCTCTTTTGGTTTAACAAATAACATGGTAAGGGTGCTACTGACGTCTCTGCAGTTTGACATGGCCCAAAACACACACATCAACAAATAAAAATTTCGTTCATCACACCACATTTTGCTGATACTGCTAGACGACGATCAACATGTAGATTTAGCATCAATGCCACCGGTGTCTTGAGGTAACAGCCAATTCTGATACAGTGTTGCGGCGTCGAAACCACTTCCTGACGCCAATGTTGCGACCCCTGTGCTGGGGTCGTGGTGTGAACAGGAGGTCGAGTGTAAAGTGTGGATGAGCGGCCCACTTCACGCACAGAGGGGTCAGTGACACAGCAGTATCTGTAATAACATCTATTTATTATGCAGTGCTATAGTTATGTCTTCAGAGATGCACTCGGCCGTTGGGAGAAAGCGCATGCGTCACGAAGAAGGGCTGACGCGTTGTCAGCTAGTCATGACGTCGCTACCTCTCGTCACAGCCATGGCCGCGTGTTGTGCAGGTGATGGCGAGGCGAGGAATGTGCTGCCCGCCCAGACACTATGCAATGACCCTGAGCGGCTACCACCTCGGCGCTCTCGAAGACAGCCTACTACACCCTTAATTGGAGACCATCGACTGTGGTCCAGAAACTCAGTTGTCGTGAACACTACGCCCTAGCAATCACCATAGATCGACCAAGATTGCAGCAAAAGTTCCAGAGTAGGCCAGGATGCTATGAAGGTGCGCCATGCTCTGTTAGTCTGAAGGTAGTAGCTTGCAGATCATCCGCAATGACCCGTAGTGTAGGAGAGTAGGCTGCACACCAGTCTTCTCATCCACGATGGCATAGTAAAAAAAATGGTTCAAATGGCTCTGAGCACTATGGGACTTAAACATCTATGGTCATCAGTCCCCTAGAACTTTGAACTACTTAAATCTAACTAACCTAAGGACGGCACACAACACCCAGTCATCACGAGGCAGAGAAAATCCCTGACCCCGCCGGGAATCGAACCCGGGAACCCGGGCGTGGGAAGCGAGAACGCTACCGCACGACCACGAGCTGCGGACGATGACATAGTAGACAGCAATGGCAGACCGTGGCTAACGTATGCATCAGGTTGGTTGCATCTTGCTGTTGGAGTCACCATGCAAGCAGCAGGCTGGCCATCATTGATCAGCTTCTCGAGGTTTCACTGAAACTCAATAAACTGTTGTTCTCTCTGGTTCTAGCGACACAGACAGGATAGCAGCACGACAGAAGATGTTCTTGAGCCAGGAAACCCTCGCTGTTTAAAGGGTCGAGTCCGCACCTATGATAAGGTAGTCTGGGTGTGGGAACGAATTTGCCCTTGTTTATTTGGACCCCATCAGTGGTCCTTGCCTCTCTGTGGTAATTTAGCAATTATTCTGGGTCTTTCAGCTCGTTTCTTTCTGTCTACATTTGATTTTGTAGCGGTGCTCGGGCAGTGGAGTTACGTAGCGTTTCCTCACAGTGCCTTGTTAAGTAGCACAGTAGTAGTACCGGATGATCAAAAAGTCAGTATAAATTTGAAAACCAAATAAATCACGGAATAATGTAGATAGAGAGGTACAAATTGATTCACATGCTTGAAATGACATTGGGCTTTATTAGAACAAAAAAAATACAAAAGTTCAAAAAATGTCCAACAGATGGCGCTTCATTTGATCAGAGTAGCAATAATTAGCACAACAAAGTAAGACAAAGCAAACATGATGTTCCTTACAGGAAATGCTCAATATGTCCACCATCATACCTCAACATAGCTGTAGTCGAGGAATAATGTTGTGAACAGCACTGTAAAGCATGTCCGGAGTTATGGTGAGGCATTGGCGTCGGATGTTGTCTTTCAGCATCCCTAGACATGTGGGTCGATCACGATACACTTGCGACTTCAGGTAACCCCAAAGCCAATAATCGCACGGACTGAGGTCTGGGGACCTGGGAGGCTAAGCATGACGAAAGTGGCGGCTGAGCACACGATCATCACCAAACAGCGCGCGCAAGAGATCTTTCACGCGTCTAGTAATATGGGGTGGAGCGCCATCCCGCATAAACATCGTACGTTCCAGCAGGTGTTTATCAGCCAGGCTGGGGATGATGCGATTATGTAACATATCGCCGTATCTCTCACCCGTCACGGTAGCAGTTACAAAACCAGAATCACGCATTACCTCGAAGAAAGAAGGCCCGATAACGGTAGATGTGGTAAATCCAACCCATACCGTGACTTTCTCGTCGTGCAATGGAGTTTCCACGACAGTTCTAGGATTTTCGGTAGCGCAAATTCTGCAGTTGTGGGCGTTGACAGACCCTCGTCGGTCCACAACAAATTACTCAACCAGTCGTCAGCTTCCGCCATCTTTCGAAACGCCCACACCGCAAATGCCATCCGCTTCACTAAATTGCCAGGTAACAGTTCATAATGCCGATGTATTTTGTACGGATAGCATCGGAGGGTACGCCTCAGTGCCAATCAAACAGTAGTGTATGGAATGCCGGTGCGACGTGCGACTGCAAGAGCCCTGACTTCCCCGTGCATAGACAAACCCGCTACTCTCTCCATTTCTTCCTGAACTGTCTCAGCAGCATTACGCCTTGTGCTCGGTCGGCCACTACGGAGTCTATAGTCTAAACAACCCGTGGCTTCGAACTTCGAAATCATTCTCGCCACAGCTGCATTTGTCAACGGACCTTTACCCTTTCGAATCTCCTTCCTATGGCGATAGGATCGTAGCGCTGAACTAGCACATTCCCCATTCTGATAATACAGCTTCACTAAAAGCGCCTTTTCAGGTAACGTCAACATGTTGCGACTGCTGGCGCATGTGGTTCTCTCTCTTTTTTTTACTTTATTGTGATTTTAACACCTGAACAATCAGGTAGGCTGGCAGCGGTATACAACGCCGCTCTTCAGCCAGAGGATACACGAAGAGAAGAAACACTGAAAAGACACATAAGTTACAGAACGGTGGGCAATAAAACAGTAGACACATAAAGACAAACACGGAGCCGTTCACACTCGACGATAATCCACACTGCAAACTGTTGATACGACGCACAAACACTGAAGAAGACGATGGCACTGGTGAACGATGGAGTGTGACGGTGAAACACTGAACACTAAAACATGACGGCACACACGAAACACTGATGGCGGTGATCTCCGGCGCGCGAATGTCCACTTAGCGTGTGCGAGTCCGGGGACCTGCCAAGAGGGGAACAGGGGTGAGGTGGGGGAGAGGGGAGAAAAAGGATGCCAATGGCTGAGGAGACGGGGGCAGGAGGAGACGGACAGGGGAGGGGAGGCCCAGGGGAGGAGGGGGGAGAAAGGGAGGAGGGAGGGAAAAGGGAGAGAAGGGAGGGAGGGTGCCCAGAGGAGCAAGCACAGGAGGAGGGCGGGAGGATCAAAGTTGGTAGGAGGGGTAGATGGAGGGGAGGAGGGCATCATCAGGGAGGGGGAGCTGGCGGAAGCCACCTTGGGAGAGGGTAAGGAGGGTGGAGAGATGGAGACCGGGTGGGACGAGCGAAGACAGGCGCGGCAGCGGGTGGGGGTGGGAGAGGATCGGGGAGACGAGCGGGTGAGGAGGATCGAGCTTGCGGGAGGTGTACAGGATCCGTATCCTTTCAAGGAAATGGAGGAGGTGGGGGAAGGGGATGAGATCATACAGAATCCGCGTGGGGGAGGGGAGACGGATGCGATAGGCGAGGCAGAGAGCATGACGTTCAAGGATTTGGAGGGATTTATAAAAGGTAGGTGGGGCGGAGATCCAAGCCAGATGCTCATAACAAAGGATAGGGCGGATGAGGGATTTATAGGTGTGGAGGATAGTGGAGGGGTCCAGACCCCACGTACAGCCGGAGAGGAGCTTGAGGAGACCGAGTCGGGAGCGTGCCTTGGCTTGGATTGTCCGGAGGTGGGGAGTCCAGGAGAGGCGGCGGTCGGGGGTGACGCCAAGGTACTTAAG
The DNA here is from genome assembly GCF_023864345.2 of Schistocerca serialis cubense. NCBI lineage: Eukaryota > Metazoa > Arthropoda > Insecta > Orthoptera > Acrididae > Schistocerca > Schistocerca serialis. The sequence continues at coordinate 420,630,499 of NC_064639.1, forward strand.
GGTGGGAGTGAGGGCGATAGGACGGCCATAGATGGTGATATAGAAATCAAGGAGACGGAAGGAAGGGGTGGTTTTGCCTACAATGATCGCCTGGGTTTTGGAGGGATTCACCTCGAGCAACCACTGGTTGCACCAAGCAGTGAACCGGTCAAGATGGGATAGGAGAAGGTGTTGGAAGCGCTGTAGGGTGGGGTCAAGGGCAAGGAAGGCGGTGTCATCGGCAAACTGGAGAAGGTGGACGGGTGGTGGCGGCGGCGGCATGTCCGCCGTGTACAAAAGGTACAGAAGGGGGGAGAGGCACACCGGCGGAGGGGAAAAAGATGTAGGAATCTGAGTTATGGATGGTGACATAGGAAGGAAGGTGGGAGAGAAAGGAGCCGATCAGACGGACGTAGTTAATAGGAAGGGCGAAGGTTTGGAGCTTGAAGAGGAGACTGGAATGCCATACGCGGTCATAAACACGTTCAAGGTCCAGGGAGAGGAAGATTGCGGAGCGACGGGAATTAAGCTGTTCGGAAAGGTGAGTGAGGTGATGGAGAAGGTCGTCGGAAGAGAAGGATGGTCGAAAGCCACACTGGGTAACAGGAAGGAGGCGGTGCTGGCAGAGATGCTGGTGGATGTGTCGGGTGAGGATAGATTCCAGGACCTTGCTGAAGACCCAGGTAAGGCGAATGGGATGGTAGGAGGAGACAGCGGACGGCGGTTTGCCAGGTTTAAGGAACATGAGGATACGGGAGGTTTTCCACAGGTCGGGGTAGTAACCGGTGGACAGGACTACATTGTAGAGCCTGGCCAGGGTGGAGAGGAAAGAGACAGGAGCTTCACGAAGGTGACGGTAGGTGACACGATCGTGACCAGGAGCGGTGTTGCGTTTTGTGCGGAGTGTATTAATGAGATCCTGTGTAGTGATAGGGGCATTGAGTTCCGTGTGTGCAATGTTGTCCAAGTACTGGAAACCAGGAGCGAGGGGAGGGACAGAGATGTCAGTTCGATCACGGATATCCGGGAAGAGGGAGTAATCGAACTGGGGATCATCGGGGATGGAAAATACATCGGAGAGGTAGGAGGCACAGTGATTGGCCTTACTAAGGGTGTCAGGGAAAGGGTGATCATCATGGAGAAGAGGATAATAGGGGGAGGGTTTAGTTCCGGTAAGGCGACGGAAGGCCGACCAGAACTTGGACGAGTTTATTGGGAGGGTAGCATTTAAACGGGTGCATGTCTGTCGCCAGTCCCGGCGTTTCTTAGCCGCGAGCAAATTACGAATGTGTCGCTGTAGTTGCCGGTGGCGTCGTAGTGTGTCCGGGTCACGCGTGTGGCGCAGGTAATGGTAAGGCTGGGGAAGAAGAGACCAAGGATCAGGTGTTCGGTAGGGTCAGGAAGGAGAGGTTGGAGCCAAACGGGGATCTGGCGGTGGTGACCAATAGCAACTCCGCCAAGCGCAATTGGGAGGGGATTATCGCAGTGGTGGAGGAGATAGGGTGAGGTGTGGATGGAGTGGTGGGGTTGGAGGAAGGTTTCATTGAGGAGGAAGGCATCCACGTGGTGGGTGGCAAGGGTATGCAGGAAGAGGTTCTTGTTGGCAGGAAGGGAGCGGATATTGTTGAGAAGGATACGTTGCTGTCGCGCCATGACAGGGATTTAGACAAGGGTGTCAAGACGGGAGAAGGTGAAATGGGCCTGGTTGTGGGAGTAGGTGGCGTACATTTTGAGTTGGAAAATGGAACGGGTGGCGAGGGAGATTTGTTGGAGGGTGTGGGGGCGCTGAAAGGGACGGACATTCTGAAGGACGATGGTGATGAACCCGATGGTGTCCTCAGCAGTAGGGGGGGGGGGGGGGACGAAGGGAATTGCCAGGAGCGGAGGGCGTCCAGGGACGGTGAGTTCAGGAGTGGCCGGAGGGGGTCGGGCTTTACACTTTTGGGAGTAGGTGGGATGGGGGAGATTGCAGGTATTGCAGGAGGGAGGGGATTGAAGGTTAGGGCACTGCCAGAGGAAGTGCGCTTGCCAACAATGCGGGCAGGTGGGGGCCTCGCGGCACTCAGCTGTTGGGTGTGCGTTATAGCGCAGACACCTCTGGCAGCGCAGGGATTGAGGAGGGGAACGGGAGGGGTCGACCTTGTAGCGCTGGTTGAAGAGGAGGGCACCTCCTTCAGGAGACGGTCAATGGAGGGGGCATCCTCGGAGAAAACCCGCATAAGGCGGGTGGGGCCGGCCGAGTTGAAAATGTGGTGGGCCGCCCGCACCTCCAGTGTGGGATGTGCCTTGAGCTCCGCCAACACCTCCTCCTCCGTGATCGACGGACTGAGTCGAGTGATCACAGCAGTGAGGGTCGGCGGGCGACGCTGGGGTTGGGGTTGGCGGGTAGGAGATGGAGAAGGAGCAGGGGCGAGGGAGGCATTGGGGCCAAAACGGGTGATGGGGAGGCGGGAGAGGATGTCAGTATGGAGGGTTGGGCTGGGGGAGGAGATTTTCTCTCTCTCATTACAGCTCCTTTTATACACAATTGTCATGCGCAGTCACTGACGTTATGCTGCCCAGCGCCATCTGTCGGACATTTTGTGAACTTTGTTTTTTTTTTTTGTTCTAATTAAACCCCATGTCATTCCAAGCATGTGCCAATTTTTCCGTGGTTTATTAAGTTTTCTAATTTATACTGAATTTTGATCACCCTGTATATTGCGTTCCTGCCTACCACGCTCTGAGGTCTGTTGCATTAGTGGTACGCCTTGTTGACATGCTGACTGGCACATTAGTCCTGCGCTAACCTACTCTGTTCTGAGCTCACTTTTTAAAAAAATCAACATGTTCAATAAATTAAACTGGTTCGCAACAATACAAACAAGACAACAACAGTATTCTAAAACAGTAACTCCTTCCCACACAGCAAGTTTGCTGCTCATAGTAATAGTCACGAGATAAGCTGTAAGTAATATACTAGTATCCTATGTAGAAGAGATCTCATAGTTAGCTTCCTTGACTAACGTGAAGAAAATATAAGCACAATATTCTTAGATCTAGACGGTTTATACGTAGAAAAACTTATAAACTCAAGATATCGTGAAAAACTTGAAGCAACATCCACAAGGAAACCACTGTGTTGCTCAGCAACCATAAAGTACAATCAGCAGAACGAGAAGGTGGAAATGATTTTATTAAGAATATACGGCATACAAATACACGAAAGATCAAACTTAGACAAAACACATAATACAATAAAACCAGTACTATGACATAAACAGTAATCACCCAACCCAAAGCCTTTTACACCAGTAACTATCACACCGAAGGTAACGAAAGTTCTGTAAAAGTCGTAAACTTTTTCACATAATATAAAGTTAAAATATAAATCTCGACTTGTCACAGAAACTGAAACATAGTACACATGAGGACACAGGATACTTAACACAATCTGTAATACGTTCGCATTGTTATATGCATTACATATGTAAAACTACAAAGGAATTCTCTTAACTATATGACGATTACAAAAAAAATCCTGTGACAGCAATGCGCATTCACCTGTTGTAAGCCAAGCACAGGAAACAGTAGCTAATTTCATTAGAATAAAAGACAAAACTTAAAAATTGAACAAAATATTAAAAGGAAGAAAAAGGAATTTTTATGGAGAATTAATAATTCATCGTATTTCCACAGAAATAACTTTAAATTTATAAATAAAAGCCGGCGGGAGTCAACTACACCATTTTTTTTCCCAAATTTCTCAAGTATTATAGAACAGATATAACAAAGATAGTTAAACACGTTTTGAATGTTGGCGTACAGTTTGATATAGCGTGAATGTCAACACACAAATAATGTAAGACCTCTGGAAGAAACACTTTTAATGATGTTCTTTATAGACCATGTGCTTTATTTCGATGACTTTTCTCCAGGAGTCTTGTATTTTTTTTTTCATACAGCGAAAACTATGTGTTTTGGATGCAGTGTGTACTACTTGTAGACCGCGTTCGTGAAAAACTGGTAAATTACACACGAGCGTTTCTAACCTCCTGAAAGCATACACTTGGCCATTACCTCTTCTAATTGCAGTAATCAGAAGCTTCGAGGTAAAGAAGTCGTCAAATAGAGTGTTGTAACACACCTGACAAGTAATTGCCATTGGCATTGCCTTAGAAATAAATCATTAGAAAACTGATTGGTAGCTGGATTATTGTGAAACTTGCTACGTTCGTATAACTTTTCTTGCGCTTCCAGGAGCCTCTTATTTCTAAATGTGCGAATATACCAATTCCCCTTTTAAAATGTAGTAAAACATTACAAACTTAACACTAGGTTGAAATAATAATTGTTTACGGAATGTGTAATATATGTATCGAAACGTACTAAATAGGAGACGGTTTTGGGGTGGAACTTGTTAGTAGAGGGCTAGATAACGTGTATTCTGCTGCAGATAAAGTGAACATTATTATGTGATTGGTCTTTCTGTCTCTCTACTAGAATGCGCCACAGGTTAAGTACAAGTAGGTTCGTATATATTTCTCCCGACTCCGTGATCATTAGCGAGTGATGCTGTCTAGTAATAAGCGAAATGTTTTGTAATTCTCAGATCCAAAGTCATGTAGAGAAGTCATGAGGACTAATCAAACTGTGGTCAAAAGAGACGGCGCAGAGCTTAAGATTCTGGTTTCATATCTGTTACAATCGGGATCCAGTTCCCCAGTTGCCGCTTAAAGTTCGGGATCACGTGGTTTCCCTAAATCAGTTAAGGCAAAATCTGAAATGGCTTCGTTGAAACTTCATGCCCACTTTCCTTCCCCATCCTGCCCCAACAACAGCCAGTGCTTCGTCCCTAACTACCTTGTCGTCGGTGGGACATTAAAGCCCGGTCTTTCTTCGTTTGAACTAGTTTCGTTTTTACCAGTTGGCAAAAATAAAAATTTCCATGACAGAAGGAAGCAATCTCATATTTGACTGTCGTAAGTACTTAGATGTCAATGAGGAAATTTAAGCTTTCATCAGGTGAGCGCGCCGTTTATTACATTTTTTTCTCCAAAACTTCCCGTAGTGGAAGATGCGGTAGTGCGTCTCGGAACGGGACCAACAGCTATTCAGCTATAGTTTCTACAAAATGTTACTCATTACCCATCTCTCGAATCAAAGCTTACGTATAAAGAAAAGATTCAGTTTCAGAGTTTAATAGATAGCAGCGCTATGTCTGTAAGTTAATGTAACAGCAAAAAGAAACAGGGAGTGGAGAAAGAAGTGAGCACGTCTACTAAATCTTTAGCTTTTCTTCAATTTGTTGGCAGCATTTCCTTCAAAATTGCAAGAATCCTTCACGGTTTCGAAGTGAAAGTAATTTTCCATCCACCGTCGAAGATTTCCGACCTCCTGGAATCAGTGAAAGACGATCTGGTATTGCGGAAGGCAGGAATTTATAAAATACCTTGTCAGTGTGGCATGTCATATATAGGACAAACATTGCGAACAGTAGAAGAACGTTGCACTGAACATCAACGCTGTACTCGCCTTTTGCAACCTAGCAAATCAGCAATTACTGAGCATTGCATTTCCACTGGACACTCAATGGAGTATGACAAGACAACAATTTTGGCAACAGCAACATCCTTTTGGGACTCCGTCATAAAAGAATCAGTGGAAATTCGCATGACAGACAATCTCATCAACCGTGACAATGGCTACCAGCTAGATAATGCGTGGATCCCCGTCATCTCTAAGATCTGCTCCAGACGAAGACGTCAGACTACTCCGATGGCCGCTGCAATTGACAGCGCCGAAGACAGCTGAGTTCTGCAGTTCCACCAGCGAGGGCGCTGCTGGCGGGCGGTGTGGTTCTTCTGTCCATATCATTTTGACGCATGCGCGGAATACTCGGTGCACGCTATATATTACGGAACGGAGGGCGTCTTCGTGCTCTGTCCTCTCCCCTCTCCTCTACCTCCTGTACATGGCCGATATGCCCCAACCCCCCCCCTCCAGTGCACCTCTTGCAATATGCTGATGACACCGCATTCCTCGCCCTCGCTCCTACCCTCCAACGGTCCCAACGCCTTCTCCAGAATCACCTTGACCTTTTTGCTGCATGGTGTAACCAATGGCTCCTGAAACTAAATCCTTCCAAGACCCAGGCAATCATCGTAGGTCGTACCACTCGCTCCTTCCGGCTCCTGGATTTCTCCCTTACTGTCTGCGCGCGTCCTGTCCGTCTCACCCCCACCCTCACCTACCTTGGCCTCACCATTGACCGTCACCTCACCTGGATCCCTCATCTCCGATCCATCCAATCCAAAGCCCACAACCGCCTCCGCCTCCTCAAACTCCTCTCTGGCCAGACATGGGGGTTGCACCCCTCCACCATCCTCCACACCTACAAATCCTTAATCCGTCCCATCCTCTGTTATGCCAGTCCTGCCTGGATATCTGCCCCCCCCCCAAATTCTATCAGTCCCTCCAGATCCTTGAGCGTCATGCACTCCGCCTCGCCTTCCGTATCCGCCTCCCGTCCCCCACGCGGATCCTCTATGATCTCATTCCTTTCCCCCATCTGCTCCTCTTCCTCGAACATATCTGCATCCTCTACACCTCCCGCCGTCTTGAACCCCCTCACCCCCTGGTTGCTCCTCTCCTCTCCCATCCTTGCCCCCTGCCACGTCTTCACCGTTGTGTCCCCCCTACCCTCCATCTCTACACCCTCCATCTCCTTTCCCAAGGTGGCTTCCGTCAGCTCCCCCTCCCGGATGATGCCCTCTCTCCCTCCATTTATCCTTCCTATCAACTCTGATCCTCCCTCCCCCTCCTTTCCTCTGTCCTTTCCCTGGGCTCCCTCTTCCCCCCCCCTTCCGTCCTGTTTCCTCCCCACTACGGCTCTCCCTACCTCCCTTCTCCCCCCCAGTCCTTTTGTATTCCTCTCCTCTGCCTACCCCCCTCCCTGTCGCGTCTGCCCCCCACCCCTCTTATGGGTCCTCATCCTCCATCAGCTCCTTTCCCAGTTCCCCCCCCCCTTCGCTTTTACTCTCCTTTCCCCCCTTTTTGTTTTCCCATCTCCTGTCCAGTTTCCCCCCACCTGCTCTCGACTGTGGTGTCACCTTTGCCGACTTTTTCGTGCTGTGTTCTAGTGCCTATTCAGTGTTGTGTTGCGAACAGAAACCATGCTGTCGCTGGGTGTGAATTTTATATACTTTGCGAACAGAATCCAGACTGTCGCCATGTTTTTTAACTGTCTATTGTTTTCCCTGTCTGCTCCGTATGTATTTTTATTCGCTTCATCATCCCTCTGTTGCTTGTTTTAATTTCCCCATTTTCTTTTCACCTTGTTACTCACTAAGTCCCCGATTTTATCGCCTGTTTTTTTTATTATTATTTATTCTCCTGCTCTTTGTCAGAAAATCTGTAGGCTGCAGAGCGGCGTCCTAAGCTGCTGCCAGCCCGCCCCCCTTTGGGGGGAATTGAAATTCAATAAAGAAAAAAAAAAAAAAAAAAAAAAAGCGTCTTCGTCAGTCTTCGATGGCTCACCTGAGGATGGCTGGCGGTTGTCCAGTCGAAATATCGTGGATGGAAGCTAACGACGACCGGCTGCAAGCCGGAAATATTTTTGAATATTTAGTTGGCCGGGAAAATTTTAAATTTCACAATAAAAAGAGTTAACTTAAGGAAATTTGATGTAAGAGAATAAGATACCAAAGTCTAAGGTTAGCAATGACCAGAGAAACAGAGGACACTAGTATTTCTTTCGAGGGTCCAAACTCCTAAGCTGTTTTCAGTATTTTATGTATTTGCTTAGCAGACCGTCAAGCGCTAAAGAATGGGTAGATTTCCATCATTTTCTAGCACTTAGCGATGTATAATTTCTGTAGAAACTGAATTTTGAGAGAAATTATCCACAATAATATAGGCTAGATGATGGCCTGGTGTAGTTTAGAGGCGGTTGAATCAGCCCTGCCCCTCACAACATGTTAGGGTCTAGGATTTTCACAGATTAAAGCCACATATCAGGTCAGTCTAAATAACCACGTTCAATTTACAGTCCGACAGAAAATTCCATTATAGTGCAACCCCCCCTAAAAAGGGAATACTGCTTATAGTTCTAAAATATGACGTATCAGTTATTGCAAATATCACAAAAAATATTGTTATTGATTTTATTCAGTTTGAACAGCGAACGCTTATTCTCTAAGGGTTTCTGAAAGGCATGTTAATAGCCTGTCGTTTTTAATTTAAACCAAAATTCTGAGTTTTCAGTTATAATTTCACTCTTTAATTTGTATTTGAAATTATTTATGTTAAGAAATATAGTGCATAAAAATATGAAGACCCGAAGATAAACGTAAAACAAAAAGTATGTTTTTCATCTCAATAAAACTCATTGAGCGTACATATGAGTATCACAGATTTTTTGTCGGTCTCTTGTGATGTTATATATTATGATTTTTTTCTGTTTAATACACTCCTGGAAATTGAAATAAGAACACCGTGAATTCATTGTCCCAGGAAGGGGAAACTTTATTGACACATTCCTGGGGTCAGATGCATCACATGATCACACTGACAGAACCACAGGCACATAGACACAGGCAACAGAGCATGCACAATGTCGGCACTAGTACAGTGTATATCCACCTTTCGCAGCAATGCAGGCTGCTATTCTCCCATGGAGACGATCGTAGAGATGCTGGATGTAGTCCTGTGGAACGGCTTGCCATGCCATTTCCACCTGGCGCCTCAGTTGGACCAGCGTTCGTGCTGGACGTGCAGACCGCGTGAGACGACGCTTCATCCAGTCCCAAACATGCTCAATGGGGGACAGATCCGGAGATCTTGCTGGCCAGGGTAGTTGACTTACACCTTCTAGAGCACGTTGGGTGGCACGGGATACATGCGGACGTGCATTGTCCTGTTGGAACAGCAAGTTCCCTTGCCGGTCTAGGAATGGTAGAACGATGGGTTCGATGACGGTTTGGATGTACCGTGCACTATTCAGTGTCCCCTCGACGATCACCAGTGGTGAACGGCCAGTGTAGGAGATCGCTCCCCACACCATGATGCCGGGTGTTGGCCCTGTGTGCCACGGTCGTATGCAGTCCTGATTGTGGCGCTCACCTGCACGGCGCCAAACACGCATACGACCATCATTGGCACCAAGGCAGAAGCGACTCTCATCGCTGAAGACGACACGTCTCCATTCGCCCCTCCATTCACGCCTGTCGCGACACCACTGGAGGCGGCCTGCACGATGTTGGGGCGTGAGCGGAAGACGGCCTAACGGTGTGCGGGACCGTAGCCCAGCTTCATGGAGACGGTTGCGAATGGTCCTCGCCGATACCCCAGGAGCAACAGTGTCCCTAATTTGCTGGGAAGTGGCGGTGCGGTCCCCTACGGCACTGCGTAGGATCCTACGGTCTTGGCGTGCATCCGTGCGTCGCTGCGGTCCGGTCCCAGGTCGACGGGCACGTGCACCTTCCGCCGACCACTGGCGACAACATCGGTGTACTGTGGAGACCTCACGCCCCACGTGTTGAGCAATTCGGCGGTACGTCCACCCGGCCTCCCGCATGCCCACTATACGCCCTCGCTCAAAGTCTATCAACTGCACATACGGTTCACGTCCACGCTGTCGCGGCATGCTACCAGTGTTAAAGACTGCGATGGAGCTCCGTATGCCACGGCAAACTGGCTGACACTGACGGCGGCGGTGCACAAATGCTGCGCAGCTAGCGCCATTCGACGGCCAACACCGCGGTTCCTGGTGTGTCCGCTGTGCCGTGCGTGTGATCATTGCTTGTACAGGCCTCTCGCAGTGTCCGGAGCAAGTATGGTGGGTCTGACACACCGGTGTCAATGTGTTCTTTTTTCCATTTCCAGGAGTGTATATTTACATTCTATTCGGAAGTATATAGATTTGGTATGTGAAAATTGGCACTTGTACTTCGGGATTACCGATTATGACAACAAATAGTGCAAAATTAAGTTTCTTCGCATTTACATTACGTTTATTATAGTTAGAACTCGATTATCAATCGAAACACCTGAGGGCTCGCCAGTAAAACTGTTGTCTTGAAATAATTATTCTTAATGTGGTTATTGGTTCTTTTTGTGATACTGAGACAAATTTAGAAAACCAACTACTGTTCCACTCTAAGCGTTCAGCGCATAGAATGAAAATTATTTTCAAACTAAATGACTTCTTGAAACATTGAAAAACTGTGATACATATTTAGGCTAGTATTGTTCTGACCACGCTGTACTTACATGTACCGAGCGAGGTGGCGCATTGGTTAGCAAACTGGGCACCAACGGACCAGCATACATGTACATTCGTAAAGAACCAGCTGCAATTTGTTGAACCCTTGATCACATCTCGAACAAAAAAAGAACTATTTCTTCTATATCCCAATCTTCCAAGCGCAACGAGATACGTATTGGTCTCTTCACTGCAATTTGCACTGAATTAAGATTGACATCAGTGGAATTCCTTTCATTTGATAATATGGTCTATGAATAGCTAATGCACGCTGTATCAGTTTTATACTCAAAGAGTGGACCACTGAATATTCGTTATGTTTACGAGTATCAATGGCTGTCGATCGTTATAAAGCGATCAGCGTACTGTACAATCTGCAGTCAATGAACTCCAGTCCAGGAGAAGCCGTGAACTCTTCGCAATAAACATGTCTTAATGAGTGACCGCGAGTATGTACAAAAGAAAAACGCACGCTATCAATGTTTACTGTATAAATCTCGTTTACTAGCGGTTATTAGCGCGTAACAATTTATTAGGCAATCGTGGCACAATATCTGGTTCTCCTGCGGTTTTGCTAGTAAGTTATGGAGCGTCATTTAAACTGTCAAAGATTGTGCGATTGGGAAACGGAAAAATGAAACGGAATATATTTGAGTTCAATGACTGGGAGCATTCGTTCCCTGCGTTCTTCGTAAACCGACGCTAGTTTAAGACTACTGTTGGAATCGAAAGTGCCATTCGAGATACAAGTTAATATTCTTTCTTAGCAGAGTAACGACGGAAGATACAAACGTGTCTTAAAAGCGATGTAAACGTTTGACGTTTCTGTTTATAGTGCATAGTGGAAAGTTTAGCACTCACACGGAATCTCCCATTTGTACGCGGATAACTTCCATGAGCGGTTCTAGCAGCTGTGTGTAACTAATGGAAGTCATATTATGGAAAAGTCAGTACACTATATGAGAAAGATCCCTTTAGCTGCCATATCGCAGTAAATAAAGAGTCGTAATTAGGTTGCGAAGCTGTAATTGATACCGTTATGGTAATGGGCAATACCGTTGAATTCTCGTCCTATTAACATTTACTGCATTTCGGCAATGATATACACAACTGTTATGCATTTATAGGTGCCTATGCTTTTCCAGATTCCGCATTTACTCTAGTGGTGTATTTAAAAGCTGGTATGTACGCGATTTATAGATTTTACATACTTTATTTCTTATTTCCGATGAGATGCGGTAATCACACTAGAACATTGCTGGTTGGCCTCCAAAGCGTGTTGCCATATAGCTCCAACTGAATACATTGTCAATTTTTAGTTGCATGGAAGCATCGACAAAGAATGATTCCCTTTAATGCAGGGACACAATCCAATATCTAGTCAGTATGTGTGATCAGGGACCACATGGAATCTTATTTGGTAGTCCGGTCTAGCATAGCAACGCCTTTTTTAATTATATTTATGTCAGACGTGACAGTTCATCTGATTTTCTCACGCATCTGGCCCTCCATGATGTAATATCAACCACGTTATTTATCAACGTTGAGATAGTCACGGATATACACTATGCTCACAATAACTAATAGTAATGCTTGCATTATCGGAACATATTGTACAATTTGCAACGCAGAAGTAATATGATAATCAAAAACGAAAAATATATGCAAGGAGAAGCTGAAAAGGAGGAACCGTTGTTAAAATTGTGCCTAAGGATAAATTACGAAAGACTAAATTTTTTTTACTTTACGTTACTTTTTAAAAAAGAACGAAGCAACGTGTATCTGACTGGTTTCTTTAATAGTATGAATACTTTACCTCTACGTGAGGAAATACCTCAAATGTAAAACAGTAGGGTATTATTGATCAACATATGTACACATACTGATATCTACACTGATTTTCTATTCAAAATTTTAAAACTAAGAAGAATATACATGACTGAAAAATATTTCGTAGCAGGTTCGGTACATCCCAATATGCAAATGATTCGGAATATGGAAGAGTACATGTTCTCTGATTTTAAGAATTCAATATGGTGTGAAGCCCTCACGTGTTGTAGTGATGTGATAGCCACGTCTTAACATGGACTCAAAAATAACTTAGATATGTTCCGGCGGAGTCTCCCTCAGTGTGATATGCATGCGAGACTGTTAAGCAAAGGCAGCTGTTGCTGGAAAACTGTGACTAAAAAGTTGCCAGGTGTGTATATCGAAAGCATGCTGGATGGTTCAAATGACTCTGAGCACTATGGGACTTAACATCTGAGGTCATCAGTACTCCAGAACTTAGAACTACTTAAACCTAACTAACACATCCATGCCCGAGGCAGGATTTGAACCTGCGACCGTAGTGGTCGCACGGTTCCAGGCTGAAGCGCCTAGAATCGCTTGGTCAGAGCGGCCGGCTCTTGTTGGATGGATGCGATGTCATTCAGAACTGTTGGCCGGAGAATGAATCTTACCCTTCAACATTCGAAGAAAGCTTGCACCTTCCACAACCATTTCGCCAGGTATTTTCCTGCTGAAATATGGCATGTGGAGTAGTCTACAGGAGGGATACAACTTTGGACTCCTAACGATGTCGCGATCACTGTTCATATTACACTCAATACGTTATTGTCAAGGTCACATGTATCCAATGCTTGCGTTTGACCGCTACTTGTTCATCAACGCAAACTGCCAGATTTTGGTCTGGCAGCGAGTTAACTGGCTTGTGGACATCGCTGTAGGTTAGGTGGAAGTAAGACTCGTCAGAAAACACAACACTTAGCTACTCACCTTCCTACTGACGGTGTTAACCTGACCACCGCAGCATGAAGTGTTTGTGGTTTCTGGGCAATGGAAGCAGACGCAGTGCCACGCAGTCTGTCGATTCGGCCCCCAGTAGACGGTGTAGAATCGTCGACGCAGGCGGATCTATAATTTTTAGAATCGAGTCAACTTTGTGGATAATAATGTATTAGCAACTGGGACTATGCAGTCGAATTGGTTACTATTCCATGCTGTTGTCACATTGTGTTGGACAGTGCCCGCTAATCGCTGTGTACAACTCTCTTCTGTTCTGTAGTTCCCACTGTGGCAGCAACGTGCCCTGCACGAACCAAAAAGTCACGGTATGACAAGTACACCCTCTGGAGACCTAGTATTCTGCTCCGTTAGAACTCACACACGTACTTTTGTGTTTTGAAGTCAATGAGGCCTATTAGCTCTTGCTTTTACGTTTCCACTTCGCCTGACAGCTCTTTATTGACTGAGCTACTAGTAGCACTGAACCTTCCGGGCCCGCTGCCAGGTCTATCTGCATACCATCTCTATTCTGACGCAATCTCTTAGTGTTATTACACTGTTCTATACATCCTCCGAGTTTGTGTTCTTTCGGATATTTCTAGCTGGCTGCTGCAGTTTACTCAAAAAATTGAGTGTATCGCCTACTCAAATAGACTTCTGTAATGGTAGCTGCTGTTGAAACTAGTTACTTTCTGATATTCAGTATATGTTGCAACAAGTTAGTATTAATAAGTGAAAGAATCTGAAAACGAAGACGTCACAACGGGAAAGCTACAATAGGACTTCATTCGACAATCAGTTTCGACAGCATTATTGTAATTTGGTCGAACTTAATCGAGTCATACTGGAAAATTATTGCGAACCACTGTCATCATGTGCCGTGAATCAAGACTCCACATACTTGTCCAGTATTATTATTATTATTATTATTATTATTCATTATCTTCGAGCAGATGATGTTAAATCTATCGAAACCAGTTGTAGTATTAAGTAAAATAGCATTTTAGCCTTCCGGCGACCATGTTTTCCTTTCCCCAATACTACGAATGTGTGTGGAAACACATAGACAAAATACACTGAAGCGCCAAAGAAACTGGTATCGGCATAGGTATTCAAATACAGAGATATGTAAAAAGGCAGAACACGGCGCTGCGGTCGGCAACACCTATACTGTATAGAACGACAAGTGTCTGGGGCAGTCACTAGATCGGTTACGGCTGCTACAATGGCAGGTTATCAAAATTTAAGTGAGTTTGAACGCGTTGTTCTAATCGGCGGACGAGCGAAGAGACACAGCATCTGCGAGGCAGCGATGAAGTGGAGATTTTCCCGTACGACCATTTCACGAGGGTACTGTGAATATCAAGAACGCGGTAAAACATCAAATCTCCGACATCGCTGCAGCCGGAAAAAGATCCTGCAACAACGACTGGGGAGAATCGTTCAACGTGACAGAAGTGCAACCCTTCCGCAAACTGCTGCAGATTTCAGTGCTGGACCATCAACAGGTGTCAGCGTGTGAACCGTTCAACGAAACATCATCGATATGGGCTACCGGAGCCGAAGGTCTATTCGTGTACCTTTGATGACTGTACAACACAAATCTTTACGCCTCTCCTGGGCGCGTCAACAACGACATTGAACAGTTGATGACTGCAAACATGTTGCCTGGTCGGACGAGTCTCGTTTCAGATTGTATCGAGCGGTTGGACGTGTACAGGTATGGAGACAATCTCATGAATCCGTGGATCCCGCATGTCAGCAAGGAACTGTTCAAGTTGGTGGAGGCTCTGTAATGGTGTGGGGCGTGTGCAGTTGGAGTGACATGGTACCCCTGATACTAGATACGACTCTGACAGGTGGCACATACATAAGCATCCTATCTGATCACCAGCTGCTGACGGGCGTTGATATATATCAACGGGGTCAGGTGAAAATGTGTACCCTGACCGGGACTCGAACCCGGGATCTCCTGCTTACATGACAGACGCTCTGTTCATCTGAGCCACCGAGGGCACAGACGATATTGCGACTGCAGGGCCTATCTCGCGCAGGCCTCCAGCGAGACCCAAATTCTCACCTTATATGTCCACACACTACATTCGTAGTGTCCCTTCCCAACACACTCATTACTCGTGGAAGACATTCTTCCCAAGACCCGTAAGAGTTCGGGTAATATGTGTACATCGGACATGTCCGAAAGAACAGACACTATATCCATATGCGTATGCATCCGTTCATGTCCATTGTGCATTCCGACGGTCTTGGGCAATTCCAGCAGGACAATGCGACACCCCACACGTCCAGAATTGCTACACAGTGGCTCCAGGAACACTCTTCTGAGTTTAAACGCTTCCGCTGGCCACCATACTCCCCACACATGAGTATTATTGAGCACATCTAGGATGTCTTGCAACGTGTTGTTCTCCGCCCCTCTCCGCCCCCCCCCCTCCCCCGTACTCTTTCGGATCTATGGACAGCCCCGCAGGATTCATGGTGTCAGTTCCCTCCAGCACTCATTCAGACCTTAGTCAAGTCCATGCCACGTCGTGGTGCGGCACTTCTGCGTGCTCGTAGAGGCCTCACACGACATTAGGCACGTGTATCAGTCTCTTTGCCTCTTCAGTGAATGTCGTATTAATATATGCTTACAGCTGCCCATCTACCTGGCTACTTTCATACTTCCCAATGATATTATATAATTAGTACTACTACTAATTAGCTAATTTATACGTTATTTACACTCCTCCAGTACAAACGAGGGAGAGAGGGGCGGGGCGTGACGATTGGCAACCTGCATGTAGCCGCTCTTCAGGCTTTGATTGCAAAAATTGAAACAAAGAAAAATGCACATTGCTAGGAATAAAAGTGATTTGGACTTCATGAGGTGATGTATACGCTCTTGAAATTCTGTAAGGATAGCAGTGTTATGGACACCTGTAACATTTTCAGTAGAGAGCGTTGGATGCTCATGGATTTGGAGATGAAGTCATAGGAGAAAGCATATGAAATGAAGTGGGCAAAGAGAAAGCGTGTAGGTGGTAGGAGGCAGAAATGGAAAGACAGGGTGCGTTGGAGCCTTCTTTATGAATGAATGAGGTAGCGCAGAATTTGGTTGATACAATGGGTATATCTCAGAAATGATTTCATGATCGTGGAGAAGAAGGCGTTGAAATTATTCTGGAAAAGGAGGTGTAAGGATGGTAGAACGTGATGATAGATGTGTGGCACAGGGCCACGATTCTGCGGACAAAGGGTACTAAGTGTTGCTGAAATTCAATTTTGAGAGTAATAGAGGAATGGCGAAGATTTTTTCAAGTGTCTGAGGAAGTCTGATAAGCCTATGAGTTGGCACAGGATACCTGTTGAGAGAAGGTAAACGAATACCGAAAGCGGGATGGCGTGCATGACGCTCAAGGATTTGGTGAAAGTTGTAAAACTTGGAAGGTGTAACAATCCATTCAATATTTTGCATGCGTGACGATGCGACGGCTGTGGGTCTTGTACGTATGAATTTAATCGTCTGCGTCTCTTCAAAACATAAATTAAGTCCACATCTTGAAAACGATTAGAGAACAATGAAGCAGGACCTCTATTGCTACGTAAGAAAAGTGTAGTAAATATTATACTGTCGTAACGCCTCGTCATAAAAGGAACCATGGCTGCCTGCGGCAGCCGACTTGCCTTTATAGGACACGTAAATTAAGACGCGATGCAAACTCCAGTGACTGTAATTGTACTGTGTCGCCTTTCGTTGCCGAGCTATACTCTAAGAAAATTCATTTTTTAAAAAGTAAGCCGCAACAATTTGACGGTTATTACTATATTTACCTTCTCTAGTATCTAGATTTTGTCTTTTATGCCATTGTCAAGTATGACGCTAAAAGTTGTTAGTTATTATACTATATCTATTAAGCCAGTCCAAAGGGGTTTCTGACTGCGTTAACAGATATGATAACTTTTAGCACTGGGCTTGATAATGGCACAAAAGGCGAAATCTAGATGGTACAGAATATAAATACGCAATCAAATGACAGTTTATTCTTTTGAAAAAATATTGCACTACTGCGCTATCACCATAGAAAATTTTCTACAAGTAGTGATCTCATTGAGACATTTACTTAGAGTACCTCTACGGCACTGTTATAAAGAGTTGCACTATTTAACTACCACGAAACGGTTATGAGTAGATAACAAATATCCTTCTAAACGAGCTCTCCATTCCTCAGCAAGAATGTGATTTTAGAGATCCAAAAAATTCGTAATTGCGTCTACAGTAGTGGAGCCATCTCGGTACAAGATGGGAATCTCTGCAACGGAGCAAAGTTCCGCAGCGTTGTACAACATGTCTAGACGTGAGCGTGGTCAGTTACAACAGCGTCAGAGTTTCAGCAAGTCGCTGACGAAGTTGCACTTGACACGTACGCTGAACTAACCGGGAGGCACAGCGGAGCTGCGACGATTTAGATGACTGAACGCTAGTGGGAGTAATCAGTCAACAGGAGACTATCAATCGCGTCTCCTGGTGTAGTAGACGCGCGTGTGACGGACGGGAACTGCGCACTTGTCGGCTGCCCATGAGTGATAGCCAGCCAGTACCCTGAGGCCAGAGGCCAGCGAGAAGCTGCCACATCCGCACCGCAGTAATGGGCGCATTGGCCCCAATGTGTCACTCCGTAGGCCCGCGCCTTATGTAACTATTTCAGCCAACTTTCATCACCGAAGTTCTTCTCTGCAATACGTAGGTCCTTTGCTGTTTACAGTACGAGGGGCGTTTGAAAAGACCGTGCAAAAATAAAAACTACTTACGTGTTTGGGGTAAACCTTTTTTATTTTTCGACATAGTCTCCTTTTAGACTTATACACTTCGTCCAACGCTGTTCTAATTTGTTGATCCCTTCCGAATAATAGGAATTGTCCAAGTCTGCAAAATAGCTATTAGTTGCTGCAAGCACCTCGTCGTTTGAATAAAATCTTTGTCCTGCCATCCATTTCTTTAAATTGGGGAACAAATAGTAGTCTGAGGGAGCTAAGTCTGGAAAATTGGGGGGGAGGGGGGGAGGGGGGGAGGTGAAACGAGTTGCATCTTATTTCCAATAGTTTTGAGACCACAACTGCTGAGGTATGTACTGGTGCATTGTCATGATGGAAAAGGACTATTTGCGGTCCAATCGCCGGCGTTTTTCTTGCAGCTCGGTTTTCAAAGGGTCCAATAACGATGAATAATATGCACCTATAATAGTTTTAGCCTTTGCCAGATAGTCGATGAGGATTATCCCTTGCGAATCCCAGAAGACAGTCGCCATAACCTTTCGGGCCGAAGGAACGGTCTTCGCCTTTTTGGTGCAGATTCTCCTTTGGTAACCCATTATTTAGATTGTTGTTTGGTCTCAGGAGTATAGTAATGTATCCATGTTTCATCCACAGTGACTAAGTGACGCTGCAGATTCTTCCTGAACAGCTGCAAACTATCCTTGCAACACTTCACACGATTCCGTTATTGGTCAAGCGTGAGAAATCGCGGAACCCATCTTGCGGATAGTTTTCTCATGTCCAAATGTTTATGCAAAATATTATGTGCCCATTCATTCGAGATGCACACAGCACTGGCAATGTCACGCACCTTAACTCTTCTGCCATCCATCACCATATCATGGATTTTATCAATGATTTCTGGGGTCGCAACCTCCACAGGGCGTCCTGAACGTTCAGCATTACTTGTGCCCATATGGCCACTCCGAAAATTTTGAAAACACTTATAAACTGTTCAAATCGAAGGTGCAGAGTCACTGTAATGTTTATCAAGCTTCTCTTTAGTCTCCAGAGGTTCCTTTCATAAAGTAATGTTTAATCACCACACGAAATTCTTTTTCGTCCATTTTTTAACAATCACTTGACTTCCTTGATTCACACGAATGCCAATCATAAAGAAATAGACCAATATGGCTGAAACTTGGTGTGCGATCTTTCCAAAGATGCTACTAACTAAACACGACCTCGATACGCGCCGGTGCTGCCATCTCTCGGGCTTTGCACGAACTTTTCAAACGCCCTTCGTAGCTGCACCTCACGATAACTTCCTGCACTACGATTCAACTTCCTGTTAATCATATTCTGTATCTCGGTGTGAGCTAGCTAAAACCAGTTTTCTGCTAGTAACCTTAACTCAGTAAGTATTTAAATTGAGCGAACATTCATTATATTGGTGGATGTGAAACGAGGAGTTATAAATTTTTTACTATGAAGATCAGTGAAAATGTTGATGGTGATGGAACTATAGTATGTTGATGCGACTGATAATTTTGTGTGTTGATGTTGCAACTCCGATGACGGAGATGATGCTGCTGGCAGCTACGAAGCCCTTGGTGAAGACAGTGAAGGTGACGATTATGGAGAAGCTTTTTTGTCGCTGTCAATATGATGGAAAGGAGTAGCGTAGTGAGGCTACGCAAATGCCTGGACAAAACAACACAGCCAAACACTTCAGCCTAGAATAACACCCGCATCCTTCTCAATTATTTGTAGGATATTTTCTAATCGCTGTTCACCCCTACAGTTTTTGACCTCTGCAGCTTCTTCTAGTAGCTCTGAGGTTGCTTCTTCTTGTCTTAACATATGTCTCATCATCCTGTCCCTTCTCCTAATCAGCGTTCCCCATACGTTCCCTTCCTCTCCGATCCTGCAGAAAACCTCTTCATTTATTATCTTTTCAGTTCACCTAATTTTCGACGTCTTTATTTATCACTACATTTAAAACGCTTCGATTCTCTTCTTTTCTGGGTTTTCCACAGTCCATGACGCACTTCCAGGTAACGCTGTGCTCAGAATTTACATTCCCCGAAATTTCTTATTCACGTTAAGGCTGATGACTAATAATATTAGGCTTCTTTTGGTGAAGAACACCCTCTTTGGCTGCACTAGTCAGCATTTTATGGCCTTGTCGTTTCGTCATGAAGGTGTTATTTTTATTCCAAGTTAGCAGAATTCCTTCGTTTACTTCGTTGTCCCCAGTTTTGATGTTAAGTTTATCGCTAATCTTATTTCCGCTACTCGTAATTACTTCCGTCTTTCTTCAATTTACTCTGGATCCGTAGTGTAGTTAAATAAAGATATAAATCGAGGGGACGTTCATTACATTGATGGGTGTGAAAGAATAGGTTAAATATTTTCTTTACGGTGATGATCATGTGAAAATGTTAGCGGACGACGTAACGGTAGTAGTACGCTGCTACTGACCGATGTGTGTGACAATGGGATGCAAAGGCTACGCAAATGTTTCTCAAAAGAGCACTGGAAGGGAAGATGGTGGCAAAGAAAGATACAACGCTTTGTTATGGGGTGATGACGCTTGTGCAACGTAGGAAGGAATGTGGTGTCGGTGCCTAAAAAGCAAGTACTGGGTGGGTGAGGTACTGATTCATACATGAGGATGAGGATGAGGTTTAAGCTAATTTAAAGAAGTGTGAAAGAGCGAATATATTTAAAACACTTTGGAAACAGATATGAAGAGAGCGAAGTAGGAGGGAAGCAGAGACTGGATACAGGTTGGGTGTTGCCAAGATTGACGAGTGAGAGGAAAAGATAATTGATGTTAAACCTATGGAGGGGAAAGTATACGGAAGATATAGGGAAATGGAGTGATACATGGAGGGAAGTGGTTGCAGTAAATCAAGAGGAACTTGTGGCGTTCAGGAACTTGGGAAGGAAAGAAGAATCGAAGAGACGGACATACAGTGTATGTGGGCAATGGTGAGAATCGACTAGCTAAAGACTCCGTATACTTGTAGGTCAGAAGAAATAAATTTTCACTAGGTTTGGCCATTCTTACGTATTCTGTCAGTGACGGTTCGTAAGTGAAGTTTCTTCTGGATCAAGCTGTAGTCCAAAGTGTATCTGTGTGCCAGAAGGCTGAGGATTATGATACAGAAACGGTGGATTCGGAGACTTAATCTCCAGTTTTCTAGGTCTGCGATTATTCTGTAACACGCCGCCGTCAACGAAACCACTAGCACCTACTTCATCTACATCTACATTTGTACTCCTCAAGCCACCCAACGGTGTGTGGCGGAGGGCACTTTACGTGCCACTGTCATTACCTCCCTTTCCTGTTCCAGTCGCGTATGGTTCGCGAGAAGAACGACTGTCTGAAAGCCTCCGAGCCCGCTCTAATCTCTCTAATTTTACATTCGTGATCTCCTCGGGAGGTATAAGTGGGGGGAAGCAATATATTCGATACCCCATCCAGAAACGCACCCTCTCGAAATCTGGACAGCAAGCTAAACCGCGATGCAGAGCGCCTCTCTTGCAGAGTCTGCCACTTGAGTATGCTAAACATCTCCGTAACGCGATCACGCTTACCAAATAACCCTGTGACGAAACGCGCCGCTCTTCTTTGGATCTTCTCTATCTCCTCTGTCAACCCGACCTGGTACGGGTCCCACACTGATGAGCAATACTCAAGTACAGGTCGAACGAGAGTTTTGTAAGCCACCTCCTTTATTGATGGACTACATTTTCTAAGGCCTCTTCCAATGAATCTCAACCTGGCACCCGCCTTACCAAAAATTAATTTTATATGATCATTCCACTTCAAATCGTTCTGTACGCATACTCCCAGATATTTTACAGAAGTAACTGCTACCAGTGTTTGTTCCGCTATCACATAATCATACAGTAAAGGATCCTTCTTTCTATGTATTCGCAATACATTGCATTTTTCTATGTTAAGTGTCAGTGCCACTCCCTGCACCAAGTGCCTATCCGCTGCAGATCTTTCTACATTTCGCTACAATTTTCTAATGCTGCAACTTCTCTGTATACTACAGCATCATCCGCGAACAGCCGCATGGAACTTACGACACTATCTACTAGGTCATTTATATATATTGTGAAAAGCAATGGTCTCATAACACTCCCCTGTGGCACGCCAGAGGTTACTTTAACGTCTGTAGACGTCTCTCCATTGAGAACAACATTCTGTGTTCTGTTTGCTAAAAACTCTTTAATCCAGCCACACAGCTGGTCTGATACTCCGTAGGCTCTTACTTTACCAGGTGACAGTGCGGAACTGTATCGAACGCCTTCCGGAAGTCAAGGAAAATGGCATCTACCTGGGAGCCTGTATCCAATATTTTCTGGGTCTCATGAACAAGTAAAGCGAGTTGGGTCTCACACGATCGCTGTTTCCGGAATCCATGTTGATTCCTACATAGTAGATTCTGGGTTTCCAGAAAGGACATCATACGCATAGCAAAAAACATGTTCTAAAATTCTACAACAGATGGATGTCAGAAATATAGGCCTATAGTTTTGCGCATCTACTCGACGACCCTTCTTGAAAACTGGAACTACCTCGGCTCTTTTCCAATCATTTGGAACCTTCCGTTCCTCTAGAGACTTGCGGTACACGGCTGTTAGAAGGGGTCAAGTTCTTTCGCGTACTCTGTGTAGAATCGAATTGGTATCCCGTCAGGTCCAGTGGACTTTCCTCTGTTGAGTGATTTCAGTTGCTTTCCTATTCCTTGGACTCTTATTTCGATGTCAGCCATTTTTTCGTTCGTGCGAGGATTCAGAGAAGGAACTGCAGTGCGGTGAAACAACTTTGGAAAAAGGTGTTTAGTATTTCAGCTTTAAGCGTGTCATCCTCTGTTTCAATGCCATTATTATCCCAGAATGTCTGGATATGCTGTTTCGATCCACTTACTGATTTAACGTAAGACCAGAACTTCCTAGGATTTTCTGTCAAGTCGGTACATAGAATTTTACTTTCGAATTCACTGAACGCTTCACGCATAGCCCTCCTTACGCTAACTTTGACATCGTTTAGTTTCTGTTTGTCTGAGAGGTTTTGGCTGCGTTTAAATTTGCAGTGAAGCTCTCTTTGCTTTCGCAGTAGTTTCCTAACTTTGTTGTTGAACCACGGTGGGTTTTTCCCGTCCCTCACAGTTTTACTCGGCACGTACTTGTCTAAAACGCATTTTACCACTGCCTTGAACTTTTTCCATCAACGCTCAACATTGTCAGTGTGATGGCTCTCAGTTCTAACCGTGTAAGGAAAGAAACATGCTTCGCCGTACTTGCCTACATTATCTCATGGAGTGAGCATAGGTGACATTGTTGTTCCGTCCTTCTAAATGGGACTTCAGTCACGAAAATACTCTTTCGTGTTGTACACCAAGCTCACTATAAACAGAATAAGCATCCTATCTCCCCTCTCGTCAATATCACTTACTCAAACACGACAGCACACTCTGAATGTACTTGTCACAGTCATGGGCACTGCACAGTTACGCACCTACCACTTCGAGAACCAAACTGCCAAGATAATGTACAATTGAAAGGCTTATATCAACCAATGAGTGACATGGAAAGTTATTCTTCAACAACAGTCATATTTAAGTTCGTGATCTATCGATAAAGTCTCTCGCCCAGTCATTACATTCTTGAAAGGGAATTAAGTTCCTACGAACTTTTTTGGGGACACATTTAATTTTTACTGTGTAAAGCGTCAAAACGGTAATGTAATAAACGTCTGAAAAATACGGTTAGATGTTAATCCTTTAGGTATGTGTTATATTTTGGAGTGAAATACAAGCACCTAATAATTCTTTTTTTTAAATACAGCTATACATTTTCCTGTGTATGAAATCAAAAATGTAATTTAGACGTTTGAAAAGTACATTTAGATATTAATGCTTTAAGGATGTGCTCTTAAACATACCGACAATCACGTTTCTTCCTCTCTAAAATAGGTGATGCCAATACAAGAAATGGGTTGTAGATTGAGCGAGGCGGGCACAAATAAATCCCTGGGAAATTTTTCCTGTGATATCCCCTGCGTTCTGCAGGTGATTTTTAGAATGTTAATGATTCCTGCCTCCATCCCTGTCTTATCTGAGCTGAAGCTCGGCTTCTTATGACCTTAAAACCGACGACAATTCTAACATAGAAATGTTCATTTTATTTTCATGCAACTACTGAAGTCACCTTAGAGAAATGTACTCTAATTATCACTCATCTTACTTCTGTAGACAAAACAGAATTCCGTGGCACTATTACACGCGCCTGGTAGTGCTATATCAATTTTGCAGTGAGAGGTCCATGAGGGAATACTGATACTACAGATGACGTGAAGCAGTTACACTTATCAGCGCTAGAGTCGGTCTTCAAGTCAAGTTTGTATCAACAGCGTAATTTGTCAGCCGCTGTACATATCACCCTGCGATGTTGCTTTATTAAAATTCACATGCGGTACACGAGTGACTGACGTAATCACAATCGCTCCTCTTATGACAAGTTCATTACTTTTTTCAGCTTGCCGTGCAGAATTGGACTAATGTTTATGATTTCGCTGATTATCGAATGATTGATTCCATCAGGTGTGTCTCCTGCCACACCTTGGTAGACGTGACGCCACCAGCATTCGACCAGCTGCATGTTCGCCCTGAAGATGGCCTCTGCGATGGACGGAAACCGGTCGGCCCTAAATAAGTAAATAAACGCGATTAAGACTGTTTTCCTAATACTAATTTAATTTTATATCAATCGCTGTTACTCCACAACCATGTTGTCCAAACATCATGCGTGAGATTACTGTTATAGGCATCTCAACTAAGCGAGTGCATAATATCCTGCACGGAGAATTGGCTATGAAGAAGCTGTGTGCCAGGTGGGTGCTGCTATTGCTCATAGTCGACCAAAAGCGCATCTGGCAGACAATTCAATACAATTTCTGGCAATGTTTAATCAC
Organism: Schistocerca serialis cubense; assembly: GCF_023864345.2. Lineage (NCBI taxonomy): Eukaryota > Metazoa > Arthropoda > Insecta > Orthoptera > Acrididae > Schistocerca > Schistocerca serialis. The sequence goes on from NC_064639.1 coordinate 420,655,257, forward strand.
AATCTCCGAGACTTCTTGCACCGATGTATGACTGCTGATGAATTTAGATCCATCAATACGCACCAGAGTCAAAACGGCAGTGAAAACAATGGACAAAGGCTCGTGAAAGTGTACCGAAGAAACTTGTCAACTGATGAGATGATGAACACTGTTTTTTTTTGGGGGGGGGGGGGGGGGGGAAATTGCCAAGCAGTAATCCTCACAGATCATTTGGAAAAAGGCAGAGCGATGACTGGACCCCATTATGCTTCATTGTTGGATCGTTTGGAGCCTGCACTGGTTGGAAAAAAGACCAAAGTTGGCGGGCAAAAAGGTGCTCTCTCATCAGGATAACGCACCATCCCACACATCAGCGATTACAATGGCGAAAATGCACAAAATGGGCTTTAAATTGGTTCCTCATCCACCCTATTCATCACAGTTAGCCCCAAGTGACTTCGTTCTGTTCCGTAACTTTGGTTTGATGGGAATGAAATTTTCATCAAATGAGGAAGAGGCAGTTGCAGTCATAGGGTATTTTGCAGAGTTTGAAGAACCTATTTTTCCAATGCGATGAAAACGCCAGAGGATCGCTGAAATAAGTTTATCTCACTCAAAAAACTATGTCGAGAAAAAAGGTAAGTGGTTTACAAAAAAATATTTTTCTTCCTTTTCTACCAGACTTACCAAACCGCCCTCGTAGGTACCCTTGAATGACACCTGACGTTATCTGGGCTGTAATGTAGTGCGTGATCCGCAATAATGTTAACAGTAGAACAGCATTCTGAAGACGATTCTGCGGGTCCTGAGGGTTTTCCTCGGTTTTCGCATATCGGCGTCTCCGCCGCGGCAGCTGCCGCCGCCGCCTCCTGCCACTGGCGGTTGGCGGCAGCGAGTCGGCCGCCGGCGTATCTCTGACCTCTGACACTGACCTCCCCAATGTAGCGGCCCGGACCCTTATCACAAAGGCTGCCAGACACGCTCGTATACACGGTTAACAGTCCTGACAGCCAGACTACAGAATGGCGTCCTTTCTGCCGGCGAGCGTCGCATTTAAAACCACGTGACTGCTTCGCCTTGATTCCACACATATTATGAATGAGTGAAGCGGCGCTGTGATTAATAAGACACTGGACTCGAATTTGGAAGAAGCGGTATTCCAATTCGTGAGTAACTATCGAGGTTTCCTAAAACGGGGAAACGACGAAAGAATCCTCCAAGAAGGCAGCGGAAGATTTCCTTCGCCCTACTAGTACATATCATACCGAGCGAGATGGCGCAGTTGGTAAGATACTGGGATGATTTTCGCGGGGACAGCGATCCAGATTTAATTTTTCTGTGATTTCCCTAAATCGTTTAAAACGAATAGTTCTTTCGAAAGGGCAAGGCCGATTTCCTTTCCCATCCATCCCCAACCCGAGCTTGTGATCCTACCCTAACGATCTCGTCATTGGCGGGGCATTAAACCTTAATCTTCCGTCTCTAATGGCCTTGATGGCAATAGAGCGCTAAACCAAAATTTTTCCTGATTCTGTCTTCTAATTATATCGCGGACACGCTGTACGGTTTATAGTTAACTGACAGTACTGACCACAAATGAATGTTCATAGGAAATGCGAATACTGAAGAGATGGGGTGGAGAGAGACGAGACTGGGAACGAGGTACGTATTTCTCATTCGAACCAACAGTGCGACTCAGTACACAACTGTGGACACTTTCAGTGAGTTATCTGAATGTCTGTGCAAGAATGGCAGCCCATTCTTCCTCAAGAGCCGAAACCAGAGGAGGTAGTTATGTTGCATGCAGGAATCTGGAGTGAAGTCTAAGTTCTGATTCAGCCCAGGGTGTTCCAGTAAGGCAGGTCGGGTCTCGATTCCAGAATTATTATAATCCTTTCACCGACATCTCAACTCAGATGATACAATTGCTGAAAGGTTCAAAGAAAACGTGAGTTTAATTTCAAACAAGTACTCGACTCATACAGCTATAGTTGGTGGTGACGTTAATTTACCCTCTGAAAAATGTTTCGAGCAGTTAGTTCATGAGCCCACGCGAATAGTAAAAGGTCGTGAAAACACACTTGACCTCTTAGCAACAAATAATCCTGAGCTAACAACAACCATCAAAACGGACACAGGGATTAGTGAACACAGGGTTGTCGTAGCTATACTGAATATTGTAACCCCTAAATCCTCCTAAAATATACGAAAAATAAACCTATTCAAAAAATCAGATAAAAATTTATTTGACGCCTTCCTGAGAGACAATCTCCTCTCCTTCCAAATGTAAGTGTAGACCAGATGTGGCTTGAATTCAAAGAAATATTATCGGCAGCAACTGAGAGATTTATGCCAAAAAATTAACAATCGACGGAGCTGATCCCCCTTGGTACAAAAAATGGGTCATAACACTGTTGCAGAAGCAACGAGAAAATCATGCCAAATTTAAAGAAACGCAAAATCTCCAAGATTGGCGATCTTTTATAGAAGCTCGAAATTTAGCGCGGAGTTCAATGCGAGATGCTTTTAATAGCTCCCACAACGAAACTTTATCTAGTAACATGGCAGAAAATCCAAATAGATTCTGGCCGTATGTAAAGTATGCTAGCGGCAAGACACAGTCAATGCCTTCTCTGCGCAATAGCAGTGGAAATACTATCGACGACAGTGCTGCGAAAGCGGAGTTACTAAACGCAGCCTTTTGAAATGCCTTTACCAAAGTAGACGAGATAAATATTCCAAAATCTGAATCAAGAACAGCTTCCAGCAGAGTACCTTAGAAGTAGATATCCTCGAAGTAGTGAAGTTCAAATGGCTCTGAGCACTATGGGACTCAACTGCTGAGGTTATTAGTCCCCTAGAACTTAGAACTAGTTAAACCTAACTAACCTAAGGACATCACAAACATCCATGCCCGAGGCAGGATTCGAACCTGCGACCGTAGTGGTCTTGCGGTTCCAGACTGCAGCGCCTTTAACCGCACGGCCACTTCGGCCGGCTAAAGTAGTGAAGTAACTTAAAGCACTTAATAAAAGCAAGTCTTCTGGTACAGACCCTATACCAATTAGATTCCTTTCAGAGTACGCTGATGCAATAGCTCCATACTTAACAATCATGTACAACCGCTCGCTCGACGAAAGATACGTGCCCAAAGACTGGAAAGTTGCACAAGTCATACCAATAACCAAGAAAAGTAGTAGGAGTAATCCACTAAATTACAGGCCCATATCATTAACGTCGATATGCAACAGGATTTTGGAACATATATTGTGTTCGAACATTATGAGTGAGCTCGAAGGCCACAATCTATTGTCTCACAGTCAACACGGATTTAGAAAACATCGTTCTTGTGAAACACAACTAGCTCTTTACTCACATGAAGTGTTGAGTGTTATTGACAAGAGATTTCAAATTGATTCCGTATTTCTAGATTTCAAAAAGGCCTTTCATACTGTACCACACAAGAGGCTTGTAGTGAAACTGGTACTTGTGGAAATCGTCCCAGTTATGTGACTGGATTCGTGATTTTCTGTCAGAGAGGTCACAGTTAGTGGTAACTGACGGAAAGTCATCGTGTAAAACAGAAGGGATTTCTGGCGTTCCCCATGGTAGTGTTATAGCCCTTCTTCTGTTCCTTATCTCTATAAACTATCTAGGAGACAATATGAGCAACCGCCATGATTTGTTTGCAGATGATGCTGTCGTTTATCGTCGAGTAAACTCACCAGAAGATCAAAAGCAGCTGCAAAACGATTTACAAAAGATATCTGAATGGTGAAAAAATTTGCAATTGAACCCAAATAATGAATGGCTCTGAGCACTATGCGACTCAACTTCTGAAGTCATCAGTCGCCTAGAACTCAGAACTAATTAAACCTAACTAACCTAAGGACATCACACACATCCATGCCCGAGGCAGGATTCGAACCTGCGACCGTAGCGGTCACGCGGTTCCAGACTGAAGCGCCTTTAACCGCACGGCCACACCGGCCGGCTCAAATAATGAAAAATGTGACGTCATCCACATGAGTGCTAAAGAAATCCTTTAAAATCGGCTACACGATAAATCAGTCTGATGTAAAAGCTGTAAATTGAACTGAATACCAAGGAATTACAATTAGGAACAATTTTAATTGGAAAGCACACATAGAAAGTGTTGTAGAGAAGGCAAACCAAAGACTGCGTTTTATTAGCAGAACACTTAGAAAATGTAACAGATCTACTAAAGAGACTATACACTTCGCTTGTCAATCCTCTTTTGCAGTACTGCAATGCGGCCTGGAATCATTACCAGATACTATTAACGGAGTACATCGAGAAAGTTCAAAGAAAAGCACCACGTTTTGTATTATAGCGAAATAGGAGATAGACTGTCACTGACATGATACAGGATTTGGGATGGACATCATTAAAACAAAGGCGTTTTTCGTTGCGGTGTAATCTTTACACTAAATTTCAGTCACCAGCTTTCTCCTCTGAATGCGAAAATATTTTATTGCCGCCAAACTACATGGGGAGAAAAGATCATCATAATAGAATAAGGGAAATTAGAGCACGCTTGTAATGATATAGGTGTTCGTTTTTTTCCGCGCGCTGTTCGAGAACGCAATAATAGAGAATTGTCGTGAAGATTGTTCGATGAACCCTCTGCCAGGCACTCAAGTGTGATTTGTAGAGTCTCCATGTAGATGTAGATGTAGATACAGATGTAGGTCCGCCTCTTGTGACATTTATCGGTCGATTCCGCATTACATGGGGGTTCTGGATGCCTTTTATCATATTGTGTATATAAAAAAAGTACTAATCTTTCACATCGCTTTCGTTTAAACCATTAATAACAGTTTGGCAGAGAATAAATCTTATAGCTCTACGTCTGCAAGTACAGGGCGTTTCAAGCACTGCTTAAGCACTTAAGCGCTGTGCACTGCGTTGCGTAGCGAGCAAAATCCCATACTACCTGCGTAGGCTGTGATCAATGCATGACGCTGCGGTCAGTTGCTCGGTCAGCCTGGCAGGTGACGTATCGGTTAACAGTTTGGGGGAAGAGGGTGAGGGGTTGTGTGTGTATGTGTGTGTCTGCGCGTGTGTGTGTGTGTGTGTGTGTGTGTGTGTGTTGTGTCTCGTTTGATTTGCTGTCGAGTATACGTTTTTTATTCGTTACTGTCTAATTTGTGTGCATTAAGCTGTACGTGAAGGGAAACAAGTGGTTCTTTTGCTGAATTAAGGAAAAATAGAGACGATGTGGAATATCGTCTTGATTTCATTCGATAATTTCCCGGTATACAGCGTTCCCACTGATTTAACGATAAATAGGTTAGTAAAGGATTTTCAAGGATTCGTGTTAAACATAAAAAGATTTAGAAAAGGAAATGTTTAACAGCGTAAAAAGGAACAACGTAGGAGGGGCGTTCATAAGAAGTCAGAGAACACCGCTGAACAATTTAGTATTTCGGATTGATGTGTCAGTAGCATCTTCTCACAGGGCTCTGCACAAACTGAAGTTGAAACCTCGCCAAATAACGGAAGAGCGTCAACTCACAAATTCACATACTTCTGTTCGACGTCGGCACCGCATCCGGCTCTTGCATTCTGCGCATGATACTAAACCTGATCGTGAAGTGCTCTTTCCTTTCTGGTGGAGCACGGCTGTATCTTTCGGTGCACGGAAAACTGCAGAACGATCGATGTTGGAATTCTCACGGACACCACCAGTTACATCACGATCCTCTCACAGGGCGTGGAGTTTGTGCAACACAAATAATTTTAGTGAGCTTTTTCCAGCAAATATTAACGTTGGTAGAGTTGTGAAATAACTATGGCTGTTTCATGCAGGACAGTGCAAAAACACGCGCCGCGGTCTATGAAAATACACTCTAAGAAAAAGGAAAGACGACGCCCCGCTAAGTTACCCGAAAAAGATGAAAAGCAATAGATGTGTTGTACTTGTAGAGACAAACAAATGATTACAGTTTGATGATTTATTCAAGAGAAAGATCTTCGGAAACTGAGTAAGTCAATGACCCCTTGGTCCACCTCCGGCGTTTATGCAAGCAGTTATTCGGCTTAACACTGGTTGACAGAGTTGTTGGATGTCCTCCTGAAGGACATCGTGCCAAATTCTATCTACCTGGCCCGTCACCTCGTCAAAATCTCGACATGATTGGAGGACTCCGTCCCTAATGCTCCAAACGTTCTCAATTGGCGAGAGGTCCGGCGACGGTGCTGACGAAGGTAGTGTTTGACGAGCACGAAGACAATCCGTAGAAACTCTCTGCATGTGCGGGCGGGCATCATGTAGCTGAAACGTAAACCCAGGATGGCCTGCCATGCCGGCCAGAGTGACCGAGCGGTTCTAGGCGCTTCAGTCTGGAACCGCGCGACCGCTACGGTCGCAGGTTCGAATCCAACCTCAGGCATGGATGTGTGTTATGTCATTAGGTTAGTTAGGTTTAAGTAGTTCTAAGTTCTAGGGGACTGATGACCTCAGAAGCTAAGTATCATAGTGCTCAGAGCCATATGAATCATTTGAACTTTGATTTATAGTACGTGTAGATTAATATACAACATAGAAATAAGTCTCCTAAATTGGTAGGATGCTCGGATGCGGAATACGACTCCCATGTTAATGAAACCTGTAACTTCAAATCTTTCAGTTGTTTACAAAACCGATAGTCACGTCAGTACCCACACAATTTCGAAGGGCACAAGCGTAAATTCACTCGCACGGGAGAAGAACAGGACGGTCGCTCTGTCATTTCATTAGCCGGTTTGTTTATATTTAGTAGAGGGTGGCATCAAATAGATACTTTACAAAATCGGCCTCCATGAAGGTATATCGATACGTCACGCAGTAGCCTCTTCCGCGTTAAAATACCGGCTTCCACTTGCATCTCGTAACCTGTATAACCACGCAAGTCCTTTACACTACATAGTACACCATACGCAGATCAGAGAGTCAGTATGCAATATTTACTTTCTACTAAATGTGAAGTATGAGACTGAATCCGTCTGTGGAGAATGTTAATGTAAACAAAATATCCTTAAGCTCTTATCAATCAACTTCTGGTCCAAGTGTGGAATATCAGTTGCCCAAACACCGATCACTGTTTTCCGCGTCGAGAACAACTTCTTGTGACAAGGCTGTTCAGGGACCCGTATGAATCGTTCGGTATAGGCAATGTTTATCTTAGGTAATAAAATGAAGGACTTGCTGTTTCTTGTTTAGGTCCTTTTGTAGATATGTGAAAGTAAATGCCGGACTCACTTCAATTTGGATAAGTGAAGAGCAATATTTTATCAGAGAGCTCTGCAGATGTTCGCATGAAGCCATCTCTGAAATAGAGTTCCTTTGTTGTGAGTGGCGAGGTCTTGAAGAACGCAGCCGTTCTTTCTGTGTTGCATGGCATAAGTCGAATGAACTTAACGGCGGACGTGATAGCTGGCACGGTAGTCCGTGCTGCCTGGTTTGTCCTTTTGCCTTTTATTCACTTCATATGAGAGTCAGGGGCCAAGTAATTTCATTATCAGAATCTCTGTAATAACCACCCTATCTAACAAAACACAGACGCCTACAGTACGTGATAATAGCTTTATCGACACGTGGCGCGCTAGTCATTTCCCAAACAGATATAGATATCTTAAAGAGTTTGTGATCTGTATTGACGTCTAGGAGCCGAATGTATATGTTGGACGTATTAGGCTTCGGTGTATCCAAAACTCCTGTTCAGAATATGTTGTCTTTCAATATACGCGTTTCGTTGGCCACACATAATCAAGAGACTAATTACATCTTACTCGATTTTACTTGGTCACTAAGTTTCCACGTCTGTTGTCATTTGAGCGGCTTTCAGTAACTAATGCAACACAATTTTCTTTCGATCAATTTCATTTCAAAAAATGTCGAATTTGTTGTGCGACATCGTGGAATATTTCTGCTTCATCCATTACAGTTCCATGAAGTTGCAGTAGGTGGCGACGCTACACGTAACCTTCAAATTGCGTTTGTAACGAAGAGTCGTTCCATGCAGAGAGCTGTCATTGAGTTTATGATGGTGGAAACCAGTGCACCACAGATGTTTATAGGCGTCTGCAGAAAGTCCACGCCAGTGAACAAAAGCACGGCGAGTCGTTGGGCAAAACAAGGTGCCGGCGGGCAGGCGGCTGTGACTCCTCCAATTTTGGAACGTGCGGACACTCTCAAACGAGGTGATCGACGGATCACAATTAAACACGTCGCTGCACTACTGGACGTCTCAGTCGGTAGTGCTGACGCACTCGCCCATCATTTGCGGTATTGGAAGGTGTCCGCCCTCTAGTTTCCCCGCCGACTAACAGAAGTCTATAGAGAACAGCGAAGGACCGTCTGTGCGGAGTTGCTTGCGCATTACAAGGCAGATCGTGACAGATTTTTGTCGAACATCGTCATAGGCGATGAAACATGAGTTCATCACTTCGAACCGGAAACAAAACGGCATTCCATGGAGTGACGCCATACCAGCCCTCTTCCGAAGAAAAACTTCAAAGCTGAACAAAACTTCTTCATGACAACGCAAGGCCTCGCATAAGTCTGTCCCCCGAGAGGAGCTCACAAAACTTCATTGGACTGATTCTCTTCATACAGCCTACAGCCTGGAATTTGCACCTTCACACTTCCATCTGTTTGACCGAATGAAGGATGCACTCCTCGGAAGCGGTACGTTGATAACCGGGAGGCTATTGATGCAGCGAGGCATTGGCTCCGACGCCGACCAGTAGAGTGGTACCATGCGGGCATACAGACCGTCCCAACAATGTGCCGGAGGTCATCGCATAGAATAGAGATTATGTTGAAAAATAAAGTCCTGTAGCCAAAAGAGTGGGAAGTAATATGGTGTATTGGAATCCTGAATAAAACCAACCTGCTTTCAAAAAGAAAGTGCATTGCTCATTGAATGCTCCTCCTATAATACCTCCTGACTTTCGGAGCTTCCCCACCACTGTTAAAAAACTCGGTTTTGGGCAATGCAATTGCACTGTTGTTAACGAATCATTTTGTTTGTAACGTACAAATTTAAAACAGGGACAGGGTGACTCTCACGATATTTAGACATCTGTATCGCACAGTTTAGTTTCCCGAGTTCAGCTATAAATGTCAGTCAAGCAAATTATGTCTTCAGAGCAGACGAAAGATTGTCTCATGCGTTTCCGATGTATTAATTATTCATGTAATCATAATAATTTCTTTTAAACATCTAGTTACACATCATTTTCACGTATGAGGGCTCTATTCTTTGATTGGACAAAGTTATTTGAGAAAGAAGTGCGTTTGTCCCCAATATCACGTCGTTTAACTAATTACTGCAGGTATTGTTTTTACTGTATGCCATCTGAATGCATGCGATTACTGTGGAACATGGCGAATCAATTCTAAATTTAAGTTTGGAAATGGAAAACAAAATCAAAGACAATAGAAACACCTTCATACCATTTATAACTCCACAGTACACCTACGATAACGCAAAGTGCAGTTATGTTGGTAATAAGAATAATGAACTTACACTAGTAAATATTTTACAATATCCACACAAACAAAGTGTAAGATTCGAGAAATATGGGCTTGGATAAAAAAGAACTGCATGAAAGAAGACATTTCATGGCACGGATAAAGCTTTCATGGAAACAAATACGTTTGTTGCTGTTCATATCTGGCATAGCTGTTATGGCTGAAAGAAACCAAAACTTGTAACTTCAGAATTGAAAGAACTAGCTAATTAAAACATATGGTACCAAAAGCAGGAAGGACATCAGCTACGAGAATAAAGATCTACTGATCATCAGATTGCAGTTCGCTGCTGATAACGTTGGAGGAAACAGAAACGAATCTAGTATAGGCGGACAAACCTACTGATGTGATGCATTGGGCTAGAGTTGCGGAAAACGTTTTTGAAGTTCACGATTGGAATATAGCACTTCAAGGAAGTGGAAGAGGAGACAGATGAAAAACCGAAAACTGTAGAAACTGAAATATACAGGTCAGTGAGGGTCTTAACAACTCAGTGAACAACTAAAGCAATAAATAAAAATCTATGAAGTGACTAAGCAAAAGAATGGAAAGATTCGAGGGCGACGGCCTATAGGACATGCTAATTTGACCGTGTATTGTACTGCATGCTTTCTCAGAAAATTATTTTGAACAATTAGTTCATGAGCCCACTCGAAGCGTAATGGTTGCAAAAGCATACTTGAACTCTTAGCAACAAATAAACATGGACAAATAGTGAGTATCGTGACGAATACAGGGATTAGCGACCACAAGGCAGTTGCTGCTAGGCTGAATGCCGTAACACCTACAACAATCAAAATGAAACGCAAAGTATATCTTTTCAAAAAAGCTGATAAAAATGTTCATAACGCCGTTTTAAACGACAGTCTTCACTCCTTCCGATCTAATCATGTAAGTGTAGACCGAGCGAGGTGGCGCAGTGGCTAGCACACTGGACTCGCATTCGGGAGGACGACGGTTCAATCCCGCGTCCGGCCATCCTGATTTAGGTTCAAAATGGTTCAAATGGCTCTGAGCACTATGGGACTTAACATCTATGGTCATCAGTCCCCTAGAACTTAGAACTACTTAAACCTAACTAACCTAAGGACAGCCATCACGAGGCAGAGAAAATCCCTGACCCCGCCGGGAATCGAACCCGGGAACCCGGGCGTGGGAAGCGAGAACGCTACCGCACGACCACGAGATGCGGGCCTGATTTAGGTTTTCCGTGATTTCCCTAAATCGCTCCAGGCAAATGCCGGGATGGTTCCTGTGAAAGGGCACGGCCGACTTCCTTCCCCGTCTTTCCTTAATCCCATGAGACCGATGACCTCGCTGTCTGGTCTCCTTCCCCAAACAACCAACCATGTAAGTGTAGAAAAGTTGTGGAATGATTTCAGAGAGATAGTATCCACAGAAATTGAGAGATATATACCACATAAATTAATAATTGATGGTACTGATCCCTCATGGTACACAAAACTGGTCAGATCGCTGCTGCAGAAGCAGCGAGAAAAGCATGCCAAATTTAAAAGAACGCAAAATCCCCAAGACTGACAAATTTTTGCAGAAGTTCGAAATATATTGCGTACTTCAGTGCGTGATGCTTTCAACAATTTCCACAACGAAACTCTGTCTCGAAATCTGGCAGAAAACTCAAAGACATTCTGGTCATACATAAAGCACACCAGTGGCAAGACGCAATCAATACCTTCACTGCGCAATAACAACGGTGAAGTCACTGATGACAGTGCCACTAAAGCAGAGTTTCTCAACACGGTTTTCCGAAACTCTTTCACCAAAGAAGACGAAGTAAATATTCCTGAATTCCAATCAAGAACAACTGCTAAGATGAGAAACATACAAACAGTATCCTCGGTGCCTCAAAACAGCTTAAATCGCTTAATAAAATCAATATGCTGATAAAATAGCTCCATATTTAGCAATTATATACAACAGCTCGCTCACTGAAAGATTCGTACCTAAAGACCGGAAAATTGCTTAAGTTACATCAATACCCAAAAAGGGAAGTAGGAGTATTCCGTTGACTTACAACCCCTATATCACTAACGTCGATTTGCGGTAGAGTTTTGGAACATATACGGTATTCGAACATTATGCAGTAACCCGAAGAATACGATGTATTGACACAGTCAGCACGGATTCAGAAAATAACGTTCTTGTGAAACACATCTATCTCTTTATACTCATGAAGAAATGAGTGTTACCGACAGGGGATGTCAAATTGATTCCATATTTTTAGATTTCCAGAAGGCTTTCGACACTGTTCCTCACAAGCGTCTTCTAAGCAAGCTGCGTACCGAATATCGCCTCAGTTGTGCGACTGGATTCGTGATTTCCTGTCAGAAAGGTCACAGTTCGTAGTAATAGACGGAAAGCCATCGAGTAAAACAGAAATAATATCCGGCGTTCCCCAAGGAAGTGTTATAGGCCCTCCATTGTTCCTGATCTATATTAACGACATAGAAGACAATCTCAGTAGCCTTCTTAAATTGTTTGTAGATGATGCTGTCATTTACCGTCTTGCAAAGACATCAGACGACCAAAACGAATTGCAAAATGATTTAGATGTATTATCTGTATGGTGCGAAAACTGGCAATTGACCCTAAATAAAGAAAAGTGTGAAGTTATTCACATGAGTACTAAAAGAAATCCACTAAATTTCGATTACGCGTTAAGTCACACAAATTTGAAATCGGTAAAGTCAACTAAATACTTACGGATTACAATTACAAATGCCCTAAATTGGAACGAACAGATAGATAATGTTGTGGGTAGAGCCAACCAAAGATTGCGATTCATTGGCAGAACACTTAAAGGTCTACTAAGGAGACTGCTTACACCACGCTTGTCCACCCTATTCTGGGGTATTGCCGAGCGATGTGGGATCCACATCAGATGGCACTGACGAATGACATCGAAAAAGTACAAAGAAGGGCGGCTCGTTTTGTATTATCGCGAAGAAGGTGAGATAGTGCCACAGACATGATACGTGAATTGGAGTGGCTATCATTAAAAGAACACGGGTTCTCCTCATGAAATTTCAATCACCAATTTTCTCCTATGATTGCGAAAACATTCTGTTGGCACCCATCTACATAGGGAAAACGATCATCACGATAAAATAAGAGACATCAGGGCTCGCACAGAAAAATTTAAGCGCTCGTTTTTCCCGCGTGCCGTTCGAGAGTGGAACGGTGGAGAGACAGCTTGAAGGTGGTTCATTGAACCCTCTGCCAAGCACTTCATGGTGAATAGCAGAGTAATCACGTAGATGCTGACGTAGATGTGTAAGTAGCATCATAGTGAAAAATTGAAAGAGAATACGAATAACTGGGTATGCAGCATAGATAACTGGGCATATTGGCTATAGCAGGAATGCAGTCATGAAGAAACTAGATCATGACTGGAAAACTGAAGGACAACATCAAATAACAAGAAAGATTCATGTCTATAAAACAGCACTATAAAACCGCACGACTTACGGTCACACCCAAATTTCCATATGTCGTCAACCATGCTTCTATGTGTTCAGCTAAAGGTAGTTGTGGTTTCTCTGCATTATGTGATATGTATAATCGGATGTTGGCTTCACTAAGAACACAGAGGTTTTTCAACTCCAACTGAGACAAAGTTCTACATCAATCACACTGACATCAAACGAAAGTCATTTGATGGCGGCATAAAGTAACTGAAGAAAAAATCCAAAACTGTGTTTTTGACTTTTTCGTTGGTTATGTGACTGTAGCAACCCTGGCAATCTTACATATTAGACCACTAGAACATCTTCACTTGTCTGAGCACAACACTATTAACGAATGAACTGATCATCGGAATTCGTACAAATGCTGTCAACACTGTGGCGTGTTACCATGTCAGTCGGAACATCCATACTGAAGTTCCAAGTAGATTATCCTCAATTTCTGTTACATTAGTTCTTGTCTGTTACTGCCGTACGTGTTTGCTTACACACGAAAACCACCCGCTGTTCTATTGGCGGTGACGCCTGACAGTAGGTTCCTCCTTCTTCTCCGTCCACGTCCACAACTGCTTACACTTAACTCTTTTTAATTTGATCGTCGTTGTGATTTCGAGATGTATGTGTGTGTGTGTGTGTGTGTGTGTGTGTGTGTGTGTGTGTGTGTGTGTGTGTCTGGTTTACCGCGCTCAGTGAGGAGGTTTTCGAAAGTTTTATCGGTCCCATTGGTGGAGCAATAGTTTCAGAAGTCTAGCCATATCGATGGTTTTTGTTTTCTGCTCAGTACTTAGACAACTGTCCTAATCTTCGTCAGGTGCTGCAGACACTACACATCCATGTGCTCGCTACTTAAAGTTTAATCAGATAGGGCGTCTCGTGGTCACAGTTCAAGTGGCGTGTCCTTTCGGTCTCCCCGAGATAGAATTGGTCTGGAATACAATGGCGCCACTTGCACAGGAAAACTGTTTACTCTATATCTTTCAGAAATGATACTGAACGCACTGCGTTATGGAATACTCTAGACTGATTTAAGAAAATAATTCCCCAAAATATTTTCGAATAACTCGTCGGTTTTCTAGAATTTACTGGAGTTGCCTTTGAAACAGCTCGAGTTACAGGAGCATGAACTATCGAGATACGAAAATAAACGTAGTTGTGTCTGAGGCAACGATACCGTATCAATGGCGCCCATTCTGGAGCTAGTTGTATTTTCTTCACTGATACTGTATCTCTGGCACCGTTATGTGGTTACTTAACGCGCAAGCCCGGAGAATGTTTGTGAACCGAAACGGCGAAGTCCAGAGGCAACTTAGTGCAGTGCACAGAAACGCTCTGTTCGTTGGTGGACAGACACACTCCACCGCCATCGAGAAGTGAAAACAAAAACGCCACTTGCGACTAACGGAGATAAGGACGCTGGACCAAACGTTAGTCACCTTCAAGAGACATGGGCCTAATACCACCTAACACCGCCGTTACTCTTGTAAACACCTCCGATTCAAAGAGAAAGCGTGCGCAAGATTCTTCAGATATGCTGTATCCAGCTTGTAACACATCCCACTTTCTGAAATGTCTGAATTTTATTGTTAAGAATAATTAACTAAAATTAATGTTAGCAAGAAACACGTGTATACCACGTTATGGTTCCTAATTATTATTATCTCAAGTTTTGAATAGTACTACCACGCTTGTGATTAAAACAGGGGCCAGAAATACTGGTATTACGGGTAGTAGATATTTGTTTGTGGTCATTGCTACAAATATCTACTAATACCAGTATTGCTGGCCCCTGTTCTGATTACAAGCGTGGTAGAGTATTCCTACACGTCGGTCAGCTAAAACGCTGAAACTGGTTGCCCAATAAAATAAGGTTGAAAATTGACGGCTGAAAGGCGTATAATTTGACATCCTCTATCGAACAGCCGAGTCCCGGAGCCATCGCTAAAAAGATGGACATACGGAAACTGATTGTGTTTTGTGCAGTTTCTGTTCAATAGTTATAGACTTTTCTTTTTTTGCAGAGCAAACTTTGACGGGAATGTCATACCTGGTCGTCACGCTGCAAAATTGGCTACTTCCTCAACTTCACTACGATTCCAATGATTTCATTTTATGCATGACTATCACCTTGAGGTGCTGCGTTATCTTGACAACATCATTCCACAACGTTGGATTGAAAGAGGTGGACAGGAAGATCTTGTTTATTTCTTTTGGTCTCCATAGTCAACAGACCTCATACCTTTCATTTTGGTCGTGCGGTGGCGTTCTCGCTTCCCACGCCCGGGTTCCCGGGTTCGATTCCCGGCGGGGTCAGGGATTTTCTCTGCCTCGTGATGGCTGGGTGTTGTGTGCTGTCCTTAGGTTAGTTAGGTTTAAATAGTTCTAAGTTCTAGGGGACTGATGACCATAGATGTTAAGTCCCATAGTGCTCAGAGCCATTTGAACCTTTCATTTTTTTCTGTTGAGGTACAAATAACACAAAGTCCTACCTATGGCAACTACTCCTCAAGAGCTGACAAATCGAATTGTTGAAGCTGTCAGTTCAATAAACGGGAACCTGTTGATTCACGTGTAGAATGAAATGGACTACCTCTTCGATGTTTCTTGCGCTATGAATAGTGCAAATGGTGAGTGTATAGTATAGTGTCTATGTGAACGTAGAACTGAGACTCGTCTATCCAGTGACATGCACGTTGTGCTTCTATCAATTATAAATTCTCTGCAATAAACAATTGAAATCTGTTCTTTCTTTTTTAATCACTCTGTATACTAAATAAAAAAACACCAATTGGTCACTTCTTTTATTAGCGACAACCAGATTCAACTAGCATTGAAGGTCATCTTCAGATCCGGGTGGAACTGGAAAAAGAAGCAGCAACAATAAAAATTACAAAAGTGTGATATTGAAAGGTGGCGACTCTTTGGGCACGCTATCTATCAGCCCTTGTTAATTACGTAGTCCTGTAGAGGCACTGCAGCCATTTCAGCTATGTAGCGAGCCGTCATGACGACTAATTATAGGTATGACAGGGATTGACAGAGTTTGTTTGTCGCTAGCAATAATAGTTGTAGAAGAAGATTTTTTCTGTGTCAACAGAGGATAGCAGGGAGACATGACCAGTGCTGCAGAAGTCAAAGAAACAGCCAAAGGCCCTGCCGGGAAAGCATCCAGGCTTCTACAAAAGCATGATCTCTTTGCTTATGGGCGCATGCGGTGGCCCCTCGCAGTAAAGTCGGCCCACGAGAGCGGCCCAGTCTTCTGCAGGACAATGGCCGCCGGCCGGTGAGGCCGAGCGGTTCTAGGCGCTTCAGTCTGGAACCGCGCGACCGCTACGGTCGCAGGTTCGAATCCTGCCTCGGGCATGGATGTGTGTGATGTCTTTAGGTTAGTTAGGTTTAAGTAGTTCTAAGTTCTAGGGGACTGATGACCTCAGAAGTTAAGTCCCATATCCCATAGTGCTCAGAGCCATTTGAACCTTTTTTTTTTTTTTTTTTTTTTTTGACAATGGCCAGCTACCTGCATTCCAGTGGCGTATTGTCCACTTTGGGTGTCTGATCGTCAGACAGACACCGAGCTTTGTGATTGCTCTGGGAAGGAGCAGCAGGCGTGGGATGCACACACGTTTCTCAGGCGCCAAGTTTAGCGGAGAAGAGCGTAGATTTTGACAGCAAACTGTCTCATTACAGCAATACCGCTATGCCGTGTATAAGGGGGAGTTCTGGTGTGGTGTTATCAGTACGCCGTTGGTGCAATTTGTGCGAGCAGTTTGGTCATTGGAAGGGTCAATTTTTGGCGATTCCACGTGGATTTGGTGTCGAGGAGGGCAGAGAGGAGAGATTTGGCTTCGTAATACACTAAGTCTGAGAGGAACAAAATATCCCATTTCAGTATTCTATTTAGCCGGCCGGCGTGGCCGTGCGGTTAAAGGCGCTTCAGTCTGGAACCGCGTGACCGCTACGGTCGCAGGTTCGAATCCTGCCTCGGGCATGGATGTATGTTATGTCCTTAGGTTGGCTAGGTTTAATTAGTTCTAAGTTCTAGGCGACTGATGACCTCAGAAGTTAAGTCGCATAGTGCTCAGAGCCATTTGAACCATTTGAATCAGTATTCTATTCATCCTGACTATTTGAATTATAATAAATTTTTGTGAGCTGAGGATACGTAATGGGCCCCTCAGGAACAGGAAAGGAAGCCGGTGTGTACTCCGTGGTTATACCGGGGGGAGTCGTTCCGGATGTGGAAAGGGTGCTTCCTGATGCCATGAAAAGTACAAGGTGCAGAAAGCTGGCTAAAGCCGGAAATAAGTTCAGCCGAAACGATCTGACAGTGTTCAGAAAAGACAGGTTAAATACTGTTGGTGGTGGAGAATCTATTGCTGTTAGAAATAGTTTGCCTTGTAGTGGAATTGAAGCAGATGGTTCCTGCGAAATAGTATTGGTAGAAGTTATACTTGACAATCGGACTAAACTATTAATTGGATCGTTTTACCGACTCAGAAGATATAGTTACCGAACAGCTCAAAGAAAACCTGAGTCTCATTTCAGATAGATACCCCACTCATACAGTTATAGTCGGTGGTGACTTCAATCTACTCCCGATTCGCTGGAAAAAATATACGTTTAAAGCCGGCGACAGGTATAAAACTACATCCGAAATCGTACTGAATGCTTCCTCAGAAAATTATTTTGAACAATTAATTCATGAGCCCACTCGAAACGTAAATGGTTACAAAAGCGTACTTGACCTCTTTGCAACAAATAATCCTGGACAAATAGTGAGTATCGTGAAGATACAGGGATTAGCGACCACAAGGCAGTTGATGCAGGCTGAATGCCGTGACACCTACATCTATACAAAAGAAACGCAAAGTATATATGTTTAAAAAAGCTGATAAAAATGCTCTTAACGCCGTTTTAATAGACAGTCTCCACTCCTTCCGATATGATCATGTACGCGTAGAAAAGTTGTGGAATGATTTTAAAGAGATAGTATCGATAGCAATTGAGAGATATATACCACATAAATTAATAATTGATGGTACTGATCACCCACGGTACACAAAACGGATTAGATCGCTGTTGCCAAAGCAGCTAAAAAAGCATGCCAAATTAAAAGAACTCAAAACCCCCCAGACTGGCAAAGTTTTACAGAAGTTCGAAATATAGTGCGTACTTCAGTGCGAGATGCTTTCAACAATTTCCACGACGAAACTCTGTCTCGAAATCTGGCAGAAAACTCAAAGACATTCTGGTCATACATAAAGCACACCAGTGGCAAGACGCAATCAATACCTTCACTGCGCAATAACGACGGTGAAGTCACTGATGACAGTGCCACTAAAGCAGAGTTTTTCAACACGGGTTTGCGAAACTCTTTTACCAAAGAAGACGAAGTAAATATTCCTGAATTCCAATCAAGAACAACTGCCAAGATGAGAAACATAGAAATAGATATCCTCGGTGTCGCAAAGCAGCTTAACTCACTTAATAAAGGCAAGGCTTCTGGTCCAGATTGTATACCAGTCAGGTTTCTCTTAGAGTATGCTGATACAATAGCTCCATATTTAACAATTATATACAACCTCTCGCTCACAGAAAGATCCGTACCTAGAGACTGGGAAATCGCTCTTGGTACACCAATACCCAAAAATCGAAGTAGGAGTAATCCGTAGAATTACAGGCCCATATCACTAACGTCGATGTGAAGTAGGGTTTTGGTACATATACGGTATTCGAACATTATGAAGTACCTCGATGAAAACGATTTATCGACACTTAGTCAGCACGGATTCGGAAAACATCGTTCTTGCGAAACACATTTATCTGTTTATACTCATGAAGTAATGAGTGCTATCGACAGGGGCTATCAAATTGATTCCAAATTGATTTCCAGAAGGCTTGCGACACCGTTTCTCACAACCATCTTCTAACGCAACTGCGTGCCTTTGGAATAGCGCCCCAGTTGTGCGACTGGATTCGTGATTTCCTCAAACAAGTCACAGTTCGTAGTAATAGACGGAAAGTCATCGAATAAAACAGAAGTAATATCCGGCGTTCCCCAAGGAAGTGTTATAGGCCCTCTATTGTTCCTGATCTATGTTAACGATATAGGAGAGAATCTTAGTAGCCGTCTTAGATTGTTTTCAGATGATGCTCTCATTTGCCGTCTTGTCAAGTCATCAGGTGACCAAAACGAATTGCAAAATGATTTAGATAAGATATCTGTATGGTGCGAAAAGTGGCAATTGGGCCTGAATAAAGAAAAGTGTGAAGTTATTCACATGAATACTAAAATAAATCCACTAAATTTCGCGATAAGCCACACAAATCTGAAGACTGTAAATTCAACTAAGTGCTTAGGGATTACAGTTACAAATAAACTAAATTGGAACGATCACATAGATAATGTTGTGGGTAGAGCAAACCAAAGACTGCGATTGACTGGCAGAACACTTAGAAGGTGCAACAGGTCTACTAAAGAGGCTGCTTACACCACGCTTGTCCGCCCTATTCTGGAGTATTGCTGTGCGGTGTAGGATCCGCATCAGGTTGGACTGACGGATGACATAGAAAAAGTACAAAGTAGGGCGGCTCGTTTTGTGTTATCACGAAGTATGGGAGATAGTGCCACAGACATGATACGTGAATTGGAGTGGCAATCATTAAAACAAGGGCGTCTTTCGTTGCGACGGGATCTTCTCATGAAATTTCGATCACCAGTATTCTCCTCCGATCGCGAAAACATTCTGTTGGCACCCACCTACATAGGGAGAAATGATCATCACGATAAAATAAGAGAAATCAGGGCTCGCACAGAAAAATTTAAGCTCTCGTTTTTCCCGAGCACCGTTCGAGAATAGAACGGTAGAGAGATAGCTTGAAGGTGGTTCATTGAACCCTCTTCCAGGCAATTTATTGTGAATAGCAGAGTAATCACGTAGATGTAGATGTGCTAGATTTCGGCTCATTTTGTCATACTGGAGAAGTGTAATAATTCTACAAAGGCAATTATTTATCAATCACTCGTACGACTCATCCTAGAATATGCTGAAGTGTGTGGAACCCGCACCAAGTAGAAATAACACGATGTATTGAACGTATTCAGGGAAGGTCTGCACGAATGCTCGCAGGATTCTTTGACGGCTGGAAGAGTGTTACAGAAAAGCTGAAGGACCTGAACTGGCAGACACTTGAAGATAGAAGCAACTACACCGAAAAAACCTACTTACAGCAATGAATCTAGGAATATACATCATCTCTTACGAATCTCTCCCGTAGGGATCGTGAGGTCAGGATTAGATTAGTTATAGTGCACAGAGGCGTTTAAACAGTCATTCATTCCGTGCTCCATACGTGAATGGAATGAGAAGAAGCCCGAATAACTGGCACAAGGGGAAATATTCTCTGCCATGTAGTTCACAGTGATTTACAAAGTAAGGATGTAGACGAGATGTACTTTCGCAGGTAATAAGGAAAACTTTCAGCGTATGTTACATTTTAATCATGTCTTCGAATTTGGAGAGATGCTTTCTCAATAGAGCCATAACGAAATTACGCAAGAAGGGCATGCCGCAGAGCTCAGTGCCCGAAACACTGCCCATTCGACAGTCGCACTCTGGATCTGTCCGAGGTCTCTGGGTACTGTCTCTGGAGCGAGCAGATAGCCCTGACACGTATTAACAGCCTCTCTTGTCACTCACGGGGTCTCCTCTTGAAATGAGAGACTGTGACCCGTACCGTACGATCCAGATAGGAAGAAGTGCGTCAATGCCGTCTCGAGTTTTTATGTTCCTAGGAGCGGACGATAAATTGCTCTGGAAACAGGACCAAGTGAAAGTAAAATACAATCCCTGCTGTTATAGGTGTTCTTCGACATAGGGATATGGTGTAGACGAGTTCTGATCGCGAACGATGATTAAATATCTACCATTTTTCTACTGACTTTTTTCACTGTCACGAGGCTATTGTTAACGCTATTACACATCCGCGCAACGGGTGGTGATGGCGTCACTGGTGTCTAGCCGTCGCACGCTTTCGCTTAGCGCCCTCCGAACTCTTTTTAATATTATGAAGCCTCTGTCCTATCATCTATTTAGTTTCATACCGTCTTCTTTGTTCACGAAACTGTAATTCTGATTTTAGTCGTTTTTCAGATAGAATCATTCCAGAAGCGATATACAAAAATTTAATTCGAAAACAATTCAATTAAAGCTTTCAAGTTCATTTGCCGTATGAAATGCAATACTGAACGCAGTTGCACGATCGTAACCACCCATAAGCATTAGTATATTTTCGAGAGCAATAGCAAGAAGAGCTCTGTTCAAATGATGCTAACGCGTATTCGTGTTGGAGGTTGTTTTGGAGGTTGATTGAAGTATATGTGCATTGCTTTTCCAGTTTCTTGTGACTTCATGTAAATGAAAATTCTCAGAGCAGGTCTCTTGAACGAGAAATGAAATCGGCACCGTCTGGTAGCTTAGGGCGTGTGCGTTAAAGCTGAGGTTTCGTTTAAGGTTTCGGTTGGAAAAGAGATGTATCTGTCAAGTTAGGCAAGTAAATACTGGAAAGGAGATAACAGTTGTTTACATAATTCATAAGCATCATTTTTGCTTATGTTGATTGCGCGCATACAAATATGATATTGGCACAGAAGGAACGTTCAGTGCGCAAGAGAATCAAGTCACAACCATAAAGCTTTGAGAAGAACAGACAATGTTTTTGCTGAATAATTAATTACAGGAAAAAGTTCATCATTTTAAAATGTTTGAATGGTAGACTGTATTTTGTGTAATATACTCTCATAGCGAAGGAGGATGAATTTGTTATTAAATGCTACCTTGAACAGAAAAGAAAAAATTGGACCTGACTCTTTTGTTCACTGAACGTATAGTTCTACTTCCGGTTTTTTGAAGGCAACAGTAAAGAAATATATTTCTTGAATGTATAATTATAAATTTATTACCTTTGTCTCTGTTAAATACATCCAAACAGGAAGCTACACAATTCAGATTCAAAGAAAAGTGTATTCACTTTCGCGTGGTTTCCCTTCCAAAGCTCTTGTGGCAGTATCACACGATAGGTTCTTGAAAAAATGGTGATGTACTGGTGCTATGCACTACAGTAAGTCCTCCACGTCCTTTCTCTACGCTTCTGTTACTGGTCGACGTGGGGCTCTGCTTGACGTTGCAAGAGTACGCCATAGGACGGACGGGTTTCTTTCTTAAGTCAACTTTCAGAGTCTGCTTAAACATCAGGATAAAAGGAGATTCTGTTTCATAATATACCCACCTCATAAGGCCAGTTGATCCCTTAACCATAACCTTTTATCTGCTCATTATTGACTTCTCCAAGTTACTGGAGGACAAGAAGGCTGAGAAATTAATTTCAGTGACCTGAAATCTGGGAGACATTTTCTTTGCTTGTCTAATGATATCCATCCAATCATTTGGTATGTAAATGTGCGAAATTTCCCTACCGGATTTCTCCGCAAAACCAAAATCATTATCATTAGGTAAGTAAGTATGTCCTGATTACAACAATGTGTGGTCACAATGGTCGAAGCTTCACGCTAGGGTTTTGACATAAATTCATGTGAGACAATGACATTTTGATGTTCCGGTTTTGGATGGTACAAAAGTCTGAACATAAGATCATTTTATTATGTGCAAAGGTTACACGCCCTCACTGACCTCACTCCTGTCCTTAAGAAACAATTGGAGCTAACGCTTTAGGATTTCCGGAACCAACTCTTTACCGAGACTTAAAATTGGACCTAACTGAAGTCCCACAACGTATATATTTTGACGACCGTAACCACTAAGTTTCCAGAAGGAATGTAATACGTTTCCTCTTTTAAAGATGACTGTGCCATTGTGGCTGGCAGGAATGAGCGTTGGCAAAAGGCTCTTTGCTAGAACTCTTACGCCCTTCCTTGTAGTGTACTCATCTCCACATTTCCGATGCCGTTGCCTAACACTCATCTTCCACTTCTCAGGATGTCGACAACGTCTTCTTCCTCTGCTCTGTGCTCCAGCTTGATTGCAGACATCATTATCAGCTGCAGCAGAAGCACCATCTTCCTCAGCAGCTGTGGCGTGTCCTGCATTAAAAGAAAAATGTGGTAATATATCATACAATAACTGTAAAAGTACCACAAAATATTATTATCACACATTTAGGCTCAGCAATCCAGTGTGATTATTAACACATTAGTTAATTCTCACTTATCAAAATTACAAAGAAACTGTCAACTTACCCGAGTTATAACACTGATATTTCGATGGGTTATCTTCCATAACTTCAAACGAATCACTAATAATCATCAGTCTGCTTTAATTATGGCTCACACGCCGACGAAACGAACCATACAAACTGTGACCATGCACATGTTCCGATTGCATTCTGAACAAAATACTGCTTTCCTCCATGTTCAAGAATTTTATTTACAATATCTCGACATGAATCTTTTATGCGCTGAAAGCAGGTTCATAAATAATACTTAAAAGCGGAATAAGTCCAGAATTGCCAAAAATGGACTTGAACCCCTTTGTGTTCCGAACGCCCCATTTATGTCGTTTGCCAGAGTGAGAGCAAAGATACATATGAGGACGATTATTTCGACAAACTGCAGCAAAAGTGATATTATCCATGTCTAAAATGCAAGTTACAAATTATCTTGTATGAGAGACAACCGCAGTCGTTAAGAAGCTTTCTTAAAAAAAAAGGTTCAAATGACTCTGAGCACTATGGTACTTAAATTCTGAGGTCATCAGTCCCCTAGAATCTAGAACTACTTAAACCTAACTAACTTAAGTACACCACACACATCCACGCCCGAGGCAGGATTCGAACCTACGACCGGAGCGGTCGCGCGGTTGCAGACTGTAGCGCCTAGAGCCGCTCGGCCACTCCGGCCGGCAGACATCATGAATAATAATCGTTTGGTTGTTCTTGTAAATAATTTATTTAACGGTCAGCTTCATAGATTAGAGGCCACGTCATCAGGTTAGATATATTACACCATGACGTAAAACTTGCTACATGGACGGGACCGAAAATTCCTTGCTTATGAGTAAATGACGCAATCAGCGATTCGTGCGGTAAGCAGAAAGCATGGTCCCACGATGCCTCAAGCGTGCCATGAATCCGGAAAGGACGACAGTAGGCCGAACGTAGCCGGTTGACCGACAGATCGAGGGTCACAGTCCATCAAAAGTGCCATAAATACAGCGGACCGCGATGCGTGTAGATGCAGGCGAGAGAGTGCAGCCCATAGCAGGGCAGGCGAACGGGTCGTTAAATTCCATGTATAACTGCTACAACTGACAGTGGAATAATGCGTGCGACTTCGCAAATTGTACTATCCGTGCAACCAATTTCTTCACGTGCTCCATGCCGTCTAATTTAACACAAAGTGTTTCATGACGTACAGGACAATGAATCCCGCCTGTCGATCGTTGCAGTTTTTTGCTCATTACTGTCAACTAAATCTTTAAATTCTTGTAACGCCGTTTCACTGCAAATTTGCTGTACCCGTCGATTATATCACTGCATTGCACATATTGACAATCTCATCTCGCTTACTGTCATTCACATTCACTTTTAAAGACTTGTCACGACTGATCGCTGCAATACCTCCATTTTTTTCAGTCAGCCACTGGACCTGTGAATGTTCTTTTCACTGGGAATAAAGAGCGAAGGATGAACAAGGCTGATACCACGATTCTCCCTAACTGTTTTGACCACATACGTCTGGAAATAACCGAGTAAAGCCTGGAAAGGACGAGCGTCGGTTTGCACGTGGCCCAAACATGCAGCTCGCATACTGTTTGGCCTGCCGTGGTTGGCCCGTTTCTGTAAAATTTTGATCTGTAGGCATCGACTTTAATTGCCTTCTCATCAGCTGCACAGAACCTTTACTGGCGGGAAAGTAAAATATCGTTGATTGAATCTCTTGTGAAGTCCTCTACGGCCGTTCCTGAATACTGCGGCTACTGTATGGTTCAAATGGGTCAAATGGCTCTGAGCACTATGGGACTTAACTTCTAAGGTCATCAGTCCCCTAGAACTTAGAACTACTTAAACCTAACTAACCTAAGGACATCACACACATCCATGCCCGAGGCAGGATTCGAACCTGCGACCGTAGCGGTTGCGCGGTTCCAGACTGTAGCGCCTAGAAACGCTCGGACACCCGGCCGGCGGCTACAGTATCCTCTAGGATGTGTCATGTGAACTCGTCCCTCAATATTACACTCGTATCCAACACCTGACCTTCGCGATGAGCTACATATTCTTAAAGCAATCAGCATGCTCCGTAGTACCCATACTGCCAAAAGCGGAAGTATCACTTATCCGACACATTTGTTACGTTGCATACGGTGCATGACAAGTCAGGCAGTGAATCAGACCACTGAAGATGTTAAGGAATCCCGTAGTTAATCTCTGCATGATTTAAGTGAGAAATTCGTACGGTACATTGTGTAAGTCATAATGTCCCATGGCCGTAAAACACAAAACAGTATATCTGTTTTCGCATTGACGTCAGTTAAGAGTATCCTGTTACACGTTTGTTCACCACTCTTCAGTCAGTGCTGGGTTCCTGTTTTTCTGATTTTCATATCCAACAAGGGTTTCCAGACGCTTCGATTGGGGTAGTAGGTAAGAATCCTATTAACCTAATTATCTCGCCTCGTTGCAGTCTTGTGAGTAATGAAGCTGAGATTACAGACTGTAGTATATCTGCCCAGCGGTTGCTGTGTACCCCAAAACAGAGGTTATAATAGAATGTTGGTACCCCCTGAATGTGCGACAGCTGATGTACCCAAACGTCAACGACATACTGTAAATAGCTCGCCCCAAAATAGCCAAACCACTCTAATTGGCTCTACTTTTTGCAAAAGAATTTTAGAAGGTGCAAGAAATTGCACTTCAATCAGTCTCACCCATGGATGGCATTTGACTTCGTCCGTGCTTACACGGGATTGCGATTAATCAGGCGACGGAGGAAAGTGGATAGGCGTTTGAAGACTAGTAAAATCAAGATTAACAAGGAGATGTATTTTATCAGAATTCGCTAACATAGAACTAAGGGAGCCTTCACTGACGTTTTAATACCACTTACATACAAGGGAGGCACTGAGCAGTACATCAAGCAATGAATACGGAAGCGACATAAAAAGTTACGAAATGAATATAAGTACACCTGCAGTAATAACGTTCTGGAGAGAATTGAAAGTGTGTCGGAATCCTAATGTGCCAGAGAGAGAGAGCTTTACTCATAAGACAACGATTGTGACAAACGGGGAGAGTTACACTGGCTCGTTACCACATAGCGGAAGATGTCGTCTCATGTCAATAATGTGACGGTGACAGCTACACTACTGACCATTAAAATTGCTGCACCAAGAATAAATGCAGATGATAAACGGGTATTCATTGGACGAATATATTATACTAGAACTGACATGTGATTACATTTTCACGTAATTTGGTTGCATAGATCCTGAGAAATCAGTACCCATAACAACCACCTCTGGCAGTAATAACGGTCTTGATACGCCTGGGCATTGAGTCAAACAGAGCTTGGATGGCGTGTACAGGTACAGCTGCCCATGCAGCTTCAACACGATACCACAGTTCATCAAGAGTAGTGACTGGCGTATTGTGACGAGCCAGTTGCTCGGCCACCATTGACCAGACGTTTTCAGCTGGTGAGACATCTGGAGAATGTGCTGGCCAGGGCAGCAGTCGAACATTTTCTGTATCCAGAGAGGCTCGTACAGGACCTGCAATATGTGGTCGTGCATTATCCTGCTGAAATGTAGGGTTTCGCAGGGATCGAATGAAGGGTAGAGCCACGGGTCATAACACATCTGAAATGTAGCGTCCACTGTTCAAAGTGCCGTCAATGCGAACAAGAGGTGACCGAGACGTGTAACCGATGGCACCCCATACCATCACGCCGAGTGATACGCCAGTATGGCGATGACGAGTACGCACTTCCAATGTGCGTTCACCGCTATGTCGCCAAACACGGATACGACCATCATGATGCTGTAAACAGAACCTGGACACATCCGAAAAAATGACTTTTTGCCATTCGTGCATCCAGGTTCGTCGTTTAGTACACCATCGCAGGCGCTACTGTCTGTGATGCAGCGTCAAGAGTAACCGCAGCCATGGTCTCCGAGCTGATAGTCCATGCTGCTGCAAACGTCGTCGAACTGTTCCTGCAAATGGTTGTTGTCTTGCAAATGTCCCCATCTGTTGACTCGGGGATCGAGACGTGGCTGCACGATCCGTTACAGCCATGCGGATAAGATGCCTGTCATCTCGACTGCTAGTGATACGAGCCCGCTGGGATCCAGCACGGCGTTCCGTATTACCCTCCTGAACGCACCGATTCCATATTCTGCTAACAGTCTTTGG
Source organism: Schistocerca serialis cubense (assembly GCF_023864345.2). Lineage (NCBI taxonomy): Eukaryota > Metazoa > Arthropoda > Insecta > Orthoptera > Acrididae > Schistocerca > Schistocerca serialis. The sequence goes on from NC_064639.1 coordinate 420,682,689, forward strand.
ATCTCGACCAACGCGTGCAGCAATGTCGCGATACGATAAACCGCAATCGCTTTAGGCTACAATCCGACCTTTATCAAAGTCGGAAACGTGATGGTACGCATTTCTCCTCCTTACACGAGGCATCACAACAACGTTTCACCAGGCAACGCCGGTCAACTGCTGTTTGTGTATGAGAAATCGGTTGGAAACTTTCCTCGTGTCAGCACGTTGTAGGTGTCGCCACCGGCGCCAACCTCGTGTGAATGCTCTGAAAAGCTAATCATTTGCATATCACAGCATCTTCTTCCTGTCGGTTAAATTTAGAGTCTGTAGCACGTCATCTTCGTGGTATAGCAATTTTAATGGCCAGTAGTGTACATACGAGCGACATCACTCTCTTCGGCAGAGGCAATGAAGCTGACTCGGCGTGATAAATGCCAAGAGCAGTGCGCGTTAGCGTTCGAGTCGTTCGTCTGCAGCCGTTGGATTGAAGCAAAATCGGTAAAATGGGGCTGGGATGGGTGTGCTCCAGAGTTTTAGGACCTCTCCGTCGTCTGGCTGCAGTCAGCTTCCGACCTCAAAAAACAGGTCTAGTACCATCTACGAGTAGCAGTGGTCAAGGCCCACCTACTGGAACCTAGAGAACACACAACGGCTTCTGACAACGAAGGTTTCTCCTCATGCGTTAGCTCCATCTGTCGGAACGCGGTCGTCTTTGCGTCATTATATCTCCTCGAGGAAGATGAAGGAGCTCTTCGAATTTTTATCTGAATTTAACAGTTGCTGTCATCTTGAGAAAATAATTAAATCCTATCGAAATGAGTGCATCCAAAAACAAATTGCAGAATACTGTTCCTCAAAATATCATTAATCTATTATTTCCTCCTTTGTCTCTGAATAGTTAATACCGAAGCGGTTAATTTACAATTAAAGTTTAGGAATCCTTGAAATAGAATCCTTTTAGACATTAAGGGTGGGTTTTTAAATTGCAGTAAGTATGGATTATTAAATATTCGGACTCTCGTTCTTTGATACAGACCTCGCACGAACACACATATTTGTCTCCTGACACATGAGGAGCTTGGCTAGGATTGTGTACCACACGACTTTGCAGCGGAAATCGAAGTTACTAATACAAAATTTTTCTCTCTCGATCGCAAAGTGTGACCTTTTGCACCATCTAATACATTTCAATCGCTACATCCAGTGTCAGTTTCACCATTAGAAATCGAAGTTATTCACTTGCGATTTTGAAAATTATGTGCATCACCTACTGTCCGTCTGTATCTGCCTGCAAGACATATGAAGTTATTATGTTCATATAGGAATGTATCTAGATATTTCAATTTAATTTTGGGTTTTCTTGAAAGGTTGCTTTTGAGCAGCAGGTACTTAATTTTGTGTAGCGATAATTTGACACTTCAATAGCATACCTGTAGTCTATGGAGTGAAGCACACTACTTATCTTTCATGGTTGTGCAGTCATCGCTTGTAATAAACAGTATTTCATTTCCAAATGGCACCAGCCAATTTAGGTTACCGCTGTATGGTTCTTTATATGTTTGTCGCTGGATTTTGCGAACAGACGCAGGACTGACTGTCCCGTGATCTGGACAAACATTCTACTCAAAGATTATCGCAGTGTCACTATGTAATCACGTATAGCGAGTGTCGTTTGTTTAGCGGAATAAAGATAATGGCTGTTGAGACGAAAGTCCCGTACAAAACTCTGGAATATACTCTGATCGCTGGAAACAGCTCTTGAATTTTTTTAAATTTCTTTTCCTGGACACATTAACGAGGCTTGTCTATAACTTCAGCAGTATCTTAGGCAGTGGCACAACACATGTGGACAGTCCAAAAGCCTCTAAAGCCGAAAACAACATGATTATTAGAGACCGTCAGAAGCACGTATGAAATCAATCATCATCTCTGGAACGTGCGTACTTTAGCTTTCTTTGGCGTGTGAAATCGCCTTATGTACAGCGACTTCTGTTGACATATCTCTCCTAAATCAGTACTGATGAGGGCCCATTCTGCGGTGCAACGTTTTACTAGACAGCGTCTTAAACAGTAATACAGACAGCTGAAGGTCATTTGTACTGGCCTGACGCAGCTGCAACATTTCCGCTATTGCCGGAAACGAATCGCCGCACGATGTTTCACATTGTCATTGTGCTCTGTCATTTTGTTTTGTCTCCACTAGCGGTGTGCTACGTTACTGTGAGGTGTGCGAGTTAACATCCCTTAGATGGTGCAGGCTCACATGCGGTTCCCCTTCTTCAAAATGTCTTGGTTCAAACTTGTCCAGGGGTTGAACAGCACGTATCGCATTACACGTCCTAAATTAGACACTTGTGACCCTTTGGTTAAATTGTCTGGCTGATGGCAAGTTTGCGAAATGCAAAGTTAACATAACATATAATAACAGTAAAGATAATATCGGAAACTAAATGAACGACCTATAAATGATGTAGACCACGATTTGGTTAGAATAATGTTTATTCAGAAAGCAAACTAATAGTGAAAGTGGTCGTATTTAGAGTTACTGTAACACTCAAGCGCATATCCATTTGAGACAGTTCGATCATTCACAACCTCATAGCGAAATACAGGTTATCTACGCAAAAAGTCGGAGTTCACACCAGGCGCGCGGCTGCTCACCGCTCAGAGACAAGTCCCGCGATACTACACAACGCGAAATTTTCTAAGTCGTCTCACTTCCTAGGTGCCTAAAGACCGACCGTCCGCTTTCGCGTCTCAATCCGAACTGCACTTTTGTGTCTCCAGCCGAACTTTGGTGTCTAGACCAGAACTCCCCTTGCCCGAACCGGCCGCGTTTCCTGCGCGCCGAACATCCTCGCTCAACAGACTAGAGCAGTTCCCTTTCCTGAAACCGTCCATCTGATTGGCTACAGCTTATTCTACATTATTTTACATTTTAACATATTTAAATAATCAAAAATTCATGTTCTAAATAAAGTAACAATAACATTCATTACATAATAAACGTTAAATTCTTTTGCATAAAACCAATACAATTTCCTTCTTAGCTTTGAATGCCACGGCCAGTAGCCTTGCACCAGTGTGCTTTCAGATAAATAAATAAAGAAGAAAATTAACTATTATGCACTTAACTTTACAACAAATATTCTATTACCTAATGATTCAATAAGGTGTCATGCTGTCATCGTCCAATGTGTTTTCTGTGGAGGAAATGATGATCTGATGCTTAACTGTAAATACTGATAATTTAAATTTACTATATCTTTAAACAAATAAAGTTACAGAGTTGATATTTACAACGTTTTTCATTTTAATGATGCGCTTCTATACGAAATGTCGATCGTTAAGATCGACTAAAGCGTTCAGATTTTAGCATTCAGGTCTTTGTTACAAAAATTGTGAATTTCACTTTAACAGTAAATCCTAAACTATCTTAGATATGATCAATATTCAAGTTTTATTGGGGTCACCATGAACATTTATGGAGGATGGCAGATTAAAATTACTGTGGCTTGATTCCCTGCACCACTACATAATTAAACAGTTTTCATAAATGTTTCCCTCTATGGCCGATCTTAGGTCCGCCATATTTAACACCGCTACGTCTCTTTGGCCACAAAAGCCTTCTACTGGGTTTCTCTATGTCGTAGGTTCTCGTATGTCTCACTTGCACACTCCAGCACTTAGGCCTCAATAGAAAATAGACTCCTTTGAATTACCCCATCTCGTGGTGATTCTGCGCCCTTTGTGGCATCCGGTCCTGGACGACTGGATTCGTTTCACAATTCCTGAAAGCTGACTCTTTCGGCCGTATGCTTAAATGAGAGCGAAATGCTCGTTAACTCACAGATGGGGATTTCCATGTGTACCATGACTGTAGACATGTACCTGGAAATAAACAAAGAAGTACTCACCCTTGTTTTTTCAAGGTCATAATTAAAACTGCATAGCAACCCCTCGTAAATTAGATTGTATCTTCATGAGATATCGACGAGAACACAGACGAGGATGGTAAAACCATCTGGAAGGAGCCCACTACGCCAAAGGCAAAGTTGCACCATCGACGCCCACAGCAATATCTTGCGACTCCAGTGATGTGTTCACGGTCACGCCTGTGGTATCGTCTATATCACATCAGTATTACGCTGGCTGAGGTCTCGATTAATGATAGACATGCTTCGTGAATGCTTTTGTATTTGTTTGTGGACTTTGGACTTTGGAAAAGGGGCGCAGCACGGTTGTCTCATTAGTCGTACAGTAGGTGATCTCGCTATGGACAAACATACTACCCAGGAATTATCACAGTGTTAACTGTGTCTGTTGAGACGAAAAGGTTACTCTTTACGAATTATCTCCATCTTTCCAATTTGGTTATCGACCAATTTCTTTTACAGTGCTGTTTAATGAGTCTCTGTTCACATCGCTTCGAAATATTTGGTGGGTCTTACTTCTCTGTTAAACCTTTCTGTCCATGTTCCTTCTCGTAATTTCTATCAAATAAACGGTACTCCTCTAAAACTGCATCTCGAGATGGGTATCAGCGCTTCTCGGAAACAAAATGTTAGCCTTGAGCCGGCCGGAGTGGCCGTGCGGTTCTAGGCGCTACAGTCTGGAACTGAGCGACCGCTACGGTCGCAGGTTCGAATCCTGCCTTGGGCATGGATGTGTGTGATGTCCTTAGGTTAGTTAGGTTTAATTAGTTCTAAGTTCTAGGCGACTGATGGCCTCAGAAGTTAAGTCGCATAGTGCTCAGAGCCATTTGAACCATTTTTTTTTTTTTTTTTTTTTTTTTTTTTTTTTTTTTTTTTTTTTGTTAGTCTTGGAGATGTTTAGTAGGATACAACAGTTGGAGTGAAGTATACAAACAATAAGATGAAAATGACACGAGGAACGCTATCCAGCAAATTACTGCGACGACAATGGTCAGAAAAGTAGAAATATAGTATTCCTGCCTTTCTCTCTTTTTTTCTTTTGGTACCTTAAGTGTTTCGTATTATTTTATTCGTCCCACTCATATTATACAGTCATCTAATATACTTCCTGTGACTTTGAAACTTGGAGCACCATAACAATAAAATACCTGGTTGGTCCTCTGTAAATATGTTTGTGGGGACATAAAATTCTTTTGTAACAATAACGTACAGAAGACACAGAATAACTTCTCAAAATAAATTAGTGTGTTTATTATTGTTGGTTCATAAAATAATTCCGAATATGCACTTGCATTTAAATGTATTTTACTCTCACAGCAATATTACAGATGCCAATGTTTTCCTATGTATTCTTACAGTGATGGAAATCGTGGATCACTTAAGAACATTCGTCTTATTGTTTACAGTGACGAACTAGAACTAACTTCTCTCTCTTTTCGAAAAGAGAGAGAGATAGCACAGAGAATAATGTGAATGTTTGCTCTACTTTATCGCAGGTGGTAAAATCTATTTGACATTTAGATGTGGATTTGTTTTATGGTTACGTTGGAGACGAAAAAAGCGGAGATACAACAAGAAGAATACGCTACAATATTAAATGCACATAGTATTATGGCAGCTGCTGGTGACGCTGGGATTAAATTGTTTACATATTTCCATCTACTTCTTATTATTTGTAATTATTTTGAGTATGCGAACATTGTTAATCAAATGTTTAATTTTGAACTTGTGCAACGTATGTACTAAATATACTGGTTAAAGAAAGCTATACACAAAGCAGTTAGGTCTCTCTCTCAAGGTCTGAATGGAAGGGAAACCTATGTAATCGAATAAGGTCCTTATGAACGCAACGTACGGTGTGCTAGAAGGTCGTTAAAAATTTGATGTATTGGGTAAGGAATGAAGAGTTACCAAAATGTACAGATGGCAAAGCTTTATGTAAAACGCGTATTGTTGGAAGGGACAGATTAAAATAACGTCTGCTGAAGCAAATAACAGTTAATCACACAAAGAACAGTAGAGTAGACAGACTGGGAGGATGAGAAGGGGGCGCAGCGATTATATCATGTAATCAAATCACCGAAGATGATAGATTCAGTAAATTCCCAAAGCCGTAGATTTTGATACAAAATAGTAAAAATGGATGAAGTCCATTACGAGAGCAGTCGAAGAACTGGTGACCGAGGAGGAGAAAATGTACTGTTGAACGCCACATGTGACCTAGTACTTTACGGCAGGGCCTTTGTGATTCTATTAATCATGTCAACCCATGATATGCCATACATCTCTTCCGGCTGATATTTACATGTTAAGAATCTGGCACTCATCATAAACCTATACCTATAAGGTCTTTAATCAACAGTTTGCCACATGGAAATTTGTTTTACAGAATACGATTGCAAAAAGATATGTTTGTTCTCGGAAAAAAAGTGATAATGTCATCGGCAAATGGGTCTTTCGCAATCAGTGTTCTGCATGCCAGCGGTTACACAGTCGTCGTACAACGTTTCATTTCCTTCCTTGCAGATAAATGTATACATGGAAAGTCTCTTCTGATAGGAGGATGCCTCGTAATGAGGAACTAGCTGTTTTCAACAAACCAGCGACTTTGTCTGTCCCTTTACCACTTACTTGTGATATACGAAAGCTAATACAGCAGCGAAGTTGCGTCACTTCACCTTCTTGTCAGCGCTGCCCAAACGAATTTGTCAGTGTTTATCAATTTGTGTGACCCGAACCGGAACGTGTTTCTTATTAACGTGTTCTTTTTCTCTCCATAACTCGGTGTCTTCTTGTTGTCTTCTGATAAATGGCACTGAACTCATAAACGGAGACGCATAGCAGTAGTTACTACTGTATCCAATCCTTTGTTTAGATTTATCTCGAGCACGTTTCTTCTATCCCTCAGATACAACAAAAACTGTTTGGTAGTAAACGTGGAAAGCAATGAGAAAAAGTTTCGAATTACGAATAAAGATGTAACGTAAGTACACTACATCTCTTTTTGGCTTATCAATACCCAACATTTAATCTAAGCTTCTGCGAGGCCGTTCAGCCATATGAATATAAAACAGGTAATTTTACACAAGATAGCTATAGGACGCTGATTGTACGGATGTTTCAAAACTGGCGAGACAGTAATAGGTAAGTGGCACCTCCTTCAAGAGCGTGCAAGTGTCCACGTCTATATTAGTGTTTGTCTACGGAAATGCAGACAAGTCCAAAAATGACAAAACAATGAGAACCTAAGAAATCCGAAGAGAACTATTTTGTATCAGTGTTCTGACTGGTTTTACGCACTCCACAGCAATTTATTCTACTGTTCCAATATCTTCATCAGTTATTTGATGTGTGTGTCCCAACATCTGTCTTCTCTTACAGTGTTTGTCCTCTTAGGCTTCTTCTACTACCATGGAAGCTATTCCCTAACGTCTTAAACATTGCCCTAACGTCCTGTCATTTCCTTTAGTTTTATTTTCCACATATTCCTTTTCTCTGCCGAGTCAGTGGAGTAACTCATTATACCTTCGATATACGGGTTGAGCATTAGGAGACAAAAGCCTTGTGGCCTTTTTAATGCAAGCACCTTTCCCCTCAGTCTTCCAACCTCAATGTTCCCTCTCGTTTCTTGTACTTGTACGATACCTGTCTTTTCCTATAGTTTAGGCCAATTTTTCTGAGGATTTCAAACATCTTACATCATTTGAAAGGTACAGGGAAAAATGAAATAAATCACGTACCTTTTCGAAACGAGTTTGAAGTGTCATTAGATCCTCCGTACAGAGGAATATCCTTTGGAGGTATGAAACGGAACAAAAAAAGAGTTACTCATCGATTTTTGCCATTAAAGTTTTGGCACACATAAAAAGAAGAACGTAAGTCAAATGTTCCAAAGAAAAAAACCTGGTGCGTCGTCTGCATTACAGCAGATGGCAGTGCAATCTTCTAAGTATTACGCCATTATAGCTTTCTCATTCTGAGTTTCTACATTGGATCTCATAGTGTAAATTTACATTTCAGTACTGCATAATAAGCTATGCTGTGCTGTTGAGGTGTTTTCCTTGGAGAATGAAGGGGATGGTATGTGAGGGATAGCAATAATGCCACGTATTAATAGAAAGAGGACACATAAAATAGAAAAAGTCGTAAAATTACGAGGTACTATATTTGCGTATGGGGTCAGAATTCCTGTTGGATCTGACTTTCTTTTTAGTCTTCTGATTGGTTTGATATGGCTCGTCACGAATTCCTTAACTGTGGCAACCTTTTCATCTCAGAATAGCGCTTGCAACCTACATCCTCAATCATCTGCTGGATGTATTGCAATCTCTATCTTCCTCTACAGTTTTTGCTCCCTACAGCTCCCTCTAGTACCATGGAAGCTATTCCCTGATGTCTTGACAAGTGTCCTATCATCCTGTCCCTTCTCCTTAACAATGTTTTCCACAAATTCCTTTCCTCTTCTATTCTGCGCAGGACCTCCTCATTTCTTACCTTGTCAGTCCACCTAATTTTCAACATTCTTCTGTAGCACCACGCCTCAGATCTTTCTGTTCCGCTTTGCCCACAGTCCATTTCCACTACCATACAATGCTGTGCTCCAAATGTAAATTTTCATAAATTTATTCCTCAAATTATGGCCTACATTTAACACTAGTAGACTTCTGTCGGCCAGAAATGCTCTCTTCGTCAGTGCTAGTCTACTTTTTGTGGCTTCCTTATTCTGTCCGTAATGGGTTATTTTGCTTCCTTAACTTCATGTACTTCGTTACCATCAATCCCGATGTTAAGTTTCTCGCTGTTCTTATTTCAGCTCCTTTTCATTACTTTCATCTTTCTTCGATTTACTCTCAACCAATATTCCACACCCATTACACTGTTCATTCCATTCAACACATCCGGTAATTTTCCTTTAATTTCGCTGAGGATAGCAATGTCATCTGCAGATTTTATCATTGGCATCCTTTCACCATTAATTTTAACCCCACTCTTGAACCTTCCTTTTCCCTGACCTCAAGGGTGATGATATACTAACTCGTGCAAAGGTTCTGTGGTCAGTCAGCAGGAAAGTTATTTCACGGATGACCTGTGAGATAACTGCGCGTTTTCACGGTTGTAATTTTTAATGAGTAATATTCAAGAACGATAATAATAGAACCTTATAATCACTCCAAAAACCTCAAGGGTAACTTACGTGCCTGGTTCCTGAGACGCCCTGCTAAGCCCGCCGGATAGGACAAGTAGTAAGAATTGTGGAAGGGAGGGGGGAGGGGGCATAATGAGGGGCTATCAGTTACTCTCCAAAGATAACACTTTATTTAGTTGTCCAAACATTAAGCGCAAATTCTAAGCTTCACTATCGACAAAAAAGTCTTTTAACTCTAAAATGGCTGAAGGGCTATGAGTTAAGTACAATTGCTACAATGTTTTTTTTTTGTTTTTTTTGTGAGACCGAAGGCTCTAGGCTTTAACTTTAAAGTATCTAAGGCCAAGTGACCTAAGACTTGACTAGTCAGATAGATTAAGTTTTTTTTAAAGCGACTGAAGGCTGATAAATTTAAAACAACATAATTACAACAAACTTTCAATAGGCAGAAGGCCTAAGCTTTATGACCAAAAAGAAACCTTACTCCAAAATGGCTGAAGGCCTTTGTTTAACAACAACAACAAAAAAAAATGAAACCACTTTTCCAAGGCAGAAGGCCTAAAGCCTTTAACCTTAAATAATATTTAAGCCCAAGTGATGTAAGACTTCATAAGTAAGAATCTGAACTTTTAAGGCGGCTAAAGGCCAATCATTTTAAGAACAATACAACTACGATAAATTTTCAACAGGCAGAAGGCCCACAGCTTTATTTTGAAACGATGTAATACTTGATAAGTAAGAACCTTAACACTTAAAGTGGCTGAGGGTCCATGCTTTTAAAAAAATAATACAACTATAATAAATTTTCAACAGGCAGAAAGCCCACAGCTTTATCTTCCAAAAGGTAACACTTGATAAGTAGGGTCCTTAAAACTTGAAGTGGCTGAAGGCCGATACTTTAAAACAATACAACACATTTTCAGCAGGCAGAAGGCCCAAGCTTTATCTCCAGACAATATAAGACTTGACCGATTTAGAAAAACTTGCTTTTAAAACTGCTCAAGGCCTTTGATTTTAGAAACAAATTACAAGCACACAAATTCTAACCATCGGCTGTGAGCCATTGAAAATACACGACTAAGTGCCAACAAGAAAGGCAGTATATGCAACGGCGCTCAGTAGTTTCCAGGGGCTCGGTCTGCCCTCGAAATCTTAACGTTCGCTTAGGTGAGACGAGAAGTCAGCCCAACTATACTCGATCCGCCGGCAACACAACCAAGAGACAGTCGGTACCCACCGACAAGACGACTTGCTAACCACCTACCAGTGTACGAGAATTCCTAAGCCAAAACGTAACAAACATAGCCGCCCACAACCAAAAACACATTAAGATGTCAAAAACTACGCACCATGTTGGACAGCGACAACAGGTGAGGAAAGGACACTGCCTGAACTTACATCGGCGACCAGGGCAGGTAACCGGAACACTAATGGCCACAAGGCAGAAAATTCCGCTAGTGCTCTTGAATTTCAAATCGACAAATGTAGTTGATTCCATCACATAGTGGCTAAATCTTCACCAACTCTAACACTCGCTGTTGCTCCCAGGAATACCACCAACAGCGAACCACCAACCAATGGAACAACATGAACAGACGTGGCTTCGGTAATTAAATCACCACTCAAGTTTCATGTCCTGGGTCGGTGAGCCACAAACCTGTCTGCATACCGCCAAGCCGGAACTATAAGCACCAGACCAAAGATGGTATACGCTGCAAATATCGATATACACCGCTGCTGCCACACATAGAAAGAGGAGGAAGTGTTAGCTGTTTTTCTGTTTTTTTTCAGAAAAAAGTGCTGTTTGAGTGACATTTTTGGTTTTGTTCCATAGACACATTAGACATCATTCCATTTGGTTCATTACATATAGTGTAAGGGCTCAAAATTCCACTATGACTGAAAGAATTACTCTGTCTGAGAAGCATGTATTGCATTTCAAAATCAACATTCTTTTTTTGGGTTTCATGAGAAAAGTGTTTTACCTGTTTTTCTTCGAAACTCTTCCTTTTACATTGTCAAATGCTGTTCTGTTTTCGTTCGACAATATGAAGGGAGCAACATAGTGAATCTCTAAACATCGTATTGGCTGGATAGTTTCTTTAATGGTTTACAATTTAGGATTTCAAAGCAATTAATAGTACCATTACCATTAACTTCATTTGTTTCTATTCTCTTATTGTTTATTCTTTCCTGGGGCCAGTACACCACTGATGGGCTCTCAGTTAACATGGATTTATAACTTTTTTCATCTATGTCATCAAATCAGCATACTACTTGTCTGTGAGCTATGTAAATTCCGTTCTTTCTGTTTTAAATGTTTCTGTGTTATGTTTCTTAGCCATTTATTGGAGGAGTATGTGAACATACTTAAAAAGAGAAAAAAAATTTCCTCTTCTCCAGTGTTTTAGATCAACTGGTATTCATATCCATCGACTCACTTTCTAATAGCACTAACTATAGCTCTGCGCCCTGCGGGATTAGCCGAGCGGTCTGAGGCGCTGCAGTCATGGACTGTGCGGCTGGTCCCGGCGGAGGTTCGTGTCCTCCCTCGGGCATGGGTGTGTGTGTTTGTCCTTAAGATAATTTAGGTTAAGTAGGTGTAAGCTTAGGGACTGATGACCTTAGTCGTTAAATCCCATAAGATTTCACACGCATTTGAACATTTTTTTATAGCAGAGCTATTCTGACAAAGTAATTTCGTACGCACACAAGCGCTACCACGTGCCTTGTAAGGGCCTCGGATGAGACCGTTATGACTGCATTATGGTGAAGCATGAAGTGTGGCGATGAAGGCCAGGTGGCATTACGTGCACTAACAAAATAGCATTAGCAAGACATACAGTTATTCGATTTAAGAGTTACAGCAGAATACCCAGCCATCTAATAGAGTGTGGTGGAGGATACTTTTTGTGCTACTAACTGAGCCCTCCAACCCTGTTCTACATGCTATTCACGCGTGGGAAGAATGGTTGCCGGTGAGCCTCTGTATTGGCTCTAATTTCTCCAATTTTCTCGTCATGGTCATTATGCGAGAAATATGTAGGGGGAAGTAATATGTTGTTCGACTCTTGCTGGAAAGTGCTCTCTAGAAATTTCAATAGTATATCTCTCCATGATGAACAATACCTCTCTTGTAACGTCTACCACTGGAGTTTGTTTAGCATCTCCGTAATGTTCTCACGCCGACTAAACGATCCCGATGACAGAAGGTTCCGCTCTTCATTGGATCTTCTCTATCTCTTCTATATCTGGTCGGGATCCCAGATAGATGAACAGTACTCAAGAATGGGTCGAACAAGCGCCTTACTACTTCCTTCATGGATGAGCTTCATTTTCTTAAGATTCTTCCTATGAATCTGAGTTTGGAATCTCCTTTTCCCATTATTTTTTTCATATAGTCTCCTCTTAAGGTCGCTGCAGATAGTTGCTTCTAGATATTTTACGCTAGATACTGTTTCCAGTGGTTTATTATCATTGGTGTAGTAGGTATATAGTAGTGGATTTCTTTTCTCATGTATGCGCAATATGTTACGTATATTTATGGTCAGGGTCAAGTATCAGAGCCTAGAAGTCAAATGCAAATCATTACTATTTTCTGGCGTTGCTACTTTGTTACAGACATTCGTGTCATCTGTGAATAGCATTAGAGAGCATCCGATGCTTGCTACTGGATCATATATATTAAACAGCGGTCCTATCACTCTTCCTTGGGGTACACCGGAAATTATCTTTACATTTGTCGATTTTGTTCCGTTAAGCGTGACGTGTTGAGTTCTATCTGCAAGGAAGTCTTGAATCTAGTCGCAAATCTGCTCCGATACTCGATAAGATCGTATTTTTTTTCACTAAAAGGTATTGCAGTACGGTGTCTAATGCCTTCCTGAAGTCAAGGAACATGGCATCAACCTGAACGCCATTGTCTACATCACTATGGATCTCGTGGAGGAACAAAACAAGTTCAGTTTCCAAGGACCTCTGTCTGCGGAAACCATGTTGATTTTTATAGAGGAGATTTTCCTTCTCCAAGAATGTCATAATTCTTGAGCATAAAACATGCTCCATAATTCTACAACAGACTGACCTCAACGATATAGGTCTGTAATTGTGTGCATCTGTCCTGCGGCCCTTCTTGGATACGGCAATGACCTGTGCTTTCTTCCAGTCGCTAGATACCCTTCGTTGCCCAGGCGATCTACGATAAATCACTACTTGAAGGGGAGCAAGTTCTTTGGTATAATCTTTGTAGAAACTTAGAAGTATCTTATCTGGCACTGACGACTAAGCGATTGTAGTTGTTTTTCTATTCTGCGATCGATTACCAAAATATTTTTTTGACGTTCTTACGACGATTGAAAGGGGAAACCGTGTTACGATCTTCCACAGTGAAATAAGTTTGGAAGACCGAATTCAGTACTTCGGCCTTCTCTCTGTCATCTTCTGTTTCGGTACCAGTATGGTCACTGAGTGAATGAATAGATGATTTTGACCCTCTTACTGATTTTCCAGACTGTAGCGGCACCACCGTTTAGGATAGGGAAAGTTAGTTTTGTGCAATACTCTGAGCACAAGTTACAGCCAGGTGCAGGCTGGATTGCAGTGAGTTACGCATACCAACAGTTGCGAAGTAGAATAGAGACCACAGGGCCATCAAACTGCTGAAAGAGTATATGCAGCGGTTTCGCATGTCGCAAATCACAGGCAAAAGGGGCTCACTGGCCGACCTAGCACCGGCCGTTGTGGCCGAGGGATTCTGGGCGCTTCATTCTGGAACCGCGCGACCGCTACGGTCGCAGGTTCGAATCCTGCCTCAGGCATGGATGTGTGTTGTGTCCTTAGGTTTAAGTAGTTCTAAGTCCAAGGGGACTGATGACCTCAGATGTTAAGTCCCATAGTGCTCAGAGCCATTTGAACCATTTTTTGAGGCAACCTAGCGTGTTATGAGTACATGACGTGAAGGGCTGTGTATGGCAAAATGGAGGCGCACAGCCGCATATAAATAAGTGCGGTTTTCTAACGAGATTCGTTCAAGTGTGGCAGCTCTCCTGGATGGCAGGGCGTGTCACACCACCAACTACATGCAGCAGCAGAAGGGGCACCAGCTTCCAGTCCACGGCAGGTCGCTGGTTTGACCCTCTGAGGCTGACGCAGGATCCGTAGCTAGTCAGTGGTGGGCCGGTCCATGACTCGCTACCACAGGCAGGCTTCCAACACATGCTGGAAGCATCCCGAGGCGAGGGCCACAGATTCGGACGCCGGATCCCAGGCGCTTCTTGTAGCCGCGATCTCAGCCAGCCGGTGAGAAGCACGCAGCTGGCCACCTGCGGCTCACACTAAGTGGCACTGAGTCGGCAGGGATACCGACCACTGAATCAAATGCCGGCAACCAGACGACGCCGCAACTCCGCTGGCGTACAAGGCCAACACACAGTGCGTGCACGGGTCTCTGGAGCAGCCATTCCGCGCCAAGCCATTTTGCAGACAGCGAAGTGGTGTCGTCAGCATTGCGGTACCTGGTGATGCAGACCGAGGGGAACACGGCACTGTAGTTGGAAACAATAAATCACTTGGAAAGCTCAGACGAGTCTTAATATGGTGCCTTCTACCTCTTCCAGCTACATTTGCTCATCCTGATACATTCAGTGGCAGAAGTTGCCTACTACAATATGATCAAAACCTCTCAGGGTTTTCACTCAGATTGGTTGACAATGTTTGCTTTAAAAGTCATTGAACACCACTCTCATTGCTCTCCTTATGCTTATTTTCACTTCGTTCAGCTTTTTTTCGTCAGCTAGATTTTTACTTCGCTTGAATCTAAGGTGAAGTTCTCATTGTTTACCTTCTAACATGGCCATTATACCATCGAGGGTCTCTCCCATCCATTAAGACGTCTCTTGGAACATATTTGTCTAGGGAAAATTGCACGATTCCTTTGAATTTTTTCTATTTGTTTTCCACATCTTCGTCCTTATCATCGAATATTTGATGCTGACTGCTTAGATACTCTGAAATTTGTATCCTTTTACTCTTGCTAAGCAAAAATATCTTCCTACCTTTATTAACATTCTTTGTCAGAACTGTTTTAGATGCTATTACAGCCTTATGATCACTGATACCTTCCTCTAAATTAACTGATTCGGTAAGTTCACGTCTTCATTGCCAGGAGGTCTAAGATATTACTCTCATGAGTTTTTTTCTCTATCTGCTCAAAATAATTTTGGGACAAGACAATGTCACACAATTTTCCAACTGCTAGTAATAAATAATACACAAATGGTCCTGGAAAATCATGCACACCAAGTATAAAGGTATTAACAAAAAGAAACGAATTATTGTTTGAACTAAATACCTACATAATTTTGCAATCATTTGGCAAAAATGTTCACATTACAGATTAAATGAAACGGAAACGCACTGATGATGGCACAGAGGTGCTGAAACATGTTTGGGAACTCGGAAAAAACGGTGTTTTGCGTAACTGGCGAACCTTACATCCTACATATTAATCTTTTCTATCTCTGATCTTTGACGACCAACGTTTGTAAGGAGTAAGCTTCGCCGGCGATGGGCGAAGCATGACAGAATCTCTGACCAGAGAGTAGTTTATTGTTAGTTGTTGCTTGTCGCGAGTCTGCGCTAGTCTGCGCGAGTCGACAGTAGTAGTCGGTCGGCTTTAGTAGGGAGTGGACGGTAGTAGTGTGCGGGAGTCGGCATGCGTCGGTTGTGTGCTCTGCTCGCGACTCTGGTCAGGACTCTGCAGGATGAGTATTGTTGTAGAAGGTAAAGAAGCAGCCTTGCGCATATTTAATAATGTATGTTAATTGTAATTTAATTTGTTCCAAAAGATGCCCCAATAATAATTTTCATAATATAAAGTAATTCTTTAAAGAAAAGCATTCATTTCAATTTAAAGAATATTTCCTATGCATTCCCTCCAAGAATAAAAAAGTATATATGTATATACGCCAGCATTGCACGAAGCTGTGTCGAAGAATGTATAATTAAGAGCAGATATAGATGCAGTTTTTATTGAGGTAAGAATTTTTGCTTTTTTATTCAGAATACAGGATCGAAGGTCAGCGCTGCTGCCCTTATAAAATTTACCAGATATCATTATTTCTGTTGAGAGGTTACATTTGGTTCATGGTTCATTACTTAATTAATATTATTGTAGGCTCATGGTCAATTTTCATTCCTTAATTTTTGTGTGGGGAGGTTACGCTTGGTTCCATTTCACATTTTTCATTTATTAATTTTTGCGGAGAGGTTGCACTTGGCGACCCAGTGTAACCTCTCCGCAAAAATTAATAAATGAAAAATGTGAAATGGAACCAAGCGTAACCTCCCCACACAAAAATTAAGGAATGAAAATTGACCATGAGCCTACAATAATATTAATTAAGTAATGAACCATGAACCAAATGTAACCTCTCAACAGAAATAATGATATCTGGTAAATTTTATAAGGGCAGCAGCGCTGACCTTCGATCCTGTATTCTGAATAAAAAAGCAAAAATTCTTACCTCAATAAAAACTGCATCTATATCTGCTCTTATCTATCGACACAGCTTCGTGCAATGCTGGCGTATATACATATATACTTTTTTATTCTTGGAGGGAATGCATAGGAAATATTCTTTAAATTGAAATGAATGCTTTTCTTTAAAGAATTACTTTATATTACGATAATTATTATTGGGGCATCTTTTGGAACAAATTAAATTACAATTAACATACATTATTAAATATGCGCAAGGCTGCTTCTTTACCTTCTACAACAATACTCATCCTGCAGAGTCCTGACCAGAGTCGCGAGCAGAGCGCACAACCGACGCATGCCGACTCCCGCACACTACTACCGTCCACTCCCTACTAAAGCCGACCGACTACTACTGTCGACTCGCGCAGACTAGCGCAGACTCGCGACAAGCAACAACTAACAATAAACTACTCTCTGGTCAGAGATTCTGTCATGCTTCGCCCATCGCCGGCGAAGCATACTCCTTACATAACCCTCCACTGGAGGGGCAAAAATTTGGCAGCGATGGTGAGTCAATTGGACTTGCCATGAGCAACATATTTTTCATAATTAATTAAGTTTACAATCACAGAATATATATATATATATATATATATATATATATATATATATATATATATATATAGGTGCAGAACATGAAATAAAATATAGTGCACATACACTGAGTACAGAACATATCAGCAAATCACAAAATGTATACGGAATGAATACAAATCATGTTAATCAAAATGACAAAAGTGCACACGCACTGTAATACAGAACATATCTGGTAATCACAAAATGTATACATAATGAGGACAAATCATATTAACAAATGGCATAGAGTGCACACACAGTGTAAAACTCTCTAATATTTTTACAACAAATAAACATAATGAGTACAAATCATACTGACAAATGACAAAAGTGCACACGCACTGTAGTACATGCGTATTGAATACAAATCATATTAACAAATGACAAAGTGCACACGCACTGTAGTACATAACATATCAGGAAATCACAAATGTATACGTAATGAGTACAAATCATATTAACAAATGGCATAGAGTGCACACGCACTGTAAAACTCTCTAGCATTTTTTTACAACAAATAAACATATCAAGGAGTGAAATGAAGTGCACATGCACTATAGAAGCCTTTAGTATTTTTAGGACAACTGATCTCGTTAACAAATGAAAGGAAGTGCACACACACTGTTTATGTTTTTATCATTTTACAAGAATTAGGAAAGGAATGGGAAGGATTGCGTCATGGTTGTAGCACTTTAGGTTGCATGCAGCTGCACTGAAAGTCTTTATATTTCTACAGAAGCACAACACCAAGTGAGACAATCTGAAGTTCTTTTCTTTGAAGTATTAATCAGTGTAGCCAAGACACTGAAATGTCATAATAATATTCCATGCTATCATTTTGGTAGTACACTAGGTACACCAAACAGTGGGACCATAACATCATCTCCATCGCTCAAGGTGGTGGACAGCATGTCGTGTCAACACCATGTTCTTGTAAAGTAGACCAACGTAGAATTAGTGCAAAAACCAAATATAGTGCTCCATGATCATGAGGATAGACAGGACAAATGGATATTGCAGTAATTTCTGGTAATTAGGTCAGAAGGTGAAGGACATTAGGTCACATAGTAGTCTTCATTGACAATTGCACTAGTCTAACAACTGATTTGAGTAATTGGTGGCACTCATCGCCCAGTTACTGAACATTTCTGTACCATGTATGTAGTATTACAGAATAATGTTCATAAATTATCTGAATATAGTAATTATTGGCACTCATTGCCCAGTTACAAACCATCAGAAGTCATCATTCGAAATGAGTTAATTATTGGCATAGCATTTGTACATAATTAATGTAATTATAGTAATCATTGGCATCATAGGTCATCTTACTACAGTAATCAGTGGCATTCATTGGCCAGTTACAAAGCATTTTTTTGTTTATGCGTTATTCAGGAGTGATCATGCAAAATTATTGGCATAGCATTTGTACATAATTAATCTAATTATAGTAATCATTGGCATCATAGGTCATTTTATTACAGTAATCAGTGGCATTCATTGGCCAGTTACTAAACATGTAGCAAGTATTGACTATTACAAAACACTTTTCATAACTCATCTGCTTTTGGTAATTATTGGCACTCATTGGCCACTTACAAAGTATTCATATAGTTTTACAAAACATTATTCAATATTATTCAGAAGTTATCATTCAAAATGAGCTAATTATTGGCATAGCATTTATACATAATCAATCTAATTGTAGTAATCATTGGCATCATAGGTCATCTTATTACAATAATCAGTGGCATTCATTGGCCAGCATTTTTTTAATGCATTATTCAGAAGTGATCATTCAAAATGAGTTAATTATTGGCATAGCATTTGTACATAATTAATTTAATTATAGTAATCATTGGCATCATAGGTCATTTTATTACAGTAATCAGTGGCATTCATTGGCCAGTTACTAAACATGTAGCAAGTATTGACTATTACAAAACACTTTTCATAACTCATCTGCTTTTGGTAATTATTGGCACTCATTGGCCACTTACAAAGTATTCATATAGTTTTGCAAAACATTATTCAATATTATTCAGAAGTTATCATTCAAAATGAGCTAATTATTGGCATAGCATTTATACATAATTAATCTAATTATAGTAATCATTGGCATTATAGGTCATCTTATTACAATAATCAGTGGCATACATTGGCCAGTTATAAAGCATTTTTTTTTGTGCTAGCAATGCATTGCGTTTTTGATCGATGATTAATTACTGGAGCATAACAATATTTGCTTTTGAGTTATATTGCTGCAAATGAAGATGTGTAATGTCATTCGTCATGAGTCAGCTGTAGCAACGTTATGAAACAAGTAGAGTATATGTGATCACATTCATAAATGACATAGGTTTAATGAACAACTGCTTATAGCACATTAATTTCATGAATAATTTCTCCTGCAAAACATACAAAATGGATTATTAAACTGAAAGAAGAAACGCATATTATACTGAAAAGTAGTGAACTTCGAATTAACAGGTAGTGAAATGTGCATAAAAAATGTATATGTTCTCTAGCTGTCCCTTCCAAAACCTTCAGTCATTATACCATGCGATATAAGACATACTGTCAAAACGAACTGCAACAAATACTTAAATAACTACATAGCATCTCTTAACTAACAGTAAATATATAAACTTCATCATTATTCTCATCTGCAAAGAAAAAACTTCATTATTCATATTACCATAACTTCATTACTATCATCACCTGTAAAGAAAAACTTCATTATCTATATTATCATAACTCCATTATTATCATCACCTGTAAAGAAAAACTTCATTATCCATAGTAGCATATTCTTCATCATTATTCATCACCATTCATTATCATCTGCAAAAAAGTCACTTCATTATTCATTATACAACTATTCCTTATTTCTAGCATATTTCATCACTAAAACTAAGATGTGTAGTTCTGTCTGGCAGCCTGCATCAATCGCCTCGTATTATGAAAGAAAAAATTAGTTAAGACTGCTATCATACGATGTGTATAGTATATTCTTGTTAATGCTTGTTAATTCTGATCCATTTACTCTTCATCACGAGGTATTGCATCCTCTTTCATTTATTCCGAAGGTGAAATTCCCATTTCTGTTTAATTTATTTCGTTTACACGTTGTTTCTTTCTGAAAATGATGAACAAGGATTAATGTCTTGCATTTAATTCATATACCCATTAGATAAAAACTGGTTTATAGTAACATAATTGAGCATACAGAGTTGCATGACAGAAAACGTAATATGTCAAAAACATCGACAGTGTTCAGAAGCAAAAATGTACACAGTGTATCACAATGTAGCAGCAAAAAAAAAAAAGGTAAAGTAGTCACGATGTTGAGATATCGTAAGGCAAAATGTTAAAGTCAACTGGTGTTTGTTATATCTTAAATATTTCATAGTACATACAAACAAAACAGGAAAACAATCATACATACATAAAAAATGGAAAATATGCACGGTCTGATGTGTAACGACAACAAAAGCGACCTGCCAACCTTACCCTGCCGGGCACTTGCCAAGAAAAAATTACGATAATTATCAGTAGGTGTTCATGTGAATATAATTGCATAAGCCGTCATAAAAAATTAGGAAATGGCATTACAGTGTGATAAATCATAAAGTATCTTCATTCAATAAAAGGTTTGACGTTCGAAATGTGGTGGTTCCCTTTGGTTTTTCTGGTTCTCAAAGTTTCGACGTGTACTACATGGGGTGAGGAATGCTGCGAATCCGATATGGACCTGCGTATAGAAGTTCAAATTTACTACACCTACCTTTTCCTCTATTGGATAAATAGTGTGTACGTACTTATATCTTCCGTCCAATGTGAAAGTCACGGCGCGTACAAACCTGTTTTTGCTGTCTTCTCCGGCGTTCTGCGGCACGTTTGATGTTGTTCAGCGCAATGTCAATTATTTCATGGTGTCGTAGTCGACGAGATGTAGGAAATGTTACTAATTCTTTAATTTTGTTAGGTAGTTCAACATTTTTCAGTATAACAGACGGAGATAGCATAGTAGATTCATTTGGTATGGAATTAATTACATCTTGGAATGAGAGTATGTGTGTCTCCCAATCAATATGTTTTTTATGGCAGTAAATTCTACACAGTTTACCAATTTCTTTCATTAATCGTTCACAAGGGTTCGAAGAAGTATGGTACCTGGATAAATAGACCGGAGAAATATTTCTAGCTCGTAACATACGTCTCTATAGCAGGTCGAAACTGTGGTCCGTTGTCGGAAATTACTTTCAACACATGCCCTACATGAAATAGAAAATGTTTTACAAATGCTTTCGAAACAGTTTTAGCAGTAGCTTTGCGTAACGGAGTGAAGATAACAAATTTTGAAGTGAGTTCAACAGCGACAAAAATGTAGCAAAAACCTCTATTAGTTCTAGGAATCGGACCAAAAATGTCTACAGCGGCCATATGTCTCAATTTAACAGGTGCAATGGGATGTAATGGAGGAATATGTGAAGTCGTGTCTGATTTAGTTTTCTGGCAGATTTTACATGACGCTAAAACTCGTCGTATACGTTTCTCCATGTTGGAAAAATAACAGTTCTATCTCAGTATAAGAAAACATTTTCTGGCTCCGTAATAGGCGTAACTTAAATGAGTATACCAGATTAATTTGTTAACAAGTTCGTCAGGAATGCATTATAACCAATTGTTGCTGTCAGGATGAGAGCGGCTAAACAGAATGTCATTGCGTACAGTGTAATGGTTTCTAATGGTAACATTATTCCTATCTTGCCAAAGGTGTTTGATTTCTTTCCAAACGTTGTCTTTACTCTGCTCTTGTGCTATGTCTTGTAATGACGACGAAATGAAGTTTTCAAATGCAACTTGTTGAATGCACATGACGCTGAAATTTGCTTTGCAGAAGTTGGTTGCGATGTCTTGCTGATTGTTGTTAAGAGAACGGGATAGTGCGTCTGCTACAATATTTTGTGTACCGGGAATGTGAACAATTGTAAAATTAAATTCCTGTAAATAAAGTTTCCATCTACTTAATCTGTCGTGTGTAAATTTTGCCGAAAGTAAAAATTGTATCGCTCTATGGTCTGTATAAACTGTAGTGTGTTTTCCATAAAGAAAATGCCTAAATCTGGTAAAAGCCCATACAACACATAATGTTTCAAGTTCTGTAACAGAATAATTTCGTTCAGCAGGTGACAGAATGCGACTTGCAAAAGCGATGTTTTTAATTACTGTACAACCACCTTCTTCAATTTCCTGAAAAATATGTACGCCTAAAGCGGTGTTAGAACTGTCGGTGGCAATAGAAAAATTTCTAGTAAGATCTGGGTGCGATAAAAGTGGTGCATTCAACAATGCTTCTTTCAGGTTCACAAATTCAGAATGTGCTTGCCTATCCCAGGACCAAATAGTGTTTTTACCTGTCAATTGACATAATCTAGGGGTGTCTAAAGCAGAGTAATGAATAAATTTACGAAAAAAGTTAATTAAACCCAAAAAACTGCGTAGTTGTTTCTTCGTCGTAGGAACAGTAATGTCACGTAAAGCTTGAAGTTTTTCCGGGTCAGGCTTAATGCCTTCTGCTGAAATTACATGTCCAAGAAATTTTATAGAAGTTTTACCAAAGTGCGATTGACTGAGATTAACTGTGAGTACTTGTGCACGAAAAGTTTGCAACAGTCGTTCAAGAATCAGATTGTTTTCAGACCTGTTAGCTTCTGCAATAAGAATGTCGTCTACGTACGTTGTGATTCTGTCTTTAAGTTCTGTCGGAAATATTGTATTCAAACCGCGAATAAATGCTGCTGAAGAAATTGTTAAACCGAACGGTAATTTACAAAATTGATAACAGTCACCAAAACAGAGAAATGCTGTGTACTTTCTGCAGTTCGGATGGAGCTGAATTTGCCAAAATCCCGATTTCAAATCTAATGTGGAATAAATAGCAGTACCTTGAAATTTCTGTAGAAGTTCTTCTAGTGTCTGTGGGCGATCTGTTTCATTAATAATAATGTCATTGATTCCTTGATCAAGCATAGCTTGCAATTCTTTCTTAATTTGTTCTCTATGAATATACGGAATGGGATAATGCTTGGCTTTAAATGTGTCGTGCTGTTTAACTTGAAATTCATACATAAAACCGGACATAGTACCAGGAACGTTGTCAAAAACTGGAGCTTGCTGTAAAAGAATTTTGTGTAGTTGCGTGCGTTCGTCGTCTGTATTTGCACTGCTCTGTTTAACTTTATCAGAAATCATCTGTATAACGTCATAGTCGGCTTCGTCTGGAGTATTATAGTTGTGTACGTACGTATCTGTGAACAATGTTGAATTACAGTCTATGTTACGTGATGTGGAAATGACCTCTGTACGGTTAATTGTTTGTTCTTCCGCAGATGAAGAGTGCTGAAATTCTAAAGCCAGTTGTACATTTTCATCCTTCAACATTAAATAGGAATTTTGAAAGTCAATAATGGCATCGTGTTGTACCAGAAAATTCGTACCTAAAATAAAGTCTGTCGTTAATAACGGAATAATCCAAAAATTTGAGTGAAACGTATGACCTGCAATACAAAATGATAAATGTGTCTGTAATTTTACATCTACTCCTTTACTAGATACTGCTCCTTTCACTTTTGTTTTGCCTAATGGTAACGTAGGATAGATATTCTCTTTGCTACACTCGTTGAAAGTTTCTTCATTTATAACTGACATAGGTGATCCAGAATCGATTACTGCTGAAAATTTCGATGATCCAATTTTAACTTCGATGACAGGGTGTGAAATGGTTTTTTGAACAACTGGTCTTTTCTGCAAAAGAGTGTCTCGTACGTCGTCAAAAGTAATAACATTTTCGTGAACAAGATTCTGTGTATCTGAAGTATTGCTTACGTTGCTGGAAGATGCAACCTGTACTGTAGCTAGTCAAATTCTATCTGACGTGTTATTATTTTCAGGACGATTCTGTGGCATTTCGACTATTTGAACCGTTCTGTTATTTCTTCCAGACATATTACGTTCTGGATGATACCTACTGTCTGGTTCATTCATGATGATGTGTTGTTGCTGATGTTCTTGCTGCTGATAAGATCGACTGTTATTAAATGTACGCTGAAAGTTGTGCTCATTATTTTTACGTCTGTCATGATAGTCATTTCTATATGGCGCATTGCGACAGGAATTGAAATAGTGTGTTTTCTGTATGTACTGATTTCCTTGTTGCTGTGCGTTACTATTTGTTGGAGCTGAGACTATACATGCACGCGGCGAAACATTAAAGCTTGGTTGACCTTGTACATTACATTGTTGGTTAGGTTTGCTAACCAGCTGGTTTTGATGCTGTTGCGGAGAAAAACGCCTATTGTTACCAAAATGCGTTTTCTGTTGCTGATAATTTTACACATACTGATGATTACAATTTTTGTCTGTTATTAAACTTCTCATGGTTGTCATTTCTAGAGCGTCTAATGAAAAATGTCACTTTCGGTAAAAGTTGTCTTATCGGGTTTTCTTTACTCATTCCTAATTCTAGATAGAGCAATAGTTGAAGAGCTGTTCTGATAGATATAAAGGATAGTAGAAGAGAAGGCAGCAGTGCAGAAAACTAAAGATGAAACAGCACTACTACGGCTCGGGGCCCTGTGCACGCTACGGCACATATTCATTAAAGTGTAATGAATCCCGTGAGGTCCATTACGCGCTGCAAATAAATTTTAGCTTTTGCGTTACAGGCAATGCCGGTGAAAATTCAAAAGCAAATTGCTGTATCCATGCCAATTGTAGTTTCTGTATTACAGGCAATGCTATTGAAAATACAAAAACAAATTGTCATATACGGTTCAAAGCGTGTACCTGTGCTCTGTCATTTTCAAATACCTTAGACATTTTACGGATGAAAATTGCTCGTAATCAACGTTATCGTCACTGAATGTGTGAACAGGTTCACGATTACATAAGAATCTGTTTGTCTGTATCTTTTCGGATTTTAAGTCACGTAGTTTCTGTAAATTACTTAAGTTATACTGGCTGTAAGAGTGTGAGAAATGTTCGGAATGTGGCGTCTGTTGTGATGTGTTAAACGCTGAAACATTTTTTATCTCTGTTACCTCTTGCTGTAAAGTTGACAATTTTCTACGTAATGTATTATTAGACGAATCTATCTCACTGATTGTCTGCTGTAAATTTTGGAATTCAGGTGTTTGATTAAACGAAATCGGAGAAGTATCGTCTGATTTGCTGTCATTATTAATTTCAATAACGTCAATACGACCGGCCAATTCATCATATTTTTCAGTCAGTATTTTTACCTGATCATCGTTTTTAGTGTCAGAAGCATTAATCTGTTTTTGTATTTTACGTGTGGTTTCGTTCAATTTTTTAACGTCAGCTTTAATGACATCGGAATCCTGTGTTAGTTCTAATTGTTCGAGTCTGTCGGTCACTGTCTGAAAGTCTACTGTGTGTGTATCTGTTTTTGATTTTAGATCGGAAATTTCATCACGCAGTTCGGTGTTCAACTGTTTGATAGTGTTAATTTCGTCTGATACTGTAGCAATATTGTTGTCTACGTATGTTTTTGCTTTCGCAAACAATTTACGTTTATCTTCCTGTCTCTGTACGGTAATTGTTTCCATGACTTGTCGTTTTACTTTATTTTGTTCCTGTATAAGTTTACGGAAACGCGTTTCACTGTTTTGCAGGTGGTGATTAAAACGTTCGTCAATTTGACTGTTCTGTTGGTCGAATTTCGCGTCTACTTTTGTATCCAGTGTGCGCGAAAGTTCTGCTGTCATTAATTTAAACTCGTCGCGTAATTGTGTTGCTTTTTCAGAGCATTGTTTACCGACTGCACTAATTTCGTTTCTAAGTGATTCTGTTGCAGCTGTTTGCATATCCCTTAATTCTTGGGCAATAGATCTAATTTCATCACTACTTTTCCTAGCACAAGCCAACTGTTCTTTAGTATCATGACATTGCGCGGCAACGGCTGTAATCTGTTCACTAAGTTGTTTAAAGTTGTCGTTTTGTTCTTTTTTCGATTGTTTGGAATCTTCATTTTGATGTAGCAATATTGCCATAATTTGATCCAAGCCAATATTACCTACTCTATTCTCTGTGCTGTTTGATGGTGTATCTGCAATTGTCACGTTTTGTGTATCCATTTGGATATTCTGTGATTCTTGAAAATGTTTGCTAATCGGATGTGCACTGTTAGTCACTACACCGGAATTAAATAAATCTGCCGTACTTTGAGTACACTGTTCATTTTCGTTAGAAAAATTTGTCTGTTCATTACGTAAATTTTGTAAACCGGGCGTGTCGAACTGCGCAGCGTTCATTGCAACAGAACGTCCCGCGTCATCAATTGTCGTTAAAGTAACAGAGGACACAACTGAATTTATTTGTTCATCATTATGATCAAATCAATATTAGTGGTCGGTACGCACTGATTGTCTGTAAATGGAGTATTGTCATCACTACATTGAGTATCGCAAATATAATCGGTCAAATTATTAGAGTCGGTTATTTCGCTCATTATACATCGCGATGTGCTATTAACAGCTTTTCGCGGCATTTTTCACAAAACAAAATTATTCACAAATGAAACAAAGACAATGCAAAATGCAACAAACACAATTATAACCAAGAGCAACAAATTGCCGATGATCTGTGGAAGAAAGAGTGACAAATTAGTAAATGCGTTGCCCCAAATGCTAATTATATTTAAGTAATTAAGAGCAGATATATGACTACTTATCAGAAGATTCACAAAGAAATACGATCCTGGCCGGATGTAGCCAAGTGACACCTCCCTGCAAAAATTATTAAATGACAAATGAGAATGGAGCCAAGTGTAACCTCCTCACACAAAAATTAAGGGGTGAAAATTGACCATGAACCCACAATAATAATAATTAAATAATGAACCATGAACCTCTCAACATAAATAATAATATCTGGTAAATTTTATAAGGGCAGCAGCACTGACCTTCGGCCCTGTATTCTGAATAAAAAGCAAATATTCTTACCTCAATAAAAACTGCATCTATATTTGCTCTTAATTATACATTCTTCGACACAGCTTAGTGCAATGCTGGCCTATTTTTTTTTTTTTTTTTTTTTGATTCTTGGAAGCAATGATAATGCATTGGAAAAATTCTTTAAATTGAAATGAATGCTTTTCTTTAAAAGAGTTACTTTACATTATAAAAATTATTATTGGGGCATTTTTTCTGAACAAATTAAATTACAATTAACATACATTATTAAATATGCGCAAGGCTGCTTCTTTACCTTCTACAACAATACTCATCCTCCAGAGTCCTGACCAGAGTCGCGAGCAGAGCACACAGCCGACGCATGCCGACTCCCGCAGACTGCTATCGTCCACTCCCTACTAAAGCCGACCGACTACTACTGCAGACTGACTACTACTGTCGACTCGCGCAGACTAGCGCAGACTCGCGACAAGCAACAACTAACAATAAACTACTCTCTGGTCAGAGATTCTGTCATGCTTCGCCCATCGCCGGCGAAGCATACTCCTTACACGTTCTTTGAGGACATTGTGGATAATTTATCAAGCAAATAGTCTTTGATCCCAAGGGAAGGTTTCTCTAACCTAAAAAAGTCCCATGTGTGGGCCACACGTACTCTGATACCTTAATAGCCTCTTCCTGCGTGTAGTATACGCCTGACCTATTAAGGAGAAACCTGTAATTCTATACCCAATAGCGGAGGTCGAGAAATTCGCATCCGATACCGTCGGAGAGTCGTCTGAGTCTCTGGTTTATACCTTTCATTCAGCTCCAAACCAGAGGACCGCAATCAACCCTGGGAACGATGCAACAAATAGACAGCCTCTTCCACATCACGGGCGAGACTCCCTGGCGAACATACCGAGTGCACGCTGGCATTCTTTCCCATCTTGTCTGCTGTTTCCGTAAAGGGCTTCATAAACCGCCTAACGTTGGAGTTCCCAATGACAAGCATACCCACCTTTTGCACTTACCCGGACTGGGCAAAAAAATTGGCTACTGGCTCAACAGGAGAGGCATCTTGTGCTGGTTCAGAGCTAACACTGGGTAGCTCCTCATACCTGTTGCTAAGGCGTAGGGAGCCAGCCGCGCGACCGGCTCCCTCTTTCGCCTTCCGTCCAATGACACGTGAACCCACCACTGTCTGCCACCCACTCTCGAGTGGGGAGAGATCGGTCAGATGTTGCGAATCAGAAGATGCAGCGACATCCGGGGCACCAGGAGATTCCAAAGGCACCAAAGGTGCCAAAGGTCTCGTCCCCAACGCCCCGATGCTGACGCAACTTTCAACATTAGCCAGAAGCATGTCGATGGTAGTCAACGCTGCTTGCAGCTGTTTATGAACAGCAGACAACTCTCCTTGTGCCCGGTTACAACAAGCACAGTTCCTAGTGTGTAAAAATAGATACTCTAGTGGCCATTAAAATTGCTACACCAAGAACAAATGCAGATGATAAACGGGTACTCATTGGACGAATATATTATACTAGAACTGACATGCGATTACATTTTCACGCAATTTGGTTGCATAGATCCTGAGAAATCAGTACCCAGAATAACCACCTCTGACCGTAATAACGGCCTTGTTACGCCTGGGCATTGAGTCAAACAGAGCTTGGATGGCGTGTACAGGTACAGCTGCCCACGCAGCTTCAACACGATACCACAGGTCATCAAGTGTAGTGACTGGCGTATTGTGATGGGCCAGTTGCTCGGCCTCCATTGACCAGACGTTTTCAATTGGTGAGAGAGCTGGAGAATGTGCTGGCCAGGTCAGCAGTCGAACATTTTCTGTATCCAGAAAGGCCCGCACAGGACCTGCAATATGCGGTCGTGCATTATCCTGCTGAAATGTAGGGTTTCGCAGGGATTGAATGAAGGGTAGAGCCACGGGTCGTAACACATCTGAAATGTATCGTCTACTGTTCAAAGTGCCGTCAATGCAAACAAGAGGTGACCGAGACGTGTAACCAATGGCACCCCATACCATCACACCGGGTGATACGGCAGTATGGCGATGACGAATACACGCTTCCAATGTGCGTTCACCGCGATGTCGCCAAACACGGATGCGACCATCACGATGCTGTAAACAACACCTGGATTCATCCGAAAAAATGACGTTTTGCCATTCGTGCAATCAGGTTCGTCGTTGAGTACACCATCGCAGGCGCTCCTGTCTGTGATGCAGCGTCGAGGGTAACCGCAGCCATGGTCTCCGAGCTGATAGTCCATGCTGCTCCAAACGTCGTCGAATTGTTCGTGCAGATGGTTGTTGTCTTGCAAACGTGCCCATCTGTTGACTCAGGGATCGAGACGTGGCTGCACGATACGTTACAGCCATGCGGATAAGATGCCTGTCATCTCGACTGTTAGTGATACGAGGCCGTTGGGATCCAGCACGGCGTTCCGTATTACCCTCCTGAACCCACCGATTCCATATTCTGCTAACAGTCATTGGATCTCCACTTCCGCGAGCAGCAATGTCGCTATACGATAAACCGCTATTGTGGTAGGCTATAATCCGACCTTTATCACAGTCGGAAACGTGATGGTACGCATTTATCCTCCTTACACGAGGCATCACAACAACGTTTCACCAGGCAACGCCGGTCAACTGCTGTGTATGTATGAGAAATCGGTTGGAAACTTTCCTCATATCAGCACGTTGTAGGTGTCGCCACCGGCGCCAACCTTGTGTGAATGCCCCAAAAAGCTAATCATTTGCATATCACAGCATCTTCTTCCTGTCGGTTAAATTTCGTGTCTGTGGCACGTCATCTTCGTGGCGTAGCAATTTTAATGGCCAGTGGTGTATAAGATCTCAAATGGCGCTACTGAGTTTGGAATGTACGCAAAATATAACGATAAGAATAAAGAAACACTAAAAACTCCTCTGCAGTTTTCTCACTGTGCCCTGACACGGCAAACTCTTAACAGAAATAAATTTCTCTACTGCAGTGGCTGCTTCTACGGTTACCTATTACTAGGAACCCTGCTTACTCGAAAGCTACCGCACGAGCTAAGTATGCAAACTAGAATGCAATGGTCTAAACTATATGCTAAGTACCAGCACTAGATTTAAACTTTAGTGGCACAATATGGTAGTCTGACGGCGGGAAATTTACACTAGGAAGGACATGTACGCAAAAACAAAAACTTACACTACTTTGCTAACCACTAGTCTACAAAGTAAAATACACACGTGCGGTTCACTTATTTGCAGAAGCATTTGAGAAAAAAAGAAAACTAGATCAAATTTCTGTGTATCAGGGAAATGTTGCTGCTGCTACCGCTTCTGGCACATCCACTCTGCTGGTACACTCATCAGAGAATCATCTTCTCTGCAGCCATGTAGAGGGCAATGGACATTGCGTGCATCCTTGGAACACACTGACTTGTCCACTCAGCAGATTCTCGAGGCCACTGTCTCCACTGCAGCTGCTCACATAACACCGCAGTGCCTTGTAGGGCAGCAGGTGGCAGGCATAGCTCATACACTGGCGTCGACCAGTAGATCATCGACTGGTTTTTACCAGGGCTCTATCGCTGAAATCAAAGGGGTGTGGCCAAGTAAACCCCAGTAGCTCTGCACTGAATATAGATGGTAGCGCAGAGCTAAAACACAGCCTCTCCACCATGGACGCCGATGTCTGTTCACAGATGCAAGTCAGGAGCAGCAGGTTGATGTTGAGCCGAAACCCATCAGTTCCTCTCGACAAACCGGAGGTAGAAGCCCCCAGACTTCACATAAGCGGATGAAAGGTTGGCATCTCAAAGGAGCTGGATCTGCCAGACCAGGCAGACAGCAGTCTCAAAGGTAGAAGTCACCTGATGAATGGTAGCCAGCACATCACAGGTTCTATATCATAGTTGGCTAACTGTAACTGAATAACTTATCAGCTTGGAAGGATGAGTATTTATTGCTGTCCATCAAAACCAAAAACGTTATATCTTGGCAAGAATCACAACATGTGTCCTCGTTTTCTGTGCTCATCAGCATTTTTCACCGCACCTTGGTATCATAACAGTGGATTTCAGTGCTTCAGCTTGGTGCTTTTCTGCGATGTCAGTGGGCTGATAAGTGTTCTTGAGGAACATTTACTAGTTGTTGCAGCATCGAGCTGTGCTGTCTGAATGGTGTTATGATCTCTTCTTAGAGAGAAATGTGTCTGAATTCCGTGATGTATCATACAGTATTACTCCCGGTATCGGCTGTCTGTGTGTTCTTCATTCTGATTGCCTAATGGCGCACTGACCTAATTTTATTTGGATTTGCGTTGGTTGGAGAAAACGTAAAGAAAATTTTGCATTTCCCCAGGATATCTTTCTGTAAAACTATATACACCACTGCTTTAAAAAAATTCGTCCCTAATTTTTCTTTAGTTTGCCTCTGAAACAATCTCATGACCTATATGTTACAAGAATAATTACACACTACACAATTTTCTTGTTATTCAAATGTTTGTGGAAGCTTATTCATAAAGTCCCTGTTTTGTTTCTTAATTGCATATTGTCTGTTGAATCTTTATGCTCTAAAATAAGTTTGTAATCTTATTTTGCCTTAGTTTTTTGTTCCTTATCAATACTGTTTAGCCACTGAACAGGTATTTGATGTATTTTTGATTCAGGGTGATGAGTGGTTTTACAAATCAAGCAAGAGTAAAGCACACAAACTGTTAGTAGAAAAATGGTGGCACTGGTAGTGGTAAATCTTATAGTCGTGATATTATAACATTGTTTATCTCTTTGGCTCTGAGCACTATGGGACTTAACTTCTGAGGTCATCAGTCCCCTTGAACTTAGAACTACTTAAACCTAACCAACCTAAGGACATCACACACATCCATGCCCGAGGCAGGATTCGAACCTGCGACCGTAACGGTCGCGCGGTTCCAGACTGTAGCGCCCAGAAACGCTCGGCCACTCCGGACGGCGTTTATCTCTTTGGTGTTGAATATGCTGGAACATTTCTTTTGCGATACGCCGCCCTTTTTGTGACGCTATCAGTTCGCCGAATCAGTGTAATAGATCGGGGTTTAAGGCGTAGTTCAAGGTCGTTTTTCTAACCAATACCTTGTAGTAACTTAATGGTGGCCGTACCAGTGGCGGTACCTGGAAAGCGAAATTGTGCTCCTGCTATGTGACAGAGTGCACCAGTTATCAATATATCAGGGTTTTGTAATTCTACTTTGGTCATGCCTCATGCCTGTGGGTTTACAATTTTTGTAATAGTTTACGATGACAACTACCAGCGAGAGAACTGAATAAATCCAATGTGCCCCCACTCACTGGAAATGTAGCCTTCAGCACTCTGCTTCTTCTGTTTTCCCTAAGAATAACTGAACCTCACACGCCCGCACATTAGTCTGCAACAGTATCACTCTTGCTTCACGTATAGTGACGCTTTCTCTTAGACATTCTTGTAACTCTGATGATGACATAACGATGTACGCCTTCCTCTGAAATTAATAGTACCTCCTGCATTTATACCTGTATCCACTTGCCTATAGTTTCCCACTTATCCGCTTTATCGGATATGGGTGAACGGTAGAACTGCATTCATGCCCACTATCGGAATTTGAATGGATACATGCAGTTTTATTGTGTGTGAAATGAATTCAGCGGCTGCTAAGTGATAGTACAGTGCTAGGTTCTCCTCATTTAAGTTAATTACATGTTGCAGTTCTGCGGGAAATTCTTTTCGTCGGGCGTAATGCCGCTAGGAAGTGTTCTTTTAGGTAACAGTGCAAAACTCAGTCGCCGTTGTATTGCATGATAAACCGCTTCTTGCATTGTTCCTACTTTTAATCTTTTATCATTCAAGCTATGTTACAGTGTTCATAACAACCTGGCTAAGATCATTCTCCCGTTTAATGCGCTTAACCGAATCTGAATTCTTTGTATGTTGCTATTTATTGTCTGCTTAGTACACTGTACCAATTCCATAGTCCACTGTCTTACCATTCTCTTAGTATTTAACACATTTTGTTCCATGTTTGATACCTTTGTAGTATCTGGTCTTGGTGGCACCAGCTGTTACTCGAATTTGCTCTACTCTGTTATTTAGCTTTTGTATATCTCAACGCTGAATATGTTCTTGCCTAATTTCTCTACTGGATCCAACCATTCTCTTTTGCTTGGTGTTAACGTCTGTGGCACGTATATCCGCTTACTGATTCAACTGCTCTCTCAATTCCTCGTAAGAAAGTCTCAGCTCTTGATACTCGTTTTGTATTTCGGCTAAAACTTTATCTTTCCGCACTTTTTCTTTCGCCGAAAGTTAATCTCAACGTCCAGCAATGGCTAATTAGTAGCGTGTATGGCTGTCTAGAGACAAATATTCCAGAATTCAGAACGTAGTTCTGAACTGGATTCAGTACTTCTCCCTTGACGAAATGAAGTGTTTTTGGGAATACGATAAAATTTTTGGATTCCACGTTAGCACGCCGCCTATGTTATCAATTCCCTCCCGCTCCTGACAAAGTGTGTAGCTTAAAAATAAAAATAAAATAAGCTCTACCCTACTTATTGACAAATAGCATCTAGTACAGACTTCTGAATTCTGTCGTACATGATACTCAATAACTCACAAGAATACTTACAAATAATGAATGTACAGCAAACTCTAAAAGCAATATAAAAAAATCTGATTATAACTACTTATCTCGCGGCCAGAGTGCATTAAGTATTTTGCGTAACTCTTTACAATCGTTAGGAACCCGTTTCCAACTACTTTAGATGCTTTTTTCGATACTGGTGTGTCTGATGGGACTTGTAGTAATGTACTGACAGCTCCTTTGCTTGGTTTAACCCTACTTGGCGAAGTCATTTTAATGACGTGGTATGGGTCGTGCATCCGGTTTTAAATTTCTTGGTTTTAGTTGCAGTCAGGTCTGCCAACTCTGCATTGTAGTAGTTTTCCTAGACATTGACCCTTCTGTTCCAGACATTCTAAGGCTTTAGTGTTGGCTCATTTCACCCTTTGCCAAACCTCCCGTAAAAGTTTTGCGAATTCTTTTACTGACTCACTATCAGTTCGAAGCTTGGGTTTTATCACATCAAAAGGAGATAGCATCTTTCTGCCGTAAGACTCCTCGTATGGTAAAAGCTTGGAACTGGCGTGGAGTTTAGAATTGTATACTGAAATTATGAAGCTAATTATGTGTCCCAATCATTGTGTTGCCAATTGAAATAATGGCTTAATATTTTGGAAACAGTCCTATGCACTGTCTCTGTACATCCACTTGCTCAACGATGAAAAAGGCTTCTTTGTAACTTCCGAAAGGAAAGCAAATGACGCAACTGCTTCATTACATCCGATACGAAATTTATTCCTTGATCTATTATTATGGTCGCCAGTACTCCAAATTTTGAGGTTCGAGTTATTGTGACATTCGTTACATGAGATATGAGCAGAGAAAAAAATGACGAAAAATCTCTCTGACTTTATAATGTTCGAATGACACCGACTCTTTAATGAATCATGGTCTCAGATCACGTAAAACGCGCATCACATCGGTGAGAGATATTAGATTGAAATTGTTCATTACAGATATCTTACAACAAAATATCTTTCTCTCACGCTGTCAATTAATAATTTGAATACAATGTATTATCTTTTGAATTAATGGGCTTTGTTAAACAAAACTGAAAGACTGTGAAATTCGTAATTGTATGTGCACCAGTTTCTGTTCGCACTAGCAAATTGACTTCAATAATATAAAACAAGCAGCTTATATGTAATGTATGTAAGTAATAATTATCTTAATGAGGTGGCGACAACGACAGCTGAACAGATCGCGACCGAGCCGGCTAATTCTGGTTGGTTGGTTGGTCTGGGGGGAGGAGACCAAACTGCGAGGTCATCGGTCTCATCGGACTAGGGAAGGATGGGGAAGGAAGTCGGCCGTACCCTTTCAAAGGAACCATCCCGGCATTTACCTGAAGCGTTTTAGGGAAATCACGGAAAACCTAAATCAGGATGACCGGACGCGAGATTGAACCGTCGTCCTCCCGAATGCGAGTCCAGTGTGGCTAATTCTGATTACAAAAACTTACCAGTGGCTGCTTGAGCTGTTAAAATCTAATGTTGTGATTAGAATAAAAGACCACCATGCAGTCGATTCCTTTTTTATCTTAACTTATTACTCAGTAAGTAGACTTACACAGACTATATGTCTACACAGACACAACCAGAAGGAAAGCATAAGAACAGATAACAAGAGAAAAGAGCGAAAACAAGTGACACAAAAAGACAAAGGTTCTCCTTCCATACTCCTGGACATTAAGAACTTAATCAGCATTATTATGAGTCCACGTAGTATGCGGGTCCTTTCCCCATAATAACATTATTATTTTCCATTCAATAAAATATCACCGTCTTTTCAAATTAAGTTATCCAGGGTAAGAAAGAAAGGAAAAGTATCACTGAATCCTTTCATTATGTTCGCTTTTTCTTCTGGAGTTGCTACTTCAATGTATGGAGAAAAATTACCTGTTATTGTTAATATTATTTATTTCCTGTAGGGGTTACATTAAACAACCCTAGAATATCCAATCT
The DNA here is from genome assembly GCF_023864345.2 of Schistocerca serialis cubense. Classification (NCBI taxonomy): domain Eukaryota; kingdom Metazoa; phylum Arthropoda; class Insecta; order Orthoptera; family Acrididae; genus Schistocerca; species Schistocerca serialis. Next base: position 420,718,468 of record NC_064639.1, read on the forward strand.
AATCATTTCGGATGGTTTGTTCACTTTTAGCAATCTTTGCAATGGGACTTGCCGAAGACAAAGGTCAGCACTTTGTGCACAAAGTATACAGTTTTTGATATACTGTTCCACGTCATGTCTCCTAGTTTTCCACCAGTATTTTGCATTGACTGTTCTCTCCATAGTTCTGTGACTGTCATTACCTTCTAATATGTAGTCATGCACTTGTTGAAAAAAACTTTGTCCCTGAATGCTGTCGGAACCACTGCACGGGATGTAGATGGTGGTGCAGGCTTACAGCATGGTCTAATTCACCAGAGGTAGACTTCGGACGTCGCTGCCTGCTCACAGATGCAGACTGGGGGCAGCAGCCTTTTGCACACCTCCTGGATACAGAGGGAGGTTGAAGGTGTGCCAAACATCATCAGTTCGGCTCTCAGCAAGCCGGAGACAGAAGTTCCAAAGAATTCACATCAACGGATGAGAGGTTGGCAGCTCACAGCGATCAGGTTCAGCAAACCAGGTGGGTAGCAACCTCAAAGGTAACCTGCTGCTTCAGATGATACATAGACTTTATTGTTGATAGTAGAAGCCCTAGTTGAATCATTTCCCTATGGGACCCGCCTGCTATTATGACCATTATTAAATGACTGTTTAAGGTGCTTATTGAAAATCTATTGTTGATAAAATAGATTCACCACCTAGACCATGGCGATGGATGTTACATGACTGATTACAACGCCAACGCTTGGGCTGCTGGTTTTATCGCATAAATTTAGCGCACTCACGAACCGACAGGTCACCAAGCTTCATGCTGGCTTGAAGTATTACTTTCATTGCTACATTCATCACTCACTGGAAATTTCGAGTGGCTACCCTGCGACAATAAAGTGCTATTTTTATATCTGCACAAGTATCAACTAGCCTTACCCAGATCCTAGCGTGAGGAGCAACTTGGAGGCTCTCGTCATCGAATAGGAATACCTTTGCACGGCCTACAATGGAACGTGCCTGCACTGACACACCTCACACTGGGGTGACTGCTCTGCTGATCTGTCACATGTAGACTTTTATTCTGGCACGTCCTTGCAGTATCGATAAGATGAGGTTAGAGTACAACAGGGCACGCACAACTGGATCGATATGCGAAAGGGGCTTGAATTCTGCCTCTAATGATCACATCGTCAAAACTAGTCTTCATCTGACTTCCCGCTCTGCCATCGAAGAAGAGGAGTAGGTCGTCCAAGAATAACTTCAACCAGAGATTGTTGTTACTTCTCGTTCTCAGCCCATCAGAACAGACGACAAACTGAAACTAGACAGTGGCGAGTTTTACTATCACAGCAACTCATTGCATACTATCAGCACACATTACCTGTAATCGTCTTCATGGAGGTCGTCGATTTGCTCCTACGCGACATTCGCAATAACATAGGGCTCAAAGATGTTGATCAGAGGAAAAGTAAGTGATAGAGTGTCACCAGATGGCGCCGTGATTTGTTCTCCGACAAGTCATATTTTAGTGTGAAGCTTAACAGCCGTATGTACAGACGTGTAGAGATTATGAACGTTGAAAGCTCTCTCATTTCTGCGTAAAAGATCGTAACTTAGAGGTGACTGGTTGAACGTGTGAGCAGCACCAGCATTAGCTGGGGTATAAACCTCCACATGGTCGTAAAATGGTTTTTCATGATCCAGGGATACTGAGACAATACCCTGCGCTGTTTTGTTGAATTTTACGATGCAACATTCGCTAGTTTTTACTACATGCGCAAGTAACAATCATGCCTCTCCCTGTGTCACCAAAGCTCAACTGATGGACGATATAGAAGAAGCTGAATGCAACAGCAAATGTGCTACGAAAACAAGAATTATACTGAGTCAAGCAAGCGAAGAGGTGGCATGGTAAATCGGTGTTCAGTTTGCCTAAACTTCATTTTCTGCAGATTTTCACCATCGTTATGTGTTATTGCCTGCATTCTTTCAAGCAGGACAACGTTTTCTTCATCCATGATCAACAGCCTATACGTCCATTTTTCTTCCTCAGTGGCACGGCGGGCTATCGGAATTTATAAAACCAGCTGATATGTCTAAGGTCATTCCAATTCTCAGAAAGCCTCTGCCCAGCTTAAATACCAGTTACGTATAACAAGATATAGTGCTTTGTTTCGTGTTGGTATTGGACTAACTCTGTGGGTGGCATCATTCGCCAGCAGCAGCATGCAATGTTCTGGATAACAGTGCTACATTCTAACACAAAATAATGTGTAAAATATCACAATATGGGATTTGGACATCTGTCTAAATGAAATACGTTACAGCATACACTGTTTTACAATTGCTAAGGAAGACAGTCATTTTTGGACATGAATAATCATAGCACACATATTTGTAAGGGAAGATGGCACAGACTGCAACACTTGGGAAAACAGAAGAATAGGCATAAATAAAGTTCATGTTGGACACATGTCCGACTCCTAACAAAAAGGTCGATATCGGACTGTCAGTAAGGAATATGCCCCCAGACGGTAGTAATACACATTTTGTACATGTTATTCATGCGCCTCTCTCAATGCAGTTCTTAGTTCTTCCACAGTTCGAAGAGGCAGTGTTTGCTGAAAACGCGTCTGCCAAGAGCATCCCAGGTATGTGCTATAGGGTTAGGGTCTGGGGAGTACGTAGGCCAGTCCATACGTTCAATATTTTCACTTTCCAATGTGTCTGACTCTTCAGCAGTCCTATGTGGGAGGGCACTGTCTTTCACAAACAAAAAGTAGGGACCTACTGCACCCATAAACAGACGGGCATGATCCCGAACCATCTCCCTACAATACCGCTGAGCTGTAATGGTACTTCGCGCTAAGATATGCAGCGATGTTCGGCCATTGTGCATAGGACTGCCTTCACCATAAAGCGCAGTCCATACCGATGACGTTCATGAACATTCTGTGGAGTGTAACATGTTCCTTTCTCTCTCAACACTAACTGTGGCCAGAATTATTTGCCACAGTGAAGTGCAATTCGTCGGAGGACATTACTCTGCACCACTGTTGCTGACCCCAACCAACATGCTACCTACACCAATGAACTCCTTGTCCACGATAGCGTTGTTGAAGTGGTATGTGCTTAACAAGCTTCCAAACGACGTTAGGGTATGAATCAATCTTATTGAAGAGTGGTGGTTCGTCTACGACCACCAACATTCTTTCGCATAGTATTTCCACCTTCAGCGTCCTTCTTTGATCGAGAGATGACACTTTTGGACACACTCATTTCTGTGGTCACAGTGGTCACACTTCGAGCCGTCCATCTGCTTGTCCACGGCTGTAAGAACTCAAACGATGCCTTGCAGAGATGTTGTCGTACCAGACGGAATGTCGTACTAATCGGTTCCAAACGACATTAGTCAAACACCGTATTGAATGCATCCAGAGCGTTCGTGTACGGGCTTCGCTGCAGTTAACACATCCCGCCCTCTACATTGGTAGGCCGTTCCTTAGGAATAGTTGGCTGCTCCATAGCAATCCGCAGTTGCTCCTTAGAAAGTAAGTTGTTCCTTACGAAATGTCAAGCGGTGTAATCCTCTACGCTGATTTTTTGAGTCTAACATGTTATCTATTGACTACCGTGATCCGATAGTACGAGGTGTTTACCCGCTTTCACAAGGCTAATCTTCTATATGAAACTTACGGCAAATTTTAACTTATGCGTGGAAACTAAAGAAATAGGTTCACCTATACGCCAGTTTTAATTTTCGATTCGTCTGGTTACCGGTAAGAGTCTGTCTGGTGCAGCTAACTACCTTGCTCGCTCGTTTATTCATTACGAAAAGTACGTGAAGTCGACTTTGTGTTCCCCACTTCAAAAGATGCAATTCAGTAACGATATATGAGGTGTTTTTCTTCAAATGAAGGTGCGTCAACAGTGGATTGGTCGGAAGGGGCGTATGGGTCCGGCATCGACCATTGCCATCCATAGTTGTCTGATCTCACGGTACGTAGCTTCTACTACAACTTTTTCTTAACTGCGACACCGCACACTAATACCATAGAATGCTATAACTCCAGACATATTCGCAAAACTATGAAAGTATGGGACGAGTTTCACTGGAATCTGAATGTTAGTCGTGCGTCTGGTGGAGGGAACATTGAACATTTGTGATAAGAAAGGAAAACTTTGATCCTAAACGTGAAAAAAAGAGGACTGAAAGTTTCTGAAACATCTTGTACTGCGCTCTGGTGGCTATTCACACTGATAGACTACCATTAAAATTATTTTTAAAAATCGTTGAGTCCCGTGCGGAGTGTTCCTCCGAATGAGAGTGCACGGTTACAATGAAAATATCGTTGTTTAAAAAAATTAACAAAAACATGTTCCGACGTTCATTTTACATCGCCTGTTACTTGATTTCCGTGTCCCCAGAACCATGTCAAGGTGTTCGTCACACACCCAATAACGATGGTCTTATCTGTTGCGACAACAGAAGGCGTTTCTGTAAACAACGCCCTCTTTTGTTTTCGAGAACAGAAACTGTAACTTGGAACCCGGAGCATGCGAAGCCATCACGGCCTGGCACGGACTGTGACCGCGTCGGTGACCTTCTCTTTGGAACGCTGAATTCCCCCTCAGCAACGTTCATCGAACGGAATGAATGAATAACATCGCAGTTCACGACTTACTTATCTAATCTTCTTGCTTCTCCTTTCTCAGTTCAGTCTGCATGCGTCATGAAGTAAAGAAGAAATACTGTGTGCGCCCACCCACGCGCGGGCGTCCGAGCACGCGCACGCACTTGTGTTTGTATGTATGTATGTGTGTGTGTGGGTGTGTGTGTGTGTTTGTTTGTCTGTATGTGAAATGCGGCGTAAAATTTGACATCATTGCGAAACTCCTTTCCCTTCATCTATAAAAGTAACTACACATTCACAAGAGACTTGTCTTGACAGTTCTGTTGTTCTCCAAATGAAACATGTTATTAGTGATGTATCAAAGGACTATGAACATGTATCGAATACGTTCCGCATGGGTACATGCAGTTGAACAGCAGGTTCAGGTCGACTCCGTAATCAGTACCTCACACGTCATACGCCCAATAATGATGTTCTTATCTGTTTGCGACAACAGAAGACATTTCTGTCAACAACGCCCTCTTTTGTTTTCGACAACAGAAGCTGTAAGACGGAATTCGGGGCATGCGAAGACATTACACACAGGAATCTGTGAATTTGAGGAGCTCCAAAACAAATCTATTATAGTTATTAGATTTATATCTTCGCGGTGAATCTCGGATAAATGGCTGTTATACATTGCGCGACAAAAAAAGTGGAGCACCCAGAAGACGAGAAACGGAATTAAACTTCATGGGTTGAGAGTGCATGTGGTGTTACTTCAGCGATTACGATACCGAGCAAAATTTACAAAGAACTTGGCAGTACGAGCCCATTTATCATTTGCAGCCTCTCTGTCCTGTATGCGTGTACTGTTTCGGATGGGAAAGGTGTCATAAAGCCGTTGTATCCTCTCCCGAGGCTTGTTGGCTAACAACAGCTGTAACTGATCTTTGATATCCTGCGTACTGGCACTGAGACGGAGTTGACGTCCGAGAAAGTTCCACACATGATATATCGCGGACAGATGTGGGGTCTTGCTGCTCACAAGAATATCTCATCACGCACACAGTTCATAGACTCACGTGGCGTGAGTAGATATGCAGTCCTGTTGAAAACTGGCACCACGATACTGTCGTATAAGCGATGACACCTTCGTGCCGTTTGAGTTCCTTCAGTCACTACCAGCCATTGCTTGAAGTCGTACGGGATGGCTCCCCACACCGAGACAACAGTACTAACACCGCTGTGTCTCACCAAAGCAATGGACGAATGTGATCTCTCTCCAGGTCGACACCATACTCGCCGACCATGGTCATATGCTTGGGACGGTAATTCCCTAGTACGGCTGCTGTTAGATTCGGACCAGAGGTGTGGCATGACTGAATATTGCAAGGAGTACATTACTTGTTTACGGATGGCACGCGCAGATGTGAAGGAGTTACGATTCGCCTGGTGCACAATACGGCGATCGCCCTTGTGTTGGTCAGACGTGGTCGGCCAGAACATTGACTATGAGTATGACTGCCTTTAAGTTGCCAGGCGGTCGAATATCGGGCCGTTATCGCATCCGAAAACTCCACAAGTCTACATATTGCACGATTCGGCCAAGGAGACACACAACGAGGTCCGTTTCAAGCACTGTCAGATGCTGATAAAGCTGTCTCGCACGAGCACACGTCTTCTCGGTGTCCTTGACAGTCACCACTCAACATCTGATCCTGTTCATGTTCCTTACATACTCCAGAAGGAATAACACATGGAGAGATAGAATTGAGCAAGGTCACCACTACCAAAATGATGTTGTAGGTCATAACGAGTTAAACATACCTTGATATTGACTTCCAAGCACTGAAAGTAGTTTCGTACTTTTTCTAATATTCACAGCAAAAATTTGGTACTCTGGAGGTAAAAGTGATCCATGTGACCGAATAAGTTCATTAGATTTCTACTCGACCGGCGAGAACAAATTGCTATTTCACCATCCGTCCTACGTTATTATGCCTAACAGACACTAAGTGGTTCTTAATTTACCTAAAGGAAACTATTTCTTTCTTCATGCCCATTCCGCCTTTCCTGCGAGATGAGCGAGTACTTTGTCTTTAGGTTCTCCGTTTAATATGGACAGCTTTAATGAACTCATGCACATCCATATTGCTTTGTCTGCATTTTTCTTGACGAAGGGAAAGGAGGAAATTTGGTGCCAGCACATAGGCTACTCTTTTCGAATAGTATCAAAATGGTTACCAGTTTGCTTTTGTTCTACAATATTACTTTTATTGCTAACCGGTTTTCGGCTTACAAGGCCAGGCCATCTTCAGACATTTACTGAGTATTATCACCAAAGAAGTTAACTTCAGACATTTACTGAGTATTATCACCAAAGAAGTTAACTTCTTTGGTGATAATACTCAGTAAATGTCTGAAGATGGCCTCGTAAGCCGAAAACCGGTTAGCAATAAAAGTAATATTGTAGAACAAAAGCAAACTGGTGCTTTTCATTTATTGTAATGTTGTTCTACCAAGAACCGAGGGAAGATTCTGTTAATATGGTTACCAGTCTTAACGTTCTCACCAAACGGCAGCTCTCTATCAACCATATCATATGCGCTCATGCTCTGAGATATTGTGAATTAGTTTCGAATTAGTTTTCGAATTATATCAATCATTTGTTTTACAGTAAAATCTTTCCTATGTTTACCTGTCAAATAAGAAATTAAAAATTCTTCCACGATCAAAATTGAAATGGCTACTTCCTGGTGAAGCACCATCACACCGCTGTGCATTAGCTACTTCAGCTATAGAGCCTTGTTTACCTTGTCTAGCGGGTATTGATAAAATGTTTTGGTTGTAAGAGAAGTTTTCACTCATATATTACACTAAACAATTTGGAACATGTATCTTTATCATTATGTTATACATGACTTTCATTATTCTTTAAGCCCTTTCTTTTTTTATTTGAACGCTGAACATAAGCATTCAGTTACGCCTTCTCTGTAGCACTGTTGTTGAAGTAACTGTTTTTAATCATATCTTGAATAATTACATACATATTGCCGAGTGATCTCAAAGCTGGTGTGACAGAAAAGTAAAAGAAATCGCATTTATTGAAACCAGTCCATCTATGGTAATGACGTTCGGTTTTCTTTCCGTAGTCAGACCATCGGAAAACGTTGGAGAACTACTCCTGTGAACATTTTACTTGTGCCACAAAAAAAAATTCCAAGCATTTTTTAACAGAAAAAGGTTTAATTAAACGTGGATTTAACAACAGAAGGATGTGCAGTCCTAGAAATAATTATTTCCTTTCATTATTATTATAAATTGAAAAAGTTATCAATGAATTTCTTTCTCTTGTTAACGTCATATATTGGATAGTTCTGTTCTGCTAGAATTTACAATAACTAAACTCATATACGATTGACAATGATTAGCACACAACCATAAGTCATCAACATCAATTTTAGCGTCTTTATCTTTGTTTTGAATATTTAGATTATGTTTTTCTATTTTCACTCATAGCAAAAGATTGAAAGTTACCCATCTCATTTATATCCACTTAATTTTAAAAAAATCGCTTTCTTTGTAAAACAGCTGTACATCAGCATCACTAAAATCGATTGGTTGTTATTTTTCATCAGTTATAGTTTATTAATTTTATCATGAACAGAGACAAGTTTATAATTTTACCAAATCCAATATGTGCTTTAAAATGTGCTATAATATTTCTTTCACTAAAAAATTAAGTTGCAGCAGTTGAGTTATTTTGTGGTACAGCTTGATTGGTGGCGCCTAATAAATTTCCTACTCTTTTATTTATATCTATAAAGAGTTGCACATTACTGCGTACAACGATTTCTTTTAATGTTATTTTACCCATGTTACATCTTGTTAACTCCATGGCCGTTTATGGTAGTTGGTGAATGACGCAACCACCCATAAATACTTTTAAATGTTTTTTTTTTGTGCCATAATCTGTTCAGAGCTAACAAGCTCATCTTCAAATGGCTAATATGTTCAGTTACATAGACGTTTTGAAAACAGCATGTCATCTTCCCCACACTGCACAAGAATAGTTGAGTATTTAGTGCCACTTTACACGCTGTTTCGTTCGTAGAAACACGTTGAAGTGCCTGCATTTATTTGGATAGAATGCAAAATAGCTGTGTTCACTTACATAAGTTCCAGTAGATGGCGATTTGTTTTGTTGTGGTCCACGTGGCTCTCCAGATCGCTGTTCATGTTGCTGAATTCCACACAGCACACATAGTGTAAAAAAATTACTGTGATACACTTCGTAATATTCTCAACGTCAGTTTGTGGTACGCACTTGATGTTTTTATGCATTTGCAAAGATTTTCATTGAGCAAAGATACAAAGATGTCATTCATTTTTTATTGACCAAGGATGTACACATAGCATACGTCATATTTGCCTTGTTTACATCCTTGATCAATAGTAAGTAAATGATACCTTTGTATCTTTGTTTAATGATATGCTTTGCATTGTAAACAAAAACGTCGAGTGTACAGCTCATGTGTGAGGCTCTAGATTGACATTAAGAATATTGTGAAGTGTACCACAATAATTGGTTTACAATGTGTATACTGTGTGAAATTAAACATCGTATACATGTACCTGGAAAACCACATGGACCACAACAAAACAAATCGTCACCTACTGGAAATTTCTCATTATACTCGTACCTAATAAATGCAAGCACTTTAGTGCGTTTTTTTATTAACGAAACAACCATTCAGTTTAATATTCTATTTACGATAAAAGTATTTGTATGAATAAACTTGCCTTCCGTAACAGAGACAACAGCATTTTCTGTATCACAATACAGTTAACACTTCTTACAATGGGACACCAGGACAATGGGATCAAGAATTTACTTCAAACCTTATACACTTTAATAGGCCATTAAAACAATGTAATGTGCAAGTAATAAGGTGCACCACTCCCGTAATTCCAAGAAGTGGCAAGAGAAGTTAAACGCGTCTATTACGTAACCGATGCATCTATGCCTAGGTGCCAGACGTTAAGAGTTCATGGTGGTCAAGTGATGAGCGTTCGAGCTTTTGTAAGACGAACGTGTAAGACGCGACATTTCGATTCCCGCTCGAACTTAATTATCAATCTTTCTTTTTCGTCACTGTGTATATTATTTAATTTATATGACATTTGAAATGTAATATAATGAAAAAAACTAAGTGTATTTGCATGAAGTTTCAATTCGTGTTTTCCATGTCTGTATGACAAATATCATTCTGCGACGTGTAATGTCGAGAGCACATCCGACGAGAAATTGCACACACATCTAAAAAAAAAAAAAAGTTTTGCATCACCCTGGTTCCCAGAACTCCTGTAGATAGTCGTTGACTGTGGGTATTATATCACAGACAGGGTCGCATTGACTGTTCAGAGATGTTACTAAACCCGCAAAAAGATGTAAACAATAATGCATGAGCACCGCCTATTAGACGGAAGGGGTCCGACAACCGATCAGTTCCAGTCATTCCACAAGGAAGGAGGTACACGGCTCGTGTTGTCTGTAGTTCAACCATGCCTAGACGGTCAATACCGCGGCTCGATCGCATCCGCATTGTTACTTTGTGCCAGGAAGGGCTCTCATCAAAAGAAGTGTCCAGGCGTCTCGGCGTGAACCAAAGCGATGTTGTTCGCACATAGAGGAGATACAGAGAGATAGGAACTGTCGATGACATGCCCCAAACTGTGCGCAATTGGCTGCATGATGCGCAACTTCACTCTCGACATACATGGCGAGGTCCATCTTTTCAACCACGACACCATGCAGCGCGGTACAGATGGGCCCAACAACATGCCGAATGGACCGCTCAGGATTGTCATCACGTTCTCTTCACCGATGAGTGTCGCATATGCCTTCAACCAGACAATCGTCGGCGACGTGTTTGGAAGCAACCCGGTCAGGTTGAACGCCTTAGGCACACTGTCCAGCAAGTGCAGCAAGTTGTAAGTTCCCTGCTGTTATGGGGTGGCATTATGTGGGGCCGACATACGCCACTGGCGGTCTTGGAAGGTGCCGTAACGGGTGTACGATACGTGAATGCCATCCTCCGGCCGATAGTACAACCATATCGGCGGCATATTGGCATTCGTCTTCATGGACGACAGTTAGCGCCCCATCATGCACATCTTGTGAATGATTTCCTTCAGGATAACGACATCGCTCGACTAGAGAGGCCAGCATGTTCTCCAGATATGAATCCTATCGAACATGCCTTGCATAGATTGAAAAGGGCTGTTTATTGACGACGTGACACACCAACCACTCGGAGGGATCTACGCCGGGACAATCTGGACCAACAGTGCCTTGATGAACTTGAGGATAGTATACCACGACGAATAAAGGCATGCATCAACGCAACAGGACGTGCTACTCAGTATTAGAGGTACCGATGTGTACAACAATCTGGAACACCACCTCTGAAGGTCTCGCTGTATGGCGGTACATCGCGCAATGTGTTGTTTTCATGAGCAGTAAAAGGGGCGGAAATGATGTTTATGTTGATCTCTATTCCAGTTTTCTGCACAGGTCCCTCAACTTTTGGATCAGAGGTGATGCAAAACTTTTTTTTGATGTGCGTATATTACTCTCGTCATCTGGCACATTACGATTTACTATTTTTTTGTGTGTTTCTTTTTCTTTATTGTTACCGTCGCCTCATATTTGCTCGTCTTACGGAACTCGAACGCTAATCACTTTCTTTTCTTTTGCAATTTCTCAATGCTTGAAATAAGGAAAACCTCTATCTTTTTAATTAATAATTTATTTATTTATTTTTGTACTTTCGGTTTGTTAGGGCCGCAGTCAGCTGCAGGTTGGAGGAGACAAGATGGGCAGGGGTCGAATTCCGAGACCTGGCCACGATGCCTCCCCCTTCCCGCCGCCGTGATGCACCATCACACTGCTCATACAAATCTTACTTAGTTATTTATTTCTTTTTTTGTTTACATACATTGAAGAACCAAAGAAAGTGGAACACCTGCCTAATATCGCGTAGGGCCTCCGCGAGTACGCAGACGTGCCGCAACACGACGCGGCTTGGACTCGAATAATGTCTGAAGTGGTACTGGAGGGAACTGACACCATGAATCCTGCAGGGCTGTCCATAAATCCGTAAGAATACGACGCAGTGGAGATCTCTTCTGAACAGCACTTGTAAGGCATCCAATATATGCTCAATAATGTTAATGGAGTCTGGTGCCAGCGGAAGTGTTTTAACTCAGAAGAGTGTTCCTGGAGACACTCTGTAGCAATTCTGGACATATGGGGTGTCGCATTGTCCTGCTGGACTTGCCAAAGTCCGTCGGAATGCGCAATGGACATGAATGGATGCAGGTGATCAAACAGAATGCTTACGTATGTGGCACCTGTCAGAGACGTATCAAGACGTATCAGGAGTCCCAATCACTCCAACCGCACACGCCACACGCCGTTACAGAGCCTCCACCAGCTTGAACAGTCCAGGGGTCCATGGATTCATAAAGCTGTCTTCATACTCGTACGTGTCCATCCGCTCGATACAATTTGAAACGAGACTTGTCCGACCAGGCAACATATTTCCAGTCATCAACAGTCCAATGTCGAAGTTGACGGGTCCAGGCGAGGCGTAAAGTTTCGTGTCGTGCAGTCATCAAGGGTACACGAGTGGAACTTCGGCTCCGAAAGCCCATTTCGATGATGTTTCGTTAATTGGTTCGCTCGCTGACACTTGTTGACGGCCCAGCATTGAAATCTGCAGTAATTTTCGGAAGGGTTGCACTTCTGTCACGGTGAACGATTCTCTTCAGTCGACGTTGGTCCTGTTCTTGGAGGATCTTTTTCCGGCTACAGCAATGTCGGAGATTCGAAGTTTTACCGGATCTTTGATATTCACGGTACAATCGTGAGACTGTCGTACGGGAAAATCCCCACTTCATCATTGCCTCGGAGATGCTGTGTCCCATTTTCTCTGGCCGTAGTGTGTGGCCGCATAAATTGTGAAATGTTTTCCTGCTGTACTTGTGGAAACCACGCATTCTGAGTAATCGCGTAGCTGTACAAAAAACTTTAACGTGAAGTTAAGCTAACCAAGTCATCAACTATCATGATTTATGTAGCGTCCGATGTTTTTTGATGCTCGCATGTGTGATGTGTCTACCAGTAGCACCTTGTATTTATTTCTGTGTTATAAATCTCCTACAAAGTGCACCATGCCCACGATCGTTATACCCTATGGTAGGTCTGTTGTTTGGTGTGTAGCTGTCCTGCTTTCTCTCACTGTGTTGTTCTGTTGTTTAATATCCGTCACTAGCACCCTAAGTGGGCGGGTGTCATTTCCTATTTCAGATTAGCCGCCAAGCGGATACTTGCGTTATTTGCGAGTAAGTCTAATTTCTGTTGTATTCATACTCTCCTATTCCGTTTAATGCTTCTGAAGTGTAGTTACTATTTGTCGGGTATGTCGATCGCTGGTGCCTACTTATCAAACATTCATTAGCAAAATCTGCTTGATTTACTTTTCATCTTTTCTTATAGCTCTTTAAGTAATGTGATGTGCAAGATTGTGCGAATGGCATGTGTACTAATGAAGTTTATCATATTGCAGTCCGTACTCATAATCATTATCATGAGTGGATTGTACATGTAACTTATCGTATCCTGTCTGTTCCCAATTAGTCTTATTCATGTTCACGTGCCATTTCTATATGCCTGAAGGCAGTTAGTACATTAATTGTTCATTGATTTCTGTAGCTGGCCAGCTGAATAAAATGATATCTCTTATTATAGTTTCGTGAGTGCTTGCTTTACTTTATACATTTTAATTATGTTGGTACGTGTGCTGTTAATTGCCCTTTTATTTTTTGTGTTAACTTTTAGATTACTGTGGTAATATTCATATACGTTCCCCGTTAAAACTGTAGCTTTAAGGTTTTTAGTTTATGGTTGACTAGAAGCTCGCCGTCCGCGATGGCCGAGCGGTTCTAGGCGCTTCTGTCTGGAACCGCGCCGCTGCTACGGTCACAGGTTCGAATCCTGCCTCTGGCATGAATGTGTGTGATGTCCTTAGGTTAGTTAGGTTTCAGTAGTTCTAAGTTCTAGGGGACTGATGACCACAGATGTTAAGTCCCATAGTACTCAGAGCCATTTGAACTAGAAGCTCTTGTGAGCGAATATCTTGTAACTGTTTTATTAAACTATAATGAAATGTCTCGTCTCACCATATCTAATTCCGCAATAATGTTTCACGAAACTTATTATTCATCGCTTTTTTTCTAATGCTATAGCATTGGATTTTGCCGCTAAAATTTTACATTCAGATTTGTTCCTACTGATGTAATGATTTTGTACTTGCAATTCGTCATGGTTAATTGTAATAACTATCACTGAAATTTCTAATGGCGATTGAAATATAAATTATGCAAATCTGAGGAATTATTGGTAAAATGTACATCTAAGTAATCTATGTTGGGAGCTATCCATCTTAGTCTCGTCTTGCAGGTTAGTTCTGGTACCTTGTACCTTACAGATCTAGTCAAAGCACCAAATCAGAACAACTGTAGTCATTTTATCATTTGGCACTAATAGATCATAGATGTTGGATGCCTCACCTCGCTTCAACTTCTTAATTAACGAGTACACTACGTTTGTATTCTGTACTTAAGAAGGTTGTTGAATATAAATTGCTTAAATACAGATCAGCTTGGTTCTGTATGTAATTAAAATGTACCTTTGGTAGCGTGCGGTACTCTTGATGTGCAACGATGTGAAGCAAAATGACTGTTTCAAGCATGGATAGATCGAGAAAAATAGTAAATATTTCAAGAAAGTATTTAAAATTACATAGATTATTTTTAAGTTTATCTTACTTATTTGGTTTTTGACTCAAGTGGGAGAAGAGCTGTCAGAATAATGGTGTAATGTAGTGTGTGTGTGTGTGTGTGAGTGTTTGTGTGTGTGTGTGTGTGTGTGTGTGTGTGTGTGTGTGTGAGGGGAAAAGGGTGGAGGGAAACGTTGGCTTTGAAAGATGATGTGTGAGCGGTGCTTTGTTGCGTTAAAATTGGGGCTGTGTGGGGGTTCGTGCGTGGGATGGGGAGGGGATCCCAGTTTATGTCCTTCCTCTGCTCCTGCATATGAGCTTGAATTTTCTTAATTTGACATTCACGGACTTTTCTTGAGATACATGTAGAAGGAAACCCCATATTGGTTGGCCTGTGACGAGTTGCTCTTCTTTGGATTATCTCTATTTCATCGATCACTCTGATCAGATAAAGGTTTCAGATTGACGAACGATATTCAGTTAAAGATTGAACGAGGGTTTTGTAACGCACCTCCTTGGTTGAGTGGACAACACTTCCTGAGGATTGTTCATATGAATCTGTCAGGCATGTGATTTTCCTGAGATTAGTTGTATGTGATGATCCGCCTTTAAATTCGTATGCACTCTCCCAGATAATTAATGGATGTGACTGCTTCTAGACGTTGTTCAGCAATTCTACAGTTTTATTATTACGGATCTTTCCACCTACATATGATCAGTACGTAACATTTGTTTGTGTTCAGAGCAAACTTCCAATTCCTAAACCACCTGTTGCTGTGTTTGTTTTTCTAAGTTTATCACTGTCGGGATTACTAGTAGCATTACTTACAATACAGCTAAGCTATATATATATTTCTTACGAAGGCTAGTCATAGAGTTTCAATTATCACCTCGAAAAAACCAAGCTACTTCTCTTAAACATGTTGATGGCGTTCAGTTCTTCACTACATATTGTCCTTACAATGCGACGTACTTTTTCTAGTATCTGATGACTTGGTGAAGATCTCGTGTGCAGAAGTCTGCATTTTGACTGTTCAAGGACCGTTCCAGTCAAAAATCACCTTGTCTTCATTCTGGAAATGCCTTCCACGCACAGGATAGCAAAGAAA
The DNA here is from genome assembly GCF_023864345.2 of Schistocerca serialis cubense. Classification (NCBI taxonomy): domain Eukaryota; kingdom Metazoa; phylum Arthropoda; class Insecta; order Orthoptera; family Acrididae; genus Schistocerca; species Schistocerca serialis. Next base: position 420,734,011 of record NC_064639.1, read on the forward strand.
AAAATCAGTGAGTGCCGTGTCAGGAAAATGGGGGACTGAGGCAACATTTCATAGGCCAAACAAGCAACATGAGCAGAAAAACCTGGAGCTTGTCGCGAAGGCGAAACATCTCACTGCCTCCCGTAATCTCATCAGGAGATTTTAGTAGCGTGCTCGTGTGACGCTTCACACCTTGGCGAACACATTCCATTAGCACTATATTGCTGTGCCACGAATAAACGCAGGTGTGGGTTTGGGAAATTCTTGTAAATTTCGCACAGCTATGGCTGGAATACTGCACATAAGGGACCGATTACCACACAGGATGGCAGCCGTGAGCGGTGTTGGTATTTAGCAAACGATTCTGCGAGGCAGGTTTACGACACCATCCGCAGGCGAGAAGGCATGGCCCGGAGGGCACTGTATACAAGTGTGAAGTAATCAGGGGAACACAGACAACTGACGTGCTGTGAAGAACCCATACGTTGCAGTTACAAGCCGGCCGAAGTGGCCGAGCGGTTCTAGGCACTTCAGCCGCTACGGTCCCAGGTTCGAATCCTGCCTCGGGAATGGATGTGTGTGATGTCCTTAGGTTAGTTAGGTTTAAGTAGTTCTAAGTCTAGGGGACTGATTACCTCAGATGTTAAGTCCCATAGTGCTCAGAGCCATTTGAACCATTTTTTGCAGTTACAACAGTGGCTGTTGACCTCAGTGTAGGGGTCGAAGCAGGCTGAGGAAAGCTGATGTTCTAGTTAATAAAGAGCATTCCATTTGCTCCCTCCAGAGGACCTATACTATGTGATCAAAAGTATTCGGACAACTGGGTGAAAATGACTTACAAGTTCGTGGAGCCCTCCAGCGGTAATGCTGGAATTCAATATGGTGGTGGCCCACCCTTAGTTTGATGACAGCTTCCACTCTCGCAGGCATACGTTCAATCAGGTGCTGCAAGATTTCTTGGAGAATGGCAGCCCATTCTTCACTGAGTGCTGTACTGAGGAGAGGTATCGATGTGGGTCGGTGAGGCCTGGCATGAAGTCGGCGTTCCAAAACATCCCAAAGGTGTTCTATAGGACTCAGGTCTGGACTCTGCGCAGAGCAGTCCATTACAGGGATGTTATTGTAGTGTAACCACTCCACCACAGGCCGTAAATTATGAATAGGTGCTCGATCGTTTTTCAAGATGTAGTCGCCATCCCCGAATTGCTCTTCAACAGTGGGAAGCAAGAAGGTGCTTAAAACATTAATGTAGGCTTGTGCTGTGATAGTGCCATGCAAAACTACAAGGGTTGCAAGCCCCTCCATGAAAAACACGACCGCACCATAACTCCACCGCCTCCGGATTTTACTGTTGGCACTACACACGCTGGAAGATAACGTTCACCGGGCAATTGCCATATCCGCACCTCCGATCGCCACGTTGTGTACCGTGATTCGTCACTCCACACATCGTTTTTCCACCGTTCAATCGTCCAATGTTTTCGCTCCTTACGCCAAGCGAGGCGTCGTTTGGCTAATGAGCAGCCGCTCGACCATGAAATACAAGTTTTCTCACCTCCCGCTTAACGGTCATAGTACTTGCAGTGGATCCTGATGCAGTTTGGAAGACCTCTGTGAAGGTCTGGATAGATGTCTGACTATCACACATTACGACCCTCTTCAACTGTCGGCGGTCTTTGTCAGTCAACAGATGAGGTCGGCCTGTGCTGTACTTGTGCCTTCACGTTTCCACTTTACTATCACATTGGAAACAATGGACCTAGGGATGTTTAGGAGCGTGGAAATCCCTCGTATAGACGTATGACACAAGTTACACCCAGTCACCTGACCACGTTCGAAGTCCGCGGAGCGCCCCGTCCTGCTCTCTCACGATGTCTAATGACTACCGAGGTCGCTGACATGTAGTACCTGGCAGTAGGTGGCAGCACAATGCACCTAATATAAAAAAAACTTATGTTTTGGGGGTGTCTGGATACTTTTGATCACATAATGTACATCAGAGGCGTAGGAGAAAGAGGTATAAATAAGGGAGCCAAGAAGCTCAAATCGGGCACTCATGTCGCCATTCTGTCAGCCTCTAGAACCAGAGACCATGACGGTTGTTTAAGTGCCAGGCCAACAATGACGATCTCTGGTGATGGATGTAAGCGGAAGATCGGCCGGCAACACAGACACGCCTTAGCTTTGTCGGAGTGGGCTGCACCATGCAGCTACACCGGTGCGAGGGGCGAGAGGGCTATTGGCCTCTACTCTGTGGATGACATCGTCCGGTGAATTACAAGCTGCCGTCCGCAGGGGTGGGGACAGAGCGAGAACTCGCGGCTTCCTGGGTGCAGAGCTGTTTGCGGTTACTAAATGACCTGCCGTGGACGGACAGACGGAGCTGCTGAGACTCATTACAACGACGGCAGACGGCTGTTTCCCTTCGGAGCTCTACATGGGGTCCAGTAGTTGCACTTGAAGGGGCAGTCAGCTGTGTCCCGGGGTACCTAAGCGGCCAACAAGCGCGGTGGCCACGTAGCCGTGGCAAGGCTGGGCGACCGGATGCCGACGCAGCAGATTCCGACGTTGGCATTGGCGGTGACCCACGCACGCACCGGCGCCTTCGCCGGGATTAGTGAACGGCCTGCTGTGTGCCTTCGATGCAGTAAAGTTAATGACACTCTTGCCGGTGTTCCTCTGCACGCTTCGGTGTGAGTTAGCCCTCTCTCCCAAACCATACCTCTCGGTCGTTCCGACATATTACAACCCCAGATCTTGGCAGGATGCAATACTATCATGGCAGTAGCAAAAACATGTGGCATGACCTTCCCCAAGCCGGCCGCGGTGGTCTCGCGGTTCTAGGCGTGCAGTCCGGAACCGTGCGACTGCTACGGTCGCAGGTTCGAATCCTGCCTCGGGCATGGATGTGCGTGATGTCCTTAGGTTGGTTAGGTTTAAGTAGTTCTAAGTTCTAGGGGACTGATGACCACAGCTGTTAAGTCCCATAGTGCTCAGAGCCATTTGAACCTTCCCCAATGGTGATCAGGTCTTCGTCTTTTCGGTGCTGGTGAATCCACGTTGCTTACTGCGCCCCTTTCACCGTGTCGTAGTGATACTTCCAGTATTCGTTCATGGTGATTAGGTGTCTAAAGAAATCTGGATTGGCTTGAAACAGCAGCAACATCTTCTCTGCTGCCTTGGTTCGGTGGGATCTTTGATTGGGTGTGAGCGGTCGCAGATCCGAGCAAACGGAAAGTTTTCTTTTTTTTTCATCTGTCTTCTGACTGGTTTAATGGGGCCCCCCATGAATTCCCGTCCTGTGCCAACCTTTTCATTTCACAGTAGTATTAGAAACCTCCTAGTATTTAGTATCTAGTATCTTCTAGTATCTAGTAGTATACTAGAAGATATCAGATAGATTATATAATGGTAAGACAGAGATTTTGGAACCAGGTTTTAAATTGTAAGACATTTCCAGGGGCAGATGTGGACTCTGACCACAATCTATTGGTTATGAACTGTAGATTAAAACTGAAGAAACTGCAAAAAGGTGGGAATTTAAGGAGATGGGACCTGAATAAACTGACTAAACCAGAGGTTGCACAGAGTTTCAGGAAGAGCATAAGGGAACAATTGACAGGAATGGGGGAAAGAAGTACAGTAGAAGAAGAATGGGTAGCTCTGAGGGATGAAGTAGTGAAGGCAGCAGAGGATCAAGTAGGTAAAAACACGAGGGCTAGTAGAAATCCTTGGGTAACAGAAGAAATATTGAATTTAATTGATGAAAGGAGAAAATATAAAAATGCAGTAAATGGAGCAGGCAAAAAGGAATACAAACGTCTCAAAAATGAGATCGACAGGAAGTGCAAAATGGCTAAGCAGGGATGGCTAGAGGACAAATGTAAGGATGTAGAGGCTTATCTCACTAGGGGTAAGATAGATACCGCCTACAGGAAAATTAAAGAGACCTTTGGAGAAAAGAGAACCACTTGTATGAATATCAAGAGCTCAGATGGAAACCCAGTTCTAAGCAAAGAAGGGAAAGCAGAAAGGTGGAAGGAGTATATAGAGGGTCTATACAAGGGCGATGTACTTGAGGACAATATTATGGAAATGGAAGAGGATGTACGTGAAGATGAAATGGGAGATACGATACTGCGTGAAGAGTTTGACAGAGAACTGAAAGACCTAAATCGAAACAATGCCCCGGGAGTAGGGGAGATTAGTGTTTAACGTCCCGTCGACAACGAGGTCATTAGAGACGGAGCGCAAGCTCGGGTGAGGAAAGGATGGGAAAGGAAATCGGCCGTGCCCTTTCACAGGAACCATCCCGGCATTTGCCTGAAGCGATTTAGGGAACTCACGGAAAACCTAAATCAGAATAGCCGGAGACGGGATTGAACCGTCGTCCTCCCGAATGCGAGTCCAGTGTGCTAACCACTGCGCCACCTCACTCGGTGCCCCGGGAGTAGACAACATTCCATTAGAACTACTGATGACCTTGGGAGAGCCAGTCCTGACAAAACTCTACCACCTGGTGAGCAAGATGTATGAGACAGGCGAAATAGCCTCAGACTTCAAGAAGAATATAATAATTCCAATCCCAAAGAACGCAGGGGTGTTGACAGATGCGAAAATTACCGAACTATCAGTTTAATAAGTCATAGCTGCAAAATAATAACACGAATTATTTACAGACGAATGGAAAAACTGGTAGAAGCCGACCTCGGGGAAGATCAGTTTGGATTCCGTATAAATATTGATTTCTGTAGGCAGTACTGACCCTACGACTTATCTTAGAAGAAAGATTAAGGAAAGGCCAGCCTACGTTTCTAGCATTTGTGGACATAGAGAAAACTTTTGACAATGTTGACTGGAATACTCTCTTTCAAATTCTGAAGGTGGCAGGGGTAAAATACAGGGAGCGAAAGGCTATTTACAATTTGTACAGAAAGCAGATGGCAGTTATAAGAGTCGAGGGGCATGAAAGGGAAGCAGTGGTTGGGAAGGGAGTGAGACAGGGTTGTAGCCTCTCCCCGATGTTATTCAATCTGTATATTGAGCAAGCAGTAAAGTATCAAAAGAAAAATTCGGAGTAGGTATTAAAATCCACGGAGAAGAAATAAAAACTTTGAGGTTCGCCGATGACATTGTAATTCTATCAGAGACAGCAAAGGACTTGGAAGAGCAGTTGAAAGGAATGGACAGTGTCTTGAAAGGAGGGTATAAGATGAACATCAACAAAAGCAAAAGAAGGATAATGGAATGTAGTCGAATTAAGTCGGGTAATGCTGAGGGAATTAGATTAGGAAATGAGACACTTAAAGTAGTAAAGGAGTTTTGCTATCTGGGGAGCAAAATAACTGATGGTGGTCAAGTAGAGAGGATATTAAATGTACGTTGGCAATGGCAAGGAAAGCGTTTCTGAAGAAGAGAAATTTGTTAACATCGAGTATAGATTTAAGTGTCAGGAAGTCGTTTCTGAAAGTATTTGTATGGAGTGTAGCCATGTATGGAAGTGAAACATGGACAATAAATAGTTTGGACAAGAAGAGAATAGAAGGTTTCGAAATGTGGTGCTACAGAAGAATACTGAAGATTAGATGGGTAGATCACATAACTAATGATGAAGTATTGAACAGAATTGGGGAGAAGAGGAGTTTGTGGCACAACTTGACAAAAAGAAGGGACCGGTTAGTAGGACATGTTCTGAGGCATCAAGGGATCACAAATTTAGCATTGAAGGGCAGCGTGGAGGGTAAAAATCGTAGAGGGAGACCAAGAGATGAATACACTAAGCAGTTTCAGAAGGATGTAGGTTGCAGTAAGTACTGGGAGATGAAGAAGCTTGCACAGGATATGGTAGCATGGAGAGCTGCATCAAACCAGTCTCAGAATTTAAGACCACAATAACAACTACAACAACAACAACATTAGAAACCTATGTCCTCAGTTATTTGCAGGATGTTTTCCAACCCCTGTTTTCCTCTACAATTTTTACTCTGTACAAGTCCCTCTACAACAATGGAAGTTATTCCCAGATGTCTTAACAGAAGTCCTATCATCACATCCCTTCTTCGTGTCCGGATTCAAATGGTTCAAATGGCTCTGAGCACTATGGGACTTAACATCTGTGGTCATCAGTCCCCTAGAACTTAGAACTACTTAAACCTAACTAACCTAAGGACATCACACACATCCATGCCCGAGGCAGGATTCGAACCTGCGACCGGAGCGGTCACGCGGTTCCAGACTGAAGCGCCTTTAACCGCACGGCCACACCGGCCGGCTTCGTGTCCGGGTTTTCCATCTATTTCGATTCTACGGAGACGTCCTCATTAATTACCTTATCAGTCCACCTAATTTTCAACATTTGCCTATACCACCAGATCTCAAACGCTTTGATTTTCGTCTGTTCCAGTTTTTCCATAGACCATTTTTCTCTACCATACAAAGCTGTGCTACAAACGTACTTTCTCAGAAATTTCTTCCTCAAATTAAGGTCAACGTTTGATATTAGCAGGCTTCTCTCGGCCAGGAAAGCCTCTTTGAGAGTGCTTTTTATGTCCTCCTTGCTCCATTCATAGTGGGTTATTTTGCTGCCTAGATGGAAAAATTCCTTAATCTACTTTGTGATGCCCAATTCTTATGTAAAGTTTCACACTGTTCCCATTTCTGAGACTTCTCATTAATTTCATCTTTCTTTGGTCTACTCTCAGTCCATACTCTGTGCTCATTAGATTGTTCGTTCCACTCAACTGTCCCTGTAATTCTTCTTCACTTTCACTCAGGATAGCAACATCGTCAGTGTGTTTAGATTGAACAGTAGTGGAGAAACACTACATACCTGCCTTATGCCCTTTTTCATCCGAGTGCTTCGTTCTTGGTGTTCCAGTCTTACTGGCCCCTCAAATGGCTCTGAGCACTATGGGACTTAACTTCTGAGGTCATCAGTCCCCTAGAACTTAGAACTACTTAAACCTAACTAACCTAAGGACATCACACACATCCATGCCCGAGGCAGGATTCGAACCCGCGACCGTAGCGTCGCGCGGTTCCGAATTGTAGCGCCTAGAACCGTTCGGCCTCTCCGGCCGGCTACTGGCCCCTCTTGGTTCTTGTACATACTGTATATAACCTTTCTTCCACTATTTTCCTCAGAATTTCTAACTTCTTGCACCATTTGACACCGCTATTTCCTGGTCAACAAATCCTGCGAACATGTGTTAATTGTTTTTCAGTCTTGCTTCCATTATGAGCCGCAATGTCAGAGCTGCCTCTTTCCGCTTATCCGCTCTCTTCTCTGCATTTAACAGTGGAATTTCCGTTGCAGTTTATTAATGTTACCGCTCTTGCTTTTCATTTCCTCGGGGGTAGTTTTGACTATTCTGTATGCTGAGTCATTTCTTCCGACAATCATTCCTTCTTCGACTTCTTCACATTTTCATGTAGCCATTTCGCCTTAGCTTCCCTTCACTTCCGATTTATTTCCTTCCTAAGTGACTTATATTTCTGAATTATGAATTTCCCTGAACGTTTTTGTACTTCTTCTTTCCTCAATCAAGTGAAGTATTTCTTTTGTTACACCTGCCTTCTCCGCAGTTACTTTCCTTGTAAGTGTGTTTTTCTTTCCAACTTCTCTGACTGTCCTTTATCGGCGAGCTCTGTAACGTTGAAAACTGGTCCGTAACTGATTTTTACTTTTCCCACAATCGTCTTGATTTCGAATACGCCTGTATTGGAGCACCGGGGACTCCACTTTCTTTTAGATTCCCAATTCATCAGAGAATTTTATATCTCTTCGCTCTCTGTCGTTCAGACCTGTTTGACCGCACAGAAAAAGACTGTCATATGATGGTGCACTGTTGCCACACACTTCCATCAACTCAGTGTCGATAATTGGTGTTCCACGTCAAATACAGAAAGCTAATTACCGCATGATACTCCACTTAATCAATGGACTGGGCTGTTTTGTTTTGGATAGCCTAGGGACGTGATGCGGCACTGTAGCGTGAGGATTGCAATGTCTGCCATGACTGCAGACGTGTACCTACAAATATGTAAAACATTAGCAACGTAACTTAAATTTTTTCAAGGTGATAATTAAAGCATTATGATTATAGTGGCCGTCACTAAAATACGCAGATCAAAGTCATACCTGCTGAGTGTAGCCCCAGATCTAGGATATTTCTGACCCGGGGCAGCTGTAAAACGCTATGTGTAAATTGAAGGGGCAGCTGACAGCAGTGATATCCCTTAAATTTACATATAACTTCACTAATCCTGCCAGAATCACCTTTCAGTTATCCCATGTTTATTCTCCGGTTAGGTGTCATTACGTGTTCGTACAACACGTTTTCCGCGCTATTCAGAGAATAGAACTTAAGCGGCTGCTAACTGGGGACTGTACAACCGGACGTTAGTAGTTAGCGATCTGGCAAAAATTTTCTGTCAAAATTTCATTTTCTTTGATGCGCCGAGAAGATTAATACGTAATCTTTCTACCTGTTATTCTTATTAGCGTTTATTTCCACTCTGGTAGTCTGAACCTATGGATTTCGCTGTAATTATAACAACACTGATCATTCCCAAACCCGATCAACCACATAAACAAACAGTCATTGGCATTCACCCGTTCCGGTTTGTTCGGCTCAACTCGTATAGCCCCATCCCCTGTTTTTGCGGGAAAATTTATTATATCTAGATGCGATGGGGATTCCCTTAGCAGAGACATGACGTACACTATGCACGCATTTCGAAAATCAACTGATGATTCGTTCAGAAATCACCTTGAATGTGTTCAAAAATGCTCAAAGCCCAACAGGGATGCATTTCAAAATGATGCGAATAATCGAGAGACTAACGTGCGCTGGATGCTACGCGCTTAGTAAAAATAAGGTATTCAACAATATGAATTTAGCGCTCCCTGAAATTACCGCCCAGGTCAGACACCCCAATTTGCGCCCCCCCCCCCCCCCCCCCCAACGCGCAGGAGAGGCGACCTGACTGCATGCCATCTTCAGGAGCGAATCGCTTTGTTGCCACATACGTGCTGTAGCAGGGTAATATGGACGTACCAGATGTACTTAACTTTAATTTTTTTTTTTTAACTGATCTAGCCAACAGTGAACAAATCAAAATAACATAAATTTATGAACTGACAGCGAAAGCTTGTGGTAATCAACTGCATGCCTTACGGCGCTATAACATCGGCAGAATATCCATATGTGAGCACGTGATGTGATTCTCCAAGAAAGGGATGTAAACGAGAATGGAAACCTACGGCTTTTGACGATTTTAGCAAAAAATAAGTTCATAGACCAGTACTGGTTTTTAAGACAGACAGCTAGAAAAACAGAAAGAGATCTCCGTTAAAAAAATTATTATTTTGGCTCAAGAGCCCCGTCCTTCGTCTTCTTAGCTCACTTGATTTTCAATTCAGATAGTGTAATAATGGAGAAAAAAATTTAATGACATTTAAAGACTAAATGGTTCAAATGGCTCTGAGCACTATGGGACTTAACATCTGAGGTCATCAATCCCCTAGAACTTAAAACTACGTAAACCTAACTAACCTCAGGACATCACACACATCCACTCCCGAGGCAGGATTCGAACCTGCGACTGAAACAGTCGCGCGGTCCCGGACTGAAGCGCCCAGAACCGCTCGGCCACAGGGGCCGGATATTTAGAGACTTTGCAGCAGGGTTTGCGTAAGTGCAGTTACTGCGTGTTGAGGAGAATAGGCGTGTAGTATTCTTAGGTAAAAATTGAGTTTCAAAAAAATCATAAGAACATATTATGCTCTACTTCAGGGACTTTCTTCTAGTACCATACCTTTAGTTATTTTGGTACAGCTTATATCGGTATTTTAGGTGATTAGTGCGCTTTTGAAGCGTCTGCAACAGATGCCAATAAAAAATTTTCATAAGTTATGGTTTGTTCTCGGTCCTTTTAAGACGAGACATCGGAACAAAAATTGTGGCAGTGGTATACAAGTACTTGCGGTCTGCCGCGCACGGAGTCTCTCGTAAATGACTCTGCGTTCATACACGACACGATACGGTAATGGTGTCTTACACGATACCGAAATTAAGTTCATAATTTCCTTCAGAATATCTTGCTTGAAGTTCCTACGAGGTCCAATAGAACGCAAATTCATCAGCGACATTTTTCGTTACGCAGAAGAAATAGTTGCACACCTCTTTCGGTACTATATTATTTTTCTCTTGCAGTACTTCTATTTATTCACGATAAAATTTGTCTGACATGCATCTGTAAACTCTGAAAATGTTCATTTGCTTTTTTCAGCACACATTATTACTATAGTAATTTCCCCTTAAGGAGAGTGCTAAAACACAACTAATTTTCATAGTATTTTTTCTGCCTCTTTCTTTTTTCTCCCCAAAAATCTCTCGCCTATTCACTGTGTTTCTCCTTCCTCTCTACTGTCCACTTCTTTCTTGTTTTCTTCTCTTTGGGCATTTGCTTAAATTTCTGCTTCCTGGGTTTTTTTTCGCTGAAGCCTACTTTTCTCTGTCTGTCACGTCTTCTGTGCCGATGTTCAATTTCTTGAGGTCTTTTGTGGCTTCCTTCACCCAGTTGGTTTTTACCATATTTGTTGTCACTACGCTAAAAATCTTTTTGGTCTGTCTTTTTTCTCTCATCCCTTGTATGTGTCTGTAGAACTTGGGCCTTCTCTTCCTGATGTTGTTTGTAATCATCTCTGTTGGTTCATACATTTGTTTTGTCGGGTGATTTCATCTCAAATCATACACGTCATGTCAACTCGAGATCATGAATTTCTCTCGAAAAAAAAAATATATTAGACCTCTATATCATAAGCGTTAAGAAGTAAAGTATTTTCATTTTATCTTAATTTTTGTAAATTGTAAGGCCCCTTGGAAAATGTATATTTTGTAAATAACTCTTAAAACAGTAGAGAACAAAAAATATATAACTAATAAAAGCAAAAGTACTGGAGCTTTGGCAGATGTTTTGCGTTTAAGCTTCCTCATAGTGTGTTGAAATTTAACTGAGACCCGCACACTAATGGGCTTCTTTTAACTTACAAACTTAAGACGAAAACACCAAATTTCGGTTAATTTTTCCACTTAAAAAATTATTTGTCTGATTTGGAAACTCACAGAACGCTATCTTTTCTGTCATATTACCAGATATTAGTGATGTAATCATAAACAGTATTTTTTTCGCTCAGCTATCTGTATTACGTAAATATTTATTACTGAAAAGTAAAAAAAAAATAATTTTTGCGAGTTTTTACGAATTATTTACTCGAAAATACGCATCCGAAAACTTTTGAGAATTGTGCAAGAATTGCTACACTACAGAAGAAATTTAGTGACAACCCACCTGAACGATCACCATCAGACGAATGTGAAACTGAAGAAGACAACGCAGAAGTTTATGTTCCTGAGTATGGACTTGATGATGCGTTGAGTGATAGAATTTCTGCTGTAGCCCCTAGTATATCTCCCGTTAAATGCCCAGGAGAAGTAAGAATCACAAGAAGAAAACAGTACATAAAAATAATAGCATTTCTGCTGTAGCCGCTATTATTCCTACCCTTAAATGTCCAGGAAAGGTAAGAAGCACAAGAAGAAAACGGTACATAAACAGAAAAGTGGAGGAAATTGAAAAACGTTTTACACAAGCAACATATTCAAAACTTTGTGAAGTGTATAATGTAGATGCACTTGGTGCAGAACCTGAAGATAGTGATATGTGTATGAAATATGATGTGTGGTTTGAAAATCTAAATACTGCTGCGTCAGCAGTCACCTGTACTGAGGAGGCACGGTTACTGACACCGATATCAGGTAGCTACTCTAAGCAGCAGCAGATACTGAAATACGAGTACATACCCACTTCCCATATCATTTGATTTCAAAAGCTCGTAAATTAAAACATGAGAAAGGTATTTGGGCATGCCCAGATTCTTATTGTGGACATCCTTTGTAAGATGATACACTTACTGTTGCTGTGGAATATTTCCTAAGTGATGACAAAGATTTCAGCAATGTATTTGCCGCTCCGGGATGCAATCCAGTAGTGACTTGATTAAGTTCCTACCACACGCTTCATAGCCGACCACTCTACTCTCTTTTTTTAAACGGAATTCCTTTCATGCACTTTCATTAAGAATTAAGACTTTCACATTTGTTCCTAATGTTGATATGGTGTGTAGAAATCCAGTAGCGTCTCTTATAGCATCAACAGCCTCATGCCTGAAATTAAATCTTGTTGCAAGATGTTTACAGAGACAATCTCTTATAGCATCAACGGCTTCATGCCTGAAATTAAATCTTGTTGCAAGATGTTTACAGAGACATCCTACCCCATCACATACAGTTTTTCCATGACATGTTGCTGAAAATGTCAATTTTTTCGTCTGAATTCCTGTACAACAGTGTTGACCAAGCTCATAAAGTTGAAAGCGGTTTTTAAAATGAGATGCTGCACCATCAGTCACACACACAAGTTTAGTAAATGCATGGAATCTAGATGCTACGTCATCAATTATCATGCTGACAGCGTAGCATGCATGTGCACTGTCATGAATGAGATCATCACTGACAATAGCAAAACAGTGTGATGTCCCAAGGAAGTGAGCAACACATGTGAATATTGATACCTGTGATGTGTGCCAGTGGTAACTTCGTATTTCGTTCTGCAAAGCAACAGATCAGTTCTCAAAAAAGTCGATATGAAGAACTAATGTGTCACTTTTCCGGAATGTGGGTGATTTTATTTCAGCTATGTCTCTGAATCCTCTGGGTATGATTGTGAGCTATTCTCTTCACGAGCCAACGCCTAACCTCTGTAACAAACTTCTGTGGCTCTACTGTCTTCTTCACCAATTCTCCTGCCTCCCACAATGCATAGGTTACGTCACTGTCAGTGTCCTGGAGGTGTAATGTTTCAACAGTCATCACTTCAGCACTAGGGCACATTGCACACTCCTGAAAGCAACATTTATGTTGCAGCTCTTGACATATACACACAACCATCAGGTCCATTTCTGTGTACTTCTTTCCTGTGACACTGCTTATGGCGAAACAAATAAGTTTCAAATTAGTGCAGTAAATACGTGAGTATTTTTCCTTCACTGGCTGGCATTTTACCCATTTTGGTTGTAAGGGGTAGAATTCGGTACATCCTTTTTCATTAGGAGATATGCTTCTCTTACTGATCTTGTCGTATATCTTGTTACCTTTTCAACCATTTGCACTTACAAATCATCATAAAATGAAAATATTGTAGTTTTAGAGAGTTATCTTATGGAACTTCAACATACATATTTTTAGCAACCTTGGAAATAGTGATGTGACACATTCGGATGTTCTATGACTGCTAACTTCTTCCAGGCTTCTATTCCGTCTTCTATGGCTCTGTCATACGTTAAATTCCACCATCTGAGTTTCCTTTTTCTCGGTGGTTGTCCCAATTTTATAAGTTCCTTCATTTTTTCTGACAGTTGTGTCCGTTCGTTATTGTCAATTTTCTTAATTATTTTGTCATATTTTGTTGTTAAATTTTAGGAACTATGAGTCTCTTCTGAAAGTTCTGTTGGCGCTCGTGATTTTTCTATTTGGTATTAATTTGTTTTTTGGACATCGCTTTGTGATCGATTTGAAATTTTGCTAGGGCGTTGTTGGGACATTTCCAAGTTCCTAGTTTATTGTAATTGCTTCGACATGATTTTGAGTCAAATTTCCTGCAGAAGTTTACCATGTTCTCTCCATTGGTTTTTGTCCTATCGTGTGCCGCCGCGTCTTGTCACGGTCCGCGTGGCTCACCATGTCGGAGGTTCGAGTCCTTCCTAGGGCATGGTTGTGTGTCGTCCTTAGCGTAAGCTAGTTTAAGTTAGATTAATTAGTGTATAAGCCTAGGGACCGATGACCTCAGTAGTTTGGTCCCATAAGACATTACCACAAATTTTCAGTTCCAAAAATTCTTGTGGGCCGCATGTTTTCCTGTTGCGTCTTTGATTTTCTTTCCCTGCTTAATTGTATGTCAAAATCTTCTAGTAACACTTTCAAGTGCTTCGTGGGGACTTTGTTGGTAGTTTCTTTCAGATCTTCCCAGAAATCTTCTATCATATGTTTCCGTGTTTCTTTTCGTAGTTGATTGTGGGGGGTAGGTGCACTGATTACTGCGTAGGCTGTTTCTAGATCGTATCGTGAGTCCTGATATTTTTTTTCTGATTCTGAAGCGAAATCTACTACAGAGTCGAGTACTGAGTTTGTGTACCACAAACCCTGCTACAAAGAGTTTGAGAGTTCTCCCCTGAATGGTTATGACTGGTTTCCCCTTGTGCATTCTGCAATTTCCCGAGTCAAAGTGGTTCTCATTAGAGAACCACGTTTCCTGAATTGAGAGAATTTTGAAATTGAATTTATCCGTGGTGTTTGTTCAAATGGCTCTGAGCACTATGCGACTAACACCTGAGGTCATCAGTCCCATAGAACTTAGAACTACTTAAACCCAACTAACCAAAGGACGTCACACACATCCATGCCCGAGGCAGGCTTCGAACCTGCGACCGTAGCGGTCGCGCGGTTCCAGACTGAAGCGCCTAGATCCGCTCGGCCACTCCGACCGGCTGGTGTTTGTCAGTTGTTTCAATTTCCCTTCTTTCAGTAGCACACTATCATATTCTAGAATAAAAACATAGATTTATTATTATTATTATTATTATTATATTTTTTTTTTTTTTTTTTTTTTTTTTTTTTTTTTTTTTTTTTTTTTTTTTTGAGAATGGTTAGTAGCATTTTAAATGGTCACTAACTGACAATGCTGTAAGACGGTTTTCTACTTTAAAATCTATTTCATGGTCTGGATCAGATTTAGAGCATGCCTTCCCTTTTTTTACACACTTCGGGCAAATGGCAAACATATACATTTTTGCAATGTTTCATTGACGTATGAAAACTATTGCATTAATGTCGGGCTACTGAAAAGCTAGTTGTGGGTATAATCCAAGTAGAAAAGCAGAACAGAGAGAGCCTGGACTCTTTTTGGGTGGGGTGGGGGTGCTTTCGCTTCACTTCTGGTGTTAACGTAACGCGCGTGCGTGGTGGCGACGTGCTCGGACAGTGACAGTGTTTACGTCGAGGCGACTGTTCAGGATCAGAGTGGAGTCAGTGTGCTGGCTGATAAGCCCGCTGCTGGCGTCTGTCGCCTCTGGGGACAGCCCACGGCCCTTCTCCCAGACGTCGCAGCCGCCTCCGGGTCACCGGCCACCGTCCGCAGTCAGACGGCACTCGCAAATTACCAGTCACAGTCGTAATTACCAATATAACTGCACAGGTACTTGAGCCAGTGTAGACGAAATACTATTTACCAAACTTTATAGGAATAATGTCCATATTTGCGTTGTTAGCAGTCTTATTGCTACGACCTGCCGTTAGGCGCCTGTGCTGGAACTGGAACTCGGACCCCAGCGACCAAGGACATGGGGCGTGAACGACAGACGTTGCTATGATCTGCTTCACCAACATGTGATTCCTACTGTAGGGGAGAGAGGTGCTTTACACTCAACTACACTCTGGCCATTAAAATTGCTACACCAAGAAGAAATGCAGATGATAAACGGGTATTCTTTGGACAAATATATTATACTAGAACTGACATACGATAACATTTTCACGTAATTTGGGTGCATAGATCCTGAGAAATCAGTACCCAGAACAACCACATCTGGCCGTAATAACGGCCTTGATACGTCTGGACATTGAGTCAAACAGAGCTTGGATGGCGCGTACAGGTACAGCTGCCCATGCAGCTTCAACACGATACTACAGCTCATCAAGAGTAGTGACTGGCGTATTGTGACGAGCCAGTTGCTTGTCCACCATTGACCAGACTTTTTCAATTGGTGAGAGATCTGAACAATGTGCTGGCCAGGGCAGCAGTCGAACATTTTCTGTATCCAGAAAGGCCCGTACAGGACCTGCAACGTGCGGTCGCGCATTATCCTGCTGAAATGTAGGGTTTCGCAGGGATCGAATGAAGGGTAGAGTCACGGGCCGTAACACATCAGAAATGTAGCGTCCACTGTTCAAAGTGCCGTCAATGCGAACAAGTGGTGACCGAGACCTGTAACCAATGGCACCCCATACCATCACGCCGGATGATACGCCAGTATGGCAATGACGAATACACGCTTCCAATGTGCGTTCACCGCGATGTCGCCAAACACGGATACGACCATCATGATGCTGTAAACAGAACCTGGACACATCCGAAAAAATGACTTTTTGCCATTCGTGCATCCAGGTTCGTCGTTTAGTACACCATCGCAGGCGCTACTGTCTGTGATGCAGCGTCAAGAGTAACCGCAGCCATGGTCTCCGAGCTGATAGTCCATGCTGCTGCAAACGTCGTCGAACTGTTCCTGCAAATGGTTGTTGTCTTGCAAATGTCCCCATCTGTTGACTCGGGGATCGAGACGTGGCTGCACGATCCGTTACAGCCATGCGGATAAGATGCCTGTCATCTCGACTGCTAGTGATGGGAGGCCGTTGGGATCCAGCACGGCGTTCCGTATTACCCTCCTGAACCCACCGATTCCATATTCTGCTAACAGTCATTGGATCTCCACCAACGCGAGCAGCAATGTCGCTATACGATAAATCGCAATTGTGATAGGCTATAATCCGACCTGTATCACAGTCGGAAACGTGATGGTACGCATTTCTCCTCCTTACACGAGGCATCACAACAACGTTTCACCAGGCAACGCTGTTTGTGTATGAGAAATCGGTTAGAAACTTTCCTCATGTCAGCATGTTGTAGGTGTCGCCACCGGCGCCAACCTTGCGTGAATGCTCTGAAAAGCTAATCATTTGCTTATCACAGCATCTTCTTCCTGTCGCTTAAATTTCACGTCTGTAGCTCGTCATCTTCGTGGTGTAGCAATTTTAATGACCAGTAGTGTATTTTGATGCAGGACGGAGCTCCACCTCATATTCCTCGTGAGGTCTCTCAGTTACTCCGTAACACATCTGGAGAAAACCGAACCATTGGCCTATCGTTCCAAACTGCGTCGCCACCAAGATCAGCAGATTTGCACCCGTGTGATTTCTGGCTGTGGAGTTACCTGAAACACAGGGTTTATCAAAGGAACACTAACACACGTTGGATGTTGAAAATGAGCATAGCGAGGGAGGCACCCAACATCCACCCGAGATGTTTCTGGCAGCATAAGAGCGATCTCTAGTGCTGTTCCAGGATGTGATTGCAGGTGGTCGTCACATTGAGCAACGCTGGAACGTAAACATGGTACGCAATTGACAAGTGTGACCCTCTCAATCAATGGTTTCTTTCAATGGTTTATTCATTGTTTCTCTTCTACATGTCCTACAAATGTTTTCACAAAGTTTCATCGTCCTATGATCATTCGTTTTCCATGGGGATCCTCTCAAGTAGCGAAACTTTCATTATAACCACACGGTGCTATGTATAGAAAATAAATGAACTAACGGAAAGTTAATAGTGTGAAAATACAAGTAACTGTCGGTCTATTCATGTTCTGAATACAGTAGGTGGATTAAATAACAGTTCTACAGTGACTTGTATAATCCCTTGCAAAATTGCTTTCCAAGGCTGCTATCTGAAATACATCTCCGTGATAATGACAAGGGGGAAATTGAGTCAGTAAATAAATCACTGATAGCCAACGTCTCTCATGGATATCATGGGTTATCAGGCAGAACAATAAATCACTGTGTTGCATATGTTAGTCCTGCACTAAGCTGTGATCAATTAAAGTCCTCAACAGTGAAACATATTTTATAAAAAAGGAGAAAGAGATAATGTAGACGATTTTAGATCTACTTATATGCCTTCGTTGTTTGCAAAAGTTATTGAAAAGGCTGTACATATAAGTCTAACTGATCATTTGCGTACACATAATTGTGTGTCAAACATCTAGTTTTGTTTTATAAGTGCTTTAACGAATATTCTCTTTTCTCTGTGAGGCACTGGACGGATTAAAGGAAAAGTTGCGAACATTAATCGTCGCCTTTGATTTAAATAAGACGTTGATTGCGTTGATCAAAAAATATTACAGTAGAAGTTGGAATAACAGGAGTACCTCAAAATTGGTTCTTCTCATAGATTAGAAACAGGCAGCAGAAGCCCATTCTCCACAATAATGAGAACGGTTATGTGGTGGCGTCTGGTCGGGACACGGTTCAGTGAGGAGGGAGTGGGGAAGGGGGCGGGGCTCTTATGTACATAAATGATATTCCTTCTAATGTGGCAGGTGATCCTAAAATATACCCGTTAGCTGGCGACACTAGTCTGGTAATTAAGGATGCTGAATGTAATAAAGGCAATGTATCAAATAGTGCAGTTCAAGACATAAATGCATGAGTTGTAGAAAATAAATGGATACTAAATGCCGGCCGCGGTGGTCTCGCGGTTCTAGGCGCTCATTCCGGAGCCGCGCGACTGCTACGGTCGCAGGTTCGAATCCTGCATCGGGCATGGGTGTGTGTGATGTCCTTAGGTTAGTTAGGTTTAAGTAGTTCTAAGTTCTAGGAGACTGATGACCACAGATGTTAAGTCCCATAGTACTCACAGCCATTTGAACCATTTTTGGATACTAAAACACAGAAGACTGAGATTTTACTGTTTATAACGCACAGTTCAATTAAAATTTACATCATGATTACACAGAATGGGCATATGATTAGTGAATCCGAACAACCCAGATTCGAAGGGGATCAGATAGAGGATAAGATTTCACAGAAAGCCCATGTTCAGGATCTTGCTCAAAAACTGAACGCTGCCATATTTACCATTAGAGCAGTACCTGCAATAATTATAGTCCAATATGAAAATTAGCCTACTTTGCTTATTGTTATTCGCTTATGACACACGGCATTATTTTCTAGGATAACTCTTCCCATTCACAAAGGGTATTTTTGGCTCCGAAATGGGCAGTTCCAGCTATGTGTGATGTAAGTTCGAGGAACACTTGTCAACACCAATCAGGACTCTGGGAAATCTGATACCGATCGCTCAGTATATATTTGTCTTTAATGTCGTTTGTTGTTAACAGAGTGAGATTATTTTCAAGAATTAGCAGATTTCGCTCAGTTAACACCAGACATAATTCAATCTGCATTTGGATCACAGCTCCTCGATTCTTGTGAACAAAGTCATGCAGTATTCTGCTGTACTCATTTTCAATAAACTACCACAGAAATTAAAAAATCGTAGCAGTTACCATCGCACTTTCAAGTTTAAACTGAATAATTTGCTTGTGGCCCACTCCTCTCACTCTGCCGGTAAGTTTCTTGAAAAATTTAAACAGATTCCTTTATTACATTGTTGATTTTGTTAATACATTCTCAGAAGACTGTCGTTTGCATAGGACATGCTTAAATTTTATTTAATTTATTACTAACTTTCCAGATGTTAAATTCGTGCAATGACGCATTCCATGAGCACGGAGAATTGCTCCTAAAGTCAATCCTACGGAACAATACTTATAAAATTAGATAAAAAACATTGCAAGAAAGGTAAAAGGGGAGTTGAGGACTGGAATGTGGAAGGTGGACTGCTCTACCCCTCTCTCCCCTTCTGTTTAATCGTAATAGAAAGAGCACTGAGAAAAGTAACAACCTTAAAGACAGGACTTCGGCTCCCCCGTGGTCCAGGGATAGCCGGCACGGTAGCTCAGTGTGTTCGGTCAGAGCAAAGGGTTAGATTGTCTCTGTAATAAAAAAACAGAGAGAATGGATCAACGATGAACTTGAACGGGTGATATGGTACGTCCGCCAGAACAAATGCAATGAAGAATAACGAACAAAGTGAGATTTCCCAAATAAAGGGGGAGGGGAGGGTGGTTACCGTCTTTGATTAGTGATCAAAACGTCCTCAGTCCTAGTCTCGAAACCCGCCACCGCTTAAATTTTGATTAATAATCAGCATTGGCCGCCGGAGACTTCCGGCATAAGAAGTGAACCTCGTCCTACCAACGGCCTTGTCAAAGAGGAGCGGACCGAGGTTCAGGGCACTCTCTTGTCCTTGGGGTGGAAAACTGCCCCTAAAGGCAGAAGAACCAGCAATGGTCAAAGGCATAGAGGATGCAGAAGGTATTGGAAACCACTACATTAAAGACACATAACGTGTATCTACAGGACATTTGGCGTGTAATTGAAAGCGTGTCATGATGATCTCTCCATTTCCAAAAGATTTCGGAATAGTCCCCTATTTGGATAACTGGGAGGGGACTGCCAAGGGGGAGGTGACCATGAGAAAAGGATCGGATAACCAACGAAAGGACAACATTCTACCAGGCGGGGCAGGAATGCCAAAAGCTTGTACGTGGCAGTGAAGCTAGAAAATACGAAAAGAGAAATGCAAAGGCTCAATCTAGATATAGTAGAGGTCAGTCAAGTAAAATGGAAAGAACACAAGGATTTCTGGTCAGATGAATATAAGGTGATATCAACAGCAGCAGAAAATGGTATCACGGGAGCAGGATTCTTTATGAATAGAAAGGTAGGGTTGGGTTGTTTAGGTGAATGAGACCAGACAGCGAGGTCATCGGTCTCATCGGATTAGGGAAGGATGGGGAAGAAAGTCGGCCGTGCCCTTTCAAAGGAACCATCCCAGCATTTGCCTGGAGCGATTTAGGGAAATCACGGAAAACCTAAATCAGAATGGCCTGACGCGGGATTGAACCGTCGTCCTCCCGAATGCGAGTCCAGTGTCTAACCAATGCACCACCTCGCTCGATAGGAAAGGTAGGGCAGAGAGTGTGTTACTGTGAACAGTTTAGTGGTAGGGTTGTTCTTATCAGAATCGACAGCAAACCTACACCGACAACGATAGTCCAGATATAAATGCCGAAGTCGCAAGCTGAAGATGAAAAGATACAGAAAGCATATGAGGATACTGAAAGGGTACTACAGTACATAAAGGCAGTTGTCAAAAATGGTTCAAATGGCTCTGAGCACTATGGGACTTACCTTCTGAGGTCATCAGTCCCCTAGAACTTAGACCTACTTAAACCTAACTAACCTAAGGACATCACACACATTCATGCTCGAGGCAGGATTCGAACCTCCGACCGTAGCGGTCGCGCGGTTCCAGACTGAAGCCCCTAGAACCGCTCGGCCACTCCAAGGCAGATGTCATGGAGGTCTGGAACACAGTTGTAGAGTAGAAGAGAAGGTTATAGAATAATATGGACTTGGGACAAGGAATGATAAAGGAGAAAGACTAATTGAGTTCCGTAATAAATTTCAGCTAGCAATAGCGAATACTCTGTTCAAGAATTGCAAGAGGAGGAGGTATACTTGGAAAAGGCCGGGTGATACGGGAATATTTCAGTTAGATTACATCATGGTCAGACAGAGATTCCGAAATTTGTTACTGGATGGAAGGCGTACCAGGAGCAGATATAGACTCAGATCACAATGTAATAGTGATGAAGAGTAGGCTGAAGTTTGTTTAATTAGGAAGAAACAATAAGCAAAGAACTGAAAAACGCAAGTACTAAGAAATGACGAGATACGCTTGAAGTTCTCTAAGGCTATAGAGACAGCAATAAGGAATACTTCAGTAGGCAGTACAGTTGAAGAAGAAAGCACATCTCTAAAAAGGGCAATCACAGAAACTGAAAATAAAAACATAGGTACAAAGAAGGTAACTGCGAAGAAACCATGGGTAGCATAAGAAGTACTTCAGTTGATCGATGAAAGGAGGAAGTGCAAAAATGTTCAGGGAAATTCAGGAATACAGAAATACAAGTCACTGAGGAATGAAATAAACAGAAGTGCTGGGAAGCTAAGATGAAATGGCTGCATGAAAAATGTGAAGATATCGAAAAAGAAATGATTTTCGGAAGAACGACTCAGCATATAGGAAAATTAAAATAACCTTCGGTGATATTAAAAGAAAGAGTGGTAACAGTAAGAGTGCAACGGGAATTCCACATTTAAATGCAGAGGAGAGAGCGAAGGAGCGAAGAGATGGAAAGAGTACACTGAAGGCCTCTATGTGGGGGAAGATTTATCTGATATGATACAAGAAGAAACAGGAGCCGATTCTGAAGATTTAGGGTATCCAATATTAGAATCAGAATTTAAGAGAGCTTTGGATGACTTAGGATCAAATAAGGCAGAAGGGATATATAACATCACAGCAGAATTTGTTAACCATGAGGTGCAACAAAACGATTATTCACGTTGGTTTGTAGAAAGTATGAGTCTGGCGACATACCATCTGACTTTCGGAAAAAGATCATCCACACCATTCCGAACACTGCAAGAACTGACAAGTGCGAGAATTATTGCACAATCAGTTTAACAGCTCTTGGATCCAAGTTTCTGTCAAGAATAATATACAGACGAGTGGAAAAGAAAATTGAGGATGCGCTAGATGACCATTTGTTTGGCTTTAGAAAAGGAAAAGGCACGAGAGAGGCAATTCTGACGTTGCGGTTGATAATGGAAGCAAGACTAAAGAAAAATCAAAACACGTTTATAGGATTTTTCGACCTGCTAAAAGCGTTTGACAATGCAAAACGGTACAAGACGTTCGAAATTCTGTAGGGAGAGACGTGTAATATACAATGTGTAAAAGAGCCAAGAGGAAATAATAAGAGTGGACGAAGTGCTCGGATTAAAAGTCCGCAGCTCGTGGTCTCGCGGTCACGTTCTCCCTACTCGTGCACGGGAACCCGGGTTCGATTATTGGCGTAAGTGGCGAAATTGGACTGAGCAGTTGGGAATTTATACTGGCGCTGATGATCGCGCAGTTGAGCGCCCCACAAACCAAACATGATCATCATCATCATCATCGGATTAAAAATCTACTGTTCACTCTGTTCGAAGAAGCAATGACGGAAATAAAAGAAAGGTTTAGAAGTGGAATTAAAATTGAAGTTGGAAGGCTATCAATGATACGATTCGCTGATGACATTGCTATGCTGAGTGAAAGTGAAGAAGAATTACATGATCTGCTGAATGGAATGAACAGTGTAATGAGTACTGGGAGTAAATCGTAAAAAGACGAAAGTAATGAGAAGTAGGAAAAATGAGAACAGCGAGACACTTAACATCAGGATTGTTATCACGAAGTAGATTAAATTAAGGAATTCTACTACCTAGGCAGCAAAATAAGCCACTGACGGAGCAAGGAGGGCATAAAAAGCAGACTAGCATCGGCAAAGACGGCATTCCTGGCCGAGAGAATCTTTCTAGTGTCAAATGTTGGCCTTAATTTGCGGAAGAAATTTCTGAGAATGTACGTTTGGTAGTGAAACATGGACTGTGGGAAAACTGGAACAGAAGAGAATCGAAGGATTTGAGATGTGGTGCAACAGACGAATGTTGAAAATTACGTGGAGTAATAAGGTACGGCATGAGGAGGTTCTGTGCAGAATCGGAGAGGTAAAGAATATGTGGAAAAAATTGACAAGGAGAAAGGACAAGACGACAGGACATCTGTTAAGACATCAGGGAATGACTTCCATGGTGCTAGAGGGAGCTGTGGAGGGCACAAACTGTAGAGGAAGACAGAGATTGGAATACATCCAGCAAATAATTGAGGACGTAGGTCGCAAGTGCTACTCTGGGATGAGGAGGTTGGAACAGGTGAGGATTTCGTGGCGGGCCGCATCAAACCAGTCAGAAGACCGATGTCTAAAAGAATCATTTTGAACTCCAGCCCACAAATTGACAGAGAATCATTTCTGATGATCAGATGAGCTAGGCCTATCGATTTTCATCACCCGATGCAAGGCTATGTGGCAGTTTTCAAACACCGTCACGAGTGAAAGAGGCCTCATTCGTGAACAACGCAAACTGCAAGAAATTTGGCACTGTTGTATTGAGCTGTATAATCCATTGAAGATAACTAAGCTCCGCGCTCAGAATCCATTGGCCCCATTGTTCTCACATGTTGGGTGTGACAGCTGGTACACTAGCATTCTTCACATTATGCATTTTACGGAGAGCTTGTGGGTGCTACTTGATGAATCGGTTCTCACACGATGCAACACCATCATCTCAAATCCACGCGAGAAGTGAGAATAATTCTTTGTCGAGAACCTAGACTCGCCAACTACTTGTTTCGCTCGGGTTTCTATCCACGGTGATCAACAGCTCGTATCTTCCAATCAGAGTGACGTCATTGTGTATCTTTTCACTGTACATTCGTCTGGGTTTCCGGGAACTGTCTGCTACGGTAATATACATAATTCCATCAGTGCAAGTTCCTGTAACGAATAATGCCCAACTTATTTACTCACTTTCTGATGATCGAATATCCCGTATAGCTGTGTGCATAATTCTGCGTGGTAGCGCAAGAAGGCCTGTGGGTCCATCCAAGACATACAATGTCATCCTACATAGGAACATTGTCATGCCTGAAGAATGCTATGCCCAGATGTTTTATGGAAAGATAAGGATTGGATTGGATTGTTTGGGGGAAGAGACCAAACAGCGAGGTCATCGGTCTCATCGGATTAAGGAAGGACGGGGAAGGAAGTCGGCCGTGCCCTTTCAAAGGAACCATCCCGGCAGAAAGATAAGGATTCGAGCTTCTTGAAAATGAAAACATACAAACTTCTTCTTGAAAAGAACGCTTATCTCCTTCACCACAATCCAGTGTGCATTACATACGCTCCCTCCTATAACTAGCAGAGGGCGATAGATAAGCAAAAGTCCAATTAGCATTGTTAGACAATTGTACGTGTGTGTTTTTTAAACACATTGACTGGCATGTTGCCGGCGGCGGCTTGAGCGGAGCCTGGCGCCTGACGATGTGTGCCTGACTAGTCCAGCGGAGTAACAGCCATCATTACATGCGTGCGGCAGTCAACGTGTTAACCATTATTTGGCTTACACATTGAAATTTGAGGCTCTGCCGTGGCCACTGACGGCCACAGGGCAGTCAACGTGTCAAAAAACACACACATCTGAGCATAAAAGTAAGCTTTCTCATAATTCCAGTGAACATCAAGAAAGTACTGTAGTGTGCCTTTATACAGAAGTTAACACTAACATTGTGTTAATCTGTTTCAGTCGCTAATCTTACCCATCTACTTGCAGAAAACAGTTGTATTTGGTACATGTGTTTGCCTATGTGATGATCTAGTAATAGGTGATGTAATTTTCACCATCTTTCAGTGCAATCGCTACGAAAAAAACGGCATTATATATTTTCAAGGATCTCATGAAACTTTATCACTGTCTAGGGCTTTCCATATCGCAGCACTTAGCACTCTCAGATCCAAATAGGACTGCTTATAACGTGATATCCAGCTTTGCAGCAAAGAAACATGTAAAAATCTAAAAGGAAAGCAGAACATATAAACAAAAGGACTGCTATAAAATTCACACATATTGTACACGTGTCTGCCACATATCGGAATTTACTTTACTGCGTATATAATAGTTCCTAAGCTATGGTTGTCAAATTGTATAGAAACACACAAAAACATTTGGTAATGATCTACTTAATACACCACCCTTATCCAACTGAGCTTGCGCCAAATGTTTTATGCCCTACGTTTCTTCATTTAAGGGAACTATTTGAATAGTTAACCGAGCCACCGTTTACACAGCAAAGAAGAAATTACAGAGAACAGCTTAACGGTATCTTCCTGACATTGGATTCTCCCAAAATGGGGCTATGTGTATTAGGTAGCCCCCGCGGCCGAAAAAAAAAAAAGCCGTCTGTGTTGAAAGCAGTGCGGGCAGCCAGATGATCTGTGGGCCTACTGTTGATAAGCGCCTATGTAAACGCGACGAGGCCTGCCGAGCGCAGGGGAGGCGTGGCCGTCCCAGCATGCTCAGCGCGGACCGCAGTGGTGGCTGCGGGCAGCTAGCAGCCAGCGCTGGTCGCAGAAGACACCGCGCAGTCCTCTCCTCCAGCATGCCAGACCTCCTGGACAGCGGGCTCTTCCCGCTACCCTCCAACTTCTCCAGGCGGCAGTGGCTCACGCTCATCGTCATCGGCATCGCAGACTTCTGCAACGCCATTTGCGTCTCGCTCCAGGCTCCCTTCTACCCGCACGAGGTGAGTGCCCTACTGTTCACTAAATGGTATTTCCCGACCACATACCCGTTCTAGTTCGTACGAAATGGCTTCAGGAAGCTTCTAGCCAAATACAACTTGTGTGGGAACATTCTTCATTACAGTGTGTCTGGTGATCGGTAACACATAACCAGTTGTTGCTTAAAGTGTTAACTGTTGAGAAACAGACGAGCTGCGCGTTGAAATTTTAGTTGACGTAAATGAAGTTCCGTTGCTGACCGATAGAAAACCTGTACTAAAAACAGCTCCTGGAATGGACAGAACGTTTCCTTGCAAAAAACAGCAGCATTTTGGGTTCAATAAGTTGTCTTTAATCAGGTTCTAAAAGGAAGTCGTTCAATTAGCTTCCTTAGAAAGCTTTTGAAACCAACAAATTCCAATTTTGTTTTTCCTGTCCGAGCCATATAAAACGGAAAAAAGTGTTATTACGATAGAAAATTTTTGGTTTGAAGACCCAAAACCTGTAATTCGGTGGTTGACCTAGTAAAAAGTCTTTTCTTTTGTTTCCTGCTTAGTTTATCCCGTATACTGCAGAATTCTCTGATAAATCGACTAAGGTTTGACACACATTGTTTTAAAGACGTAAAGGATGTCTTTCCTGTCACCAAATGCGTCAGCTTCCCTTAGGAAGTGGTGGTGTGCCGCTTGTTTCTGAATCATCTAAGCTTTGCCTTGCGTAAATAGTATTTAAATTGCTTGCGTTCATTTCTAGACTCGGAAAAGTTCGTAATATTCCTAAACAAGAGAGTAAAACCACCAAGCATCCACCTCCATGTTGGCCAATGTACCAGACAAGTGATAGTTGGTTTGAAATGGAGAGTCGATCCTGATTGACTCACCTCCGTCACCCAGACCAGTACACAGCGCGTCAATTACACGATCAGGTCGCAATTGCCATTAGAGACAAATTCTTCACTTTTTAGAAGACAGTGTGCCGTTTCTCGACGAATGTGTAGTACACGCGCATTCCAACCCAAACAGGACGCTTGCCTTCATCGGGTACTGCTCTTAGCGAACGAGCTAGACAGTCAAGACTCACAACCTCCCTTCACAATCGTAAACAAAGGCAAGGGTACCCATTCGACGCACTTTTAATGTTGGATAAGATTAAATCTCGTAAGTTTGAGAATCAAAAACACACTCTTCGCAGAAGATGCATAATGGCATAACCACAATTAGTTCTGACACAAATTGGAATAGCACTGATTCTAACACCCTCGAATTTATTTTATCTCCGAGACCCAAATGCAGTATTTCTAATCGTTGTGAGCACGCTATATTAAATACTGCTCTTCAGCACAGCGTATGTTACTCATGTCACTCAGAAAGAACCCGCCGTCACAAAGTTGAACTGCTGCTGTGAGCGGCTAATATTCAGTTAGCTTTGTCGTCCGTTTCAGGCACAAGATATCCTTCTAGATTTAATCCGCCTGTAATGCACTTCGTAGTATTTGGCCCACACTGCTCGAATTGTAATTGTACACAAGATAAAGTACCTTTAGAAATTTGTAGGTGTAACAACGAAAACCTGAGTATGTGTAAAAGAACGTAATTTAACGAACACTTATCGAGCTGGTGGGAAGTATTGGCTATTATGAGAGCTATGTGTAGCATGGAAAAGTGGTTGGAAAATGCCTGATTTTTAGAACCTGTTTTGTGATTTAATCACTGCACTGACGTTGCCTTTTGTTTATCTGTAATCTGTCGAAATGTTATGGGACAGTTCTGTGTCTGTAGCGTATGGTCGGTGCATTACAAGCTTCTGGGCTGAGCAGATTGTCGGCACTTTGTCAGATACTGCATCTCATTGATGTTGCATGTCCCTTTGGTGTATCTAACGTCAGAAGGCTTACATTGTTCATGTTTCTTACACACTGAAGCAAAACATGAAGTTAAATAGAGCGGGCATTATTGCAGCAGTCGTTGTCCTATAAGCTGAAGATGGTTATTAGTGCTAAAAACGTCCAGTACTGAATTTTTCACCATGGAGATGGATTGTCTCAACCTTCAGATTTGTGTACTGTCGAATAAGTGTGCCCTATAACAGTAAACAAATGGTTGTTATACTTATTGCTCTGAGGCAACTAGAATGTCTTCGCAAAGATGATAAATTTTACTGCTCACAATTTAGGTTTCACATGCATGATTTCCCTATATATATGAGGCCAAAGAGTGCATTTCTCCATCGTGTTCGATGTGTCCGTAATATTTGGTGGCATTCCTGTATTCATATAGGAATGCATCGTGCTAAGAAGAAACCGCTGAAATACTTTTCGGGGTCTTTGACAATAGGTTTACTTCATTTGCACCCAGTGCTGCTGGCTGTTTATCTGTGAAGAGCACACTATACCTCCATGTATTTTAAGACTGACTAACCCATGTGCAATCTATTTATCCATGTCGGAATGCTCGATGTTTAAAATTAGCCACGGTATGACATACCAACATAAAGCAACGTGTAAGAAAATTGTGATGACAGTGTTGCACTTTTATTTTGTATGCTAGTACTGTATGTGAATAGACAAACAAAAATGTACCAATTATCGTAGCAGCCTTTCAGATTGCTGGCTGCTCAATTATACTGTAGCTTTGTCTGCTGCAGCGCATGAAGCTGTAGTTGTCCCTTAAATGTGAAATGTAGCATCAAAAAAATGTTGTGGTCTCTGAATAAATACCACAAACGGATAGCGAAGCCATTCGAGAAGTTATGCTGCGCCGAAGGTTGCGTGAGTGTGTAGCGCCGTCTTGAGATCGCTGACGACGCCTGAGATAATATCCGCTGCGTCCGCTCAATGCTCCAGGGAGCAGTTGGATGGCGACGGCCCTCTGCTCTTGAGACTGCCACTCTGTACGTCTGGAGGACAACTGACAGTCTGTCGTTTCGCAAAGTTCTTATACTCCAATTTGTGCAAATATGTCTAGTTTATTTCTCATAAATGCAACCACTATACCTTGAACAGAGCTTGCATTACTAGGTACGCGACACCTGATGTGACTGATTCCTTCAAATTCTTCAGACTTGCATTTTACACAACGATGCTGCAAAGTTTAACTTCAAAGTTAAATTATAGTTCTGCGCGTAGAGAAAAAATCATAAATACAACAGTAGGTCAAGAATTTACCTTGTCAAGCGTATGGCCATTCCTAATGTAGCATAATCAAGACTACGTAACACATCTGAGATATTAACCACCACCTTGTCCACACATGAGCATTTCCGTCACGCAATACTTACTTTCTGGTCTCACTTATGGAGCAAAACTTTCTGGTTGACTGCAGTAAATCGAGAAATTCTTATTTTCTTCATTATTGAATGATAATTTACCAATTTTCTTGTTAAATGGAATGACATAAATACAACATAAAAATATTTTCCGTTTATTCTGTATTTCTTCATTTCATGTACCTGCTTCAGTAATACATGTAAATCGCACGTCATTTTATGTGTGGTTGGTTGTTTCGGGGAGGGGACCAAACAGCTAGGTCATCGGTTCCATCGGATTAGAAAAGGATGGGGTGGAAGTCGACAGTGCCCTTTCAAAGGAATCGTCCCGGTATTTGCCTGAAGCGATTTAGGGAAATCACGCAATACCTAAATCAGTATGGCTGGGCGCGGGTTTGAACCGTCGTCCTCCCGAATGAGATTCCAGTGTCATAACCACTGAGCCACCTCGCTCGGTTTTTATCTGTGGTTGCGACATTTTTCACCTGGCAGTGGCCTGAGAAGAGGAAACCCGGTTCGTGATCCAATAAACAGCATTTCGCAGAACATAAGTATTCCCTTTTTAACTTTAAGTTACAATACATAGGAAGTAAAGGCGCCCAAGTGGAAAACGTTAGCAGCGACAGTAGGAGGTAGTTACATTCCGGATAACTTTCTCGTGTTATAAACTGGCTTAGTTCTTTAGCAGAATCCATTGATTACTGTAACTGTTTTGGTTGCAAAGCAGTTGAATCACTTTGCAAGTGTCGTTGTTAATTGGTGATGCCTCTGTATGTAAATGTAAACGTTGCTATTGTCATTTTCATTATCAGCTTATTGAGCGCGGTGGTATGTGGCCAATGTGTTTATGGCTCAATGGAACTGGTCTCAGGTTCCAAGGAACCCTTAAACTGCGGCCATGTTGCCTGGTTTACTTCAGCTATAATTTTTGACATAACTGCCATCATTGCACTGATTTGTCTCTAAACATTGAAAGTATGATTGCTACTGTTGACGACATTGTACCGTACATGCTGCGGTCTTTCTGTAGAAGCTGAGGAAGTGCACGAGCGACGCAGAAATACGTGTAATAGCACCGCTAGGGTGTCGTTACCTGGCTGTGATTGCCATTACTGCCGCAGTAATTGTGTAGTGTTCTGCTGCAAATCACAATACTTCTGCTGTCGTTGATTATGCTGCTACTGTAAACCTTAAAAAGGGATGGAGGATAGAAAAGTTTATGCATTTCCAAGCAGTAGTTCAGACATATTTATTAAACATATTGTGCCCTATACCCACCCCATATCACGACAAATGAGCTTTTAAATTTTTAGTTCTCCGAATTCATTCAAATAAAATCATGTGACGGTCATGCCAGCTCATCAGTAGCATGTTTGTCGGCAAAGTCACCAAATGACCATCCTCGGGTGTTTTTTCTGGTTTGGAAATAGGTGCGTCGGAAGAGGCCGGATCAGACGAATTAGGGGGATGAAGTGGTCGACTAACTGGGAACGCTGTGCATCCATTTTGCAGTCACATCATTCCAATGAATGCAAAGGTGCGTTGTCCTGCAACAAAAGGTTCGATTTGGTCGGCTTTCTAGCTCATTTCGTTTTGTCTCTTTCAGGGGGGTAACGAGATTGGTGCAGTACTCTAAGGTAAAACCGCAGACTGAACTACGCAGTCCTAGAACAGACTACAATATTCACCCCATAAAACGGATGCCACGATTTTCTGACATATTTGGATGCGAAGTTTATTATTAGAGTGTAGGTACTCACTGTGATTATTTTCTTGCTCTTGGTTCCTGTGTCACAACTACGAAACTACGTCCTGCTCTGTCACTAACCTAGCGAGAAATTCCTCTGTAGTGGCAAAATGGGACAAAACTGTGGATGACTCAACTAGGCCTTGTTTAATAACTAAAACTATTTGGCAGCTAGTTCACTGAGGGCTTCACGTCTGATATTTTTAATAAGGATAGAAATACACTTCTGGGTGATGTCTAGTATCTCAGCTATCTTTTTGGAGAATACTAGACATCGTTATTTTGTTGCCGGATGTGTAGATGTGGGCCTCCCGCTGAGAGACTAAACAGTAAAAATCTACAGTCTCAAATCGAGTCACCCAGGTTCAGACCGTGTTGGAGGAACGACACTTACCCTACATAGTGTTTGTAACATCTGCGCTGAATGTCGTTTGCAGACTTTGTCTGGAGAAAAGTCATCACTCCCTGTAGCTCCACGTGAATTAAACTTGCTTGCGTCTATCTCACACGCTTCCTGAAATTAAAGAGGTATGAGAATAGCATACGTGCAGCATTCTTATAACTGGCGGAGAGCAAATTCATAACAAATGATTTGATTCATAACATGTGATATTTGCACATTTACATAATAAAGTATCAAGCTTTCACGTACTATCATACATTTTCCAATTGTAATTTGACTGCGCCAAATTCGAGAACTCCTCACATTCGTTCTTGATACTGCTGCCGTAGCTTAGCTGTTTGCGTCTGGTTGGTCCCGTAGTAATACTTGCTCCATATCGTCTCATTCACAGCAGCAACAATTGTTCTCCCTACAATAAATAAGCACGAATAAAAGTTCGCACTTTTGCATCGACGTTGAAAGATGATTCCATAATTAATAAAAGTTCAGGCCTTTGGTGACTACACAATAATATGAATGACAAGAATTGGTAGAACATAGTATACTAATGCACATTCGTGTCCTAAGGAGAATCAGTTTCATTTCCGCAACCGAAGATAGTTGCCAAGCTAATGGAAAATCTTGCCAAAATCCATGGCTGAACTCGTTATGGAGCAAGCGAGTAAGCATACATTATCCAAAGCGTACACGAAACTGCACTAAGGGTGCCTGGTAAGTAGTAATCAGTATATCTGACCACGAAACTTGATGCTGGTTGCTCTGATGGTGCAGTTGTCACATCCAAATTTTCCTGAAAGACAAAATCAAGAGTTGAATGACCATGATGAAATGAGATTTTTCGGATAACATAGACATAAGCTTGAGGAAGAACTTTCTGAAATTG
Source organism: Schistocerca serialis cubense (assembly GCF_023864345.2). NCBI lineage: Eukaryota > Metazoa > Arthropoda > Insecta > Orthoptera > Acrididae > Schistocerca > Schistocerca serialis. Next base: position 420,766,316 of record NC_064639.1, read on the forward strand.
TATGCTCGGAGCACAACACTACACAGAAAGGACTTGGACATGGGGAAATCGAAGAAAAAACTGGTAACATAAAATGTGGACCTACAATTGTTTCTAAAATAGTGGATGGATCGAGAGCAAGAGGTATTCGAACAAAGGCTGGCAAATAATGCAGAAAATTTGGCAAAAGGCTGAAAATTGGAGGGAAACTTGTTTAAGCACCTAATACCAGTTTGGCAATGACACAAAAAACGAGCGGTAAAGCTGTAATATCAGGCAAACGTTTATACGCTACTAATTGATAAGGGGGATGGGGTAGTAGGTAATCAGAGATAATGAATCTGGCGCAGAGTATAAAGTAGAAGACCACAGTATAATTGTACGATTGTTCTCTTTAAAGTAGCTGTTAACCCATGTCTGAGGACACGTCTGCTGGACGTTTAATCATACAAAAAGAAATCATTACTCCGTGTCGCTTCATAAGTGACCTCCAAGTTGTGATTAGTCATTAATTGGGGTCTGGAGGGACGCATTAATTTAAAGTGTATCGCTCCGAGTGAAGCAGGAATCCTAAAGAAGGCGTTGTCAGTTGGGTTAACGGGTCGGAGTTTGCAGAACTGGGCAGACGAGGCACGTTTAAAGGGAAGCAGACTGGCGCCGGCGCCGGCAGCACGGATCAGCGGCTGCGCTGATGGCTGCAGGGTTATCGGCCCGGCCGCCACTCCGCTCGCTTCAAGCGTGTCGCCAGTCCAGCATCCAGCATACGTCGCAGAGGTCGCACGCGCCGCCTGGTTTTGGCGTCGTATCTACAGCTACGGAGCGTGCACAAAACTCGACCTTATTTTTATGCAGCCAAGCATAAATCCAGAAAAACAAAGCATGCTTAGCTGTATTGTTTTCTCGACGATTCTATAATCTTCTACCGTCACTAAGTGATAACAGATCATGAATCAGTCTGTAGCAAACGACTTCTGTGTTCTGTTATTCACTGTGATGGATAAGGTGAAGGAAAGAGCGGAATATGTACTAAATTCCGCCATCTGATCCCAATAAGAATATATCAATGAGCGTTCTGGAAGCCATAGTACAAAAAATAGATGGGGCTTGCACGAGCCCCAGTATGTTTTAACACAGGTGAATGTATATGATCCGATCATTTCATCCTCCTCTCTTTGTTCATATTTATTAACCTTCTTCTCAATGTCTTTGTCACAGTTAAAACCAGTATCACAACCTAGATAATTGAAGTGGAATACTTGATCTAAAATTTTCTCATTCTTTGGTTTCGAACTTCCTAGATTCCTCCCCTTGAAAACCATTATCTCCACTTTTCCACCAATCAACATAGGCCTGTCGTTTTATCCACGACTGAAGCAATGTGGTAATGCCTCATTCCTTTCTCTCCTCATGAACTGTAGGCTCGAAGTTGCTACATTTTTACTGTTAGTGAGGGCAACTTTACACGTCCTCACGTTTTAAGGTAGGTACTAATCTTCGCGTCATATTGATGTCACATTATAAGACAATGTGTACGACGTTTTTAATAAGTAACATTTCTTAATCGTGAGAAGTTTAATATTGCAACTGACGTTACTAAGTTATACAAATATGAACAGATGTGGCTCTATCAGACTTTCCAGACGTACATCAGAAGTCATTTATCAAATGGGATCTTCATTCTAGTCACAGATCAGTCTAGATACCTAACACGATCGTATTTTCGTCAGTAGGCGCATGTATGACAGTGAACCAAAAGCTTTTTCAAGGCCGAACACAATCAAATCCACTTCATTGTTCATTCACAGGCTATCACGTGTAACAAGTGTGAATTGTTTCATATGATCTTATTCATTTTATATCCGTGGAGGAAGTTTGTCTGTTAACTGTAAGCCATAATTTTAAATCGGAATATGTTCTAGAATCTAGATTCAAACAAGTATTAGAGGTTGCGTGTGCTATACGGTAGGACAAGTATATAGGCCATTTTTACCTGTTTATTAAATATCGTAAGCTATGCTGGTGGCAGTATTTCTCTGCTCGGAGAATGTGTTAAATTGTGGCTAGTAACCGAACTAATTCAGTTATTTTCCGCAAAGTTTCAGACAAAAACTGTCTGGTTTAGAAGCCTTGCTTCAACACGTTGATTTCACAAATATAAATATCATTAATATCTCTAACGGTACGGAAATTGTATGTGAACAGCATTCCTTTACTGCACGAGAAAGGTTTCATATGACGTTGATGTAATGTAATTTTCAGATCACCAATCGCAACAATTCGCAGGTGTCTGCGACTTCTCGAGGGCGACAGGATCTCCATAAATTGTTCGTAACTTCAGATTTAATTATTTTAAAACTATACTAGGTTATAACTTTCCAATCTGAGTAGTCACGGTTTGGGTTCCTCACTCATACAGGTCAATGAGTGCAACCACAGTGGCAAGGACAATGTCGAGGCGGTATGGGTTTTCTCTCCACGGGCGCTCCAAGAACACGGTGACATGTTCAAACGCTTTGCGTATGTTTAAGACCCTGTAGGTATGTAGCTTCGATTCGGTACACTTTATTTTTATAGTGCTCCGTAGGAAGGGACCTACTGGGGTGAGGACCACATCGTCCATTCAGTTTATCTGAAAACTTTCCACACAAAAAATTACATTTAGGAACCGATGGGGTTCCTGTTGACAGTAGACTTGCTGAAACAGCTGGCTGGACAGGGAGGCACTAGAACATATCAGGCAAGACAATAAGAAGCAATATTTATTAATAGTGATGATACACAGTTAAGTAAAACTTCGGTAAGGATGATGCGTGCCGCTTGATCTACACTTACAGTTCCGCTCTATCAAGACTACGGTTTAGTTGTTCTGGTACAGTACGTAAATGACAGCATTACCGGCAGTATTGGTACCATTGGTAGGGAAACACAAATGAATGTGTGAAAGAGATGCTAGGAACCGACGACCATTGTGTATATAATATCGTTACAAAATATAAATTGTAGTTTGTAAGCAATAAAATTAATCGATCGCGTAACTTTTACCCATTTATGGAGAGAAAGCAGTTATTTTCATGGAAGTACAGTTTACATCCACAAACATTAAAATCTACACTTGAGAGCCAAAGAAACTGGTACACATGCCTAGTATCGTGTATGGCTCCCGCGAGCACACAGAAGTGCCGCAACACGACGCGGCATGGACTCGACTAATGTCTGAAGTAGTGCTGCGGGAAACTGACACCATGAATCCTGCAGGGCTGTCCATAAATCCGTAAGAGTACGAAGAGGGTCGAGATAATTCTGAACAGTGCGTTGCATGGTATCCCAGATATGCTTAGTAATGTTCATGTCTGGGGAGATTGGTGGCCAGCGGAAGTGTTTACACTCAGAAGAGTGTTTACACTCAGAAGAGTGTTTACACTCAGAAGAGTGTTTACACTCAGAAGAGTGTTTACACTCAGAAGAGTGTTTACACTCAGAAGAGTGTTTACACTCAGAAGAGTGTTTACACTCAGAAGAGTGTTTACACTCAGAAGAGTGTTTACACTCAGAAGAGTGTTTACACTCAGAAGAGTGTTTACACTCAGAAGAGTGTTCCTGGAGCCACTCTGTAGCAATTCTGGACGCGTGGGGTGTTGTATTGTCTTGCTGGTATTGCTCAAGTCATTCAGAATGCACAATGGACATGAATGGATGCAGGTGACCAGACAGAATGCTTAAGATGTCCTACCTGTCAGAGCCGTATCTAGGCGTTTCAGGGGTCCAAATCACTCCAACTGCACACGGCCCATGCCATTAGAGCCTCCACTAGCTTCAACAGTCCCCTGCTCACATGCAGGGTATATAGACTCAAGAGGTTATCTCCATACCCGTACACGTCCATCCGCTCGATACAATTTGAAACGAGACTCGTCCGACCAGGCAACATGTTTCTAGGCGTCAACAGCCCAACGTCGGTGTTGACGATACCAGGTGAGGTGTAAGGCTTCTGTAGTGCAGGTAAAGTACACAAGTAGGCCTTCGGTTCCGAAAGTCCATATCGAAGATGTTTCTTTGAATGGTTCGCATGCTGACATTTGTTGATGGCCTAGCATAGATATCTGCAGCAATTAGCGGAGCGGTAGTACTTCTGTCACGGTGAACGATTCTCTTCGGTCATCGTTGGTCCCATTCTTGCAGAATCTTTTTCCGTCCGCAACAGTGTCGGAGATTTGATGTTTTACCGGATTTCTGATATTAAAGTACAATCGTGAAATGGTAGTACGAGAAAATCCACACTTCATCGGTACCTCGGAGGTGCTGTGTCCCATCGTTCGTGCGCCGATAACACCACGTTCGAACTCAAATCTTAATAACCTGCCGTTGTAGTACCAGTAACCGATCTAACAATTGCGCCAGACATTTGTCTTGCATAGGCGTTGCCGACCGTAGCGCTGTATTCTACCTGTTTACGTCTCTCTGCATTGGAATACGCATGCCTATATTAGTTTCTTTGGCGCTTCAATGTATGTAACTTATTTTGTACTCCATAGAACGTTCCTCTTCGTCAAAGATAAGTTTCCTGTTACCAATAGGTGCGAAAGTTGTTTATGAACAACAAACATGTTTCACATAAGCTCGACGAATACCGTAGCGATGTGTTTTTTCATTTTCTTTTTTGAGGAATTGTTTTTTCTATCGCTACATGATGATCTGTAATTGTGTAGAACATCCCTCTGTTTCACGGTACAGATCAAAAGTTTTAGAAAAAAGCTGAACCATACATTGGCAATTTCAATTTTGATATAGATACTGTTCATTCTTAAGTGATAGGAGGATAACTATGTAAACAAAAATGTTTCGTGGGTTACGCGGCCCTTATATATACTCCATCAGTTTTTAGCGGGTTCGCCACTTCCGGTTTCTAGGGGACTGTAGCAAGACAGCATACTTAAACAGAGCGACCGAAATGAGGTAACGCCCGATAGGTATGCAATACTCCTAAAGTACAGGTAACGTGGCTACTGTCTTAACTGATAAAGGCTCCTAGGAAAACTGTTGTGGTCTACGCTTACTAATGGTGCCCTGAGGCAGATTTACAACTCTACGTATACCTAATACAATGTTAAGACTTTGTTTAGACAGTCCATGACCGTCTCAGACTGAAAATATTACGGAGACAGTGAACGGCCCCTGCTGATCTGTAAATAGCGCCTGCTATATCAGAACTGGAGTCATCTAAAAGGACCTGCAGGAACGGTATGAACTGCCTGCCACTGCAGAAGCTGAGTGTTGGTGGCGTATCTTCTGTGCTCCTTGGTGGGTCTCTGACAGAGTACTAGGCTGAAGGAAAGTACACTCCTGGAAATTGAAATAAGAACACCGTGAATTCATTGTCCCAGGAAGGGGAAACTTTATTGACACATTCCTGGGGTCAGATACATCACATGATCACACTGACAGAACCACAGGCACATAGACACAGGCAACAGAGCATGCACAATGTCGGCACTAGTACAGTGTATATCCACCTTTCGCAGCAATGCAGGCTGCTATTCTCCCATGGAGACGATCGTAGAGATGCTGGATGTAGTCCTGCGGAACGGCTTGCCATGCCATTTCCACCTGGCGCCTCAGTTGGACCAGCGTTCGTGCTGGACGTGCAGACCGCGTGAGACGACGCTTCATCCAGTCCCAAACATGCTCAATGGGGGACAGATCCGGAGATCTTGCTGGCCAGGGTAGTTGACTTACACCTTCTAGAGCACGTTGGGTGGCACGGGATACATGCGGACGTGCATTGTCCTGTTGGAACAGCAAGTTCCCTTGCCGGTCTAGGAATGGTAGAACGATGGGTTCGATGACGGTTTGGATGTACCGTGCACTATTCAGTGTCCCCTCGACGATCACCAGTGGTGTACGGCCAGTGTGGGAGATCGCTCCCCACACCATGATGCCGGGTGTTGGCCCTGTGTGCCTCGGTCGTATGCAGTCCTGATTGTGGCGCTCACCTGCACGGCGCCAAACACGCATACGACCATCATTGGCACCAAGGCAGAAGCGACTCTCATCGCTGAAGACGACACGTCTCCATTCGTCCCTCCATTCACGCCTGTCGCGACACCACTGGAGCGGGCTGCACGATGTTGGGGCGTGAGCGGAAGACGGCCTAACGGTGTGCGGGACCGTAGCCCAGCTTCATGGAGACGGTTGCGAATGGTCCTCGCCGATACCCCAGGAGCAACAGTGTCCCTAATTTGCTGGGAAGTGGCGGTGCGGTCCCCTACGGCACTGCGTAGGATCCTACGGTCTTGGCGTGCATCCGTGCGTCGCTGCGGTCCGGTCCCAAGTCGACGGGCACGTGTACCTTCCGCCGACCACTGGCGACAACATCGATGTACTGTGGAGACCTCACGCCCCACGTGTTGAGCAATTCGGCGGTACGTCCACCCGGCCTCCCGCATGCCCACTATACGCCCTCGCTCAAAGTCCGTCAACTGCACATACGGTTCACGTCCACGCTGTCGCGGCATGCTACCAGTGTTAAAGACTGCGATGGAGCTCCGTATGCCACGGCAAACTGGCTGACACTGACGGCGGCGGTGCACAAATGCTGCGCAGCTAGCGCCATTCGACGGCCAACACCGCGGTTCCTGGTGTGTCCGCTGTGCCGTGCGTGTGATCATTGCTTGTACAGCCCTCTCGCAGTGTCCGGAGCAAGTATGGTGGGTCTGACACACCGGTGTCAATGTGTTCTTTTTTCCATTTCCAGGAGTGTAGTGTGCGGTTTACAGCGCTCTCTGGCGACTGGCAACTTTACTTCCGGAGGAATACAACGCCCTGGTGGACGTGGGTTGGAAGCAGGAGGTAGTCTCGATTCGTAAGCACCATCTGGGGGCGGCTGCTGAGAAAGGAAAAGGTGCCTGGCCTGTGGTTACGCCAATGTGGTGGCAGCCTCTCGTAGGATTGGTGTGTACCACTGAGCTCTATGTACAGCCTTTCCGCAAATGACTTAAGCCAAGCCTGAATAGTTGGTCGGAACAGTGGTTTCCTTCCACATTGTCTGAAAGTTTTATTGCTTGTGAGTATCATATTCAGTCTTACATATGTCTATGGCGTCCAGATTTTTCATGGAAAAATTATTTGTGAAAAATGAATTTCTAGTTGTCTTGTCATAGTGTAATCAGCCCCAAATTTATTTTATTCGCTGCGCGTCATATGTAAATCATTAATTACAATTTTCTGACACAATGACCAGCAGTGTGCATCTTTCAGCATTTAGTGTTGTTGCCAGACGTTGTAGAGTATATAAGGAGTGTTGAATGATAACTGTGAAGTTCACGAGGATGTCGCATACTAGTGAGGCAGTGATATCAGCATCTGACTATTGGAAAGGTGTGTCGGCATTTGGCCAGCTGGTCAAATATTGTAGAATTCAGATCTGTGGGCACTCGGATGTGACAGTTGCCTGATGTTGGACTGCATGGGAACGTCAGGGTAGGCATACTCGTCAAGGTTCCGGTCGACCACGAATTGCGGTGACAAAGGCAAATTGCCGTTCTGTGCACAAATTACACTCCTTCGCCTGCCATTTGAGAACAAGTAAGACTACCCGCGAAGTTCTGTGCCAGCCTGCAACTTTGGTGGGAGACTAGCAGCAACCGGATAAGGAATTACCATCCCGTATGTAGGTTGCCCCTAACACCAGAACACAAATGGCTGAGTTCGGAATGGTGCTCTGACTGGGAAGCATGGACTACTAATGAATGGTATCGCATTCTGTTCAGTGATGACTTCGTCTTGCACCGCCACTGAACGTCGTCGGCAGATACGGTGGTGACCAGGGGTGAGGTCTCGTTCTTCTAGTATTATGGAGACACACATGGTGTGGGGAGACGTCGGGTATGACTTCAGGTCACGGCTGGTAGAGATTGAGGAAATTCTAACAGCATAGCAGTCCGCCACGGACATCCTACGTCTTCATGTATTACCTCTCATGCGACAGTATTGTGGTGCCATTTTTTCAAACGAGCAATGTTCGCGTGATGTTGAGATACATTTATAGCTAGAAAGATACCCATATGTCTGTGCCGTAAAATGGAGGTACCATATCGGAAGTAAACTGTCCCAGTGGCAGTATCCAGGATACCATGGACCAGTTGTATAAGTTGTAGGCCAGTTTACCTCAGGAGAAGATTAAGTTGCTTTGTAAAACCCTTCCCAACCGAGTAGCGCACCCCGCCGGGCCGGAGAAGGTGAAACGTCACTCGTACTGTCAAATTCTTTGCAAATCTGATAGCCTTGTAATCGCTCGAATATCATATGCCCTCTCAGCCTGTGAACATCTGAAATTTGAAGTGGCAATCGAACGAGTCAAAAAGGAGAGGGGGGGGAGGGAATAGGGAACAGGGAGGAGGGAGGAGGGATAACGTTTAGATGAGACAATAGTAGTGGAGCGGCAATCAAGGGCGCGCAGTGTGGTGGCCACCCGCTGGACCTGGTCTGTCTGACCAAACGCCGTCAGCACCTCCTGTTACTGCAGCTTCATCCATTGTGTGAAGCCGGACTGTTTCAGTGCTCCCTTTCCAGACGGCCAAAAACTGCATCGTACTTGACAGTTTCTCAGTAATCACAATACATAAAAATGATTGGGCTAAAATAATTTAGAGTTTGCAAGGTATATCGTCGGTACAACAATGTTCAGCTGAGGCCCTAAGGAAAAAGATTCGTGAGCTGTCTGAAAACATAAAATAAAAACGTGGTTCTGAAAATGAGAAATCACAGGCCATTCGGGGATAAGAGATGCCAAAAGTAAGACTATGAATTTGGTCCCAGTTAGATTACTTCTCTAATTACCGATTGTGTTCTAGACGTGGGGGTCACGCAGAATTTTTGGTAAGCACCTCTGTTGCACCACGCAGACCCATTGTCTGCAGGTATTGTATACAGCTAATCACCAGTTTTTCTTGCTCATACCAGTTGCACAAAACTGAAAACGTACTCTTTTCATGACAGGAGACAGAATTCCCACAATTCAACAGGAGACACTTCAGATTTTTTTATATTTGTCCATGTAAGCCCAAAACGCAAAAGAATATCCTTCTGGTTAGAATACTCAGAGAAGAATTAAATATTTCTCTCAAATAAAGTTGGCACTATTCCCTGTAATAGAAGATTAGGATATCATTTTTCCTTGTAGCTGGATTTAGACCCCTTTCTCACAAGGAGGCCTTTCCGTCCCTACTCTTACTTCTACGGCAGTAGCAGGCAGGCTCTCTCATCAGGCCGAAATTCATGATCTTTGAAGCGAAAAATCTTCGATTTGTTGCCTCTGCTTCTCAAACGCAATCAGCATTCTGCACTAGGCTGTTCATTGTGTTACCTCATTGTCCTTCAGGGATGTTAATCTTTAATGTGTTACAGCTAGGGCCGCAGCCTAGGCTACAATATCAAAAAACATTATAATTTTAAAATGCATTTGTCTTACTTGAGTGATACAGGCTCTGTCAACCGTAAAACACGTATTCGCAATTATTTTGGATGGGCTTGTTCTGCTGAATTTTGCAGTGGGCAGCTGATAAGAACTGTCAGCATTCACATACCAAACGACATGCTCCCTCGCATCAAATAAATTACAGATGGCGCCCGGTGAAACGTTTGGTAATTCATTTAGCGAAATCGCTAAGACCTGGAAAACAGGAGTAAACAGGATTCCAGCTTTATGGAGTGAGTTAATTTCGCAGGAAGCAGATTCGTTCCGTAGTTAATTTCATCCAGACCAGGACCCACAAAACCTTTCACTCAATGTCCCCAGACATGATTCCTGAACACTTGGAGCTGAGGAAACCACTTTCACATAACTCTGGGGTTTACGAGCTATTTCGCAACTACAAAAGATGTCTTAAGACCTATATCCTATATCCTCCTGACTTTTGATGTCATTTCAGTTTCATATGGTCACCATGCGCGCTTTAGCAGGAAATTGTCAAATAAACAAATGCGTTAAGAAAATAAACCTCTTTGCAACGTAGCAAATTATTACGAATTAGCTTATATTGAAAGCGTAGCTTGCTGTGGTGCCAGGAGAGTAGATTTTGATTCTCAGGCTGGCACAGCTGATGCTGGCTGCTGGGCCGAGCGAGCCGAGTGATTGCCTGACGCTGCGTGGAATACGTTGCACGTACTCTCTACAGATCTGAAAAATTACTATTAAATATTGTCTGTCTTTCTCATACTTAGTATACCAAACTCTAAGGATAACACAACCATACTGTTAAAATATCAAACCAATAACTCCAGTACTTTCGTGGGTACAATTTATCTAAAACACGTAACCGTGCTGGCATTGGCATTACATTGAATTAGGGTCTGTAATGTATTCATCTGTAACATCAGCTGAAACTACAACCAAGAGCATAGGTTCATATAATCTAATTTTCTTTAGTTTCTTTGCCACATTTCTGACATGATTAAAAGTACTTTGGAAACTTATTTGTGTGTGTGTGTGTGTGTGTGTGTGTGTGTGTGTGTGTGTGTGTGTGTGTGTGTGTGTGTGTGTGTGTGTGTGTGTAGATAGATAGATAGATAGATAGATAGATAGATAGATAGATAGATAGAGAGAGAGAGAGAGAGAGAGAGAGAGAGAGAGAGAGAGAGAGAACGGATGACTTACGTAAAGTAAGAATGTGATATTTTATTAAAACTAAGTAAATGTATGAATCAGACGGTTATTGTGCAATAGGAAATTTCTGACGTTTGTCAGTGAGCTTGATTTTGTAAAAGGCAGCCAGAAGGAGCGTTGAGTATTAAATTTATTAATAATTTTCTGAAAAGGAATAAATTTTTTCATTAAATTTTATATAGCTTCGGAATTAAGATTCTAGTCTAAATTATTAGCGGTAAACTTGTAGACATCACAAATACCACGAATATAGAAGTGCTCTAAATGACCTGATTGGCTGCTTTGGGCTTTTGTAGGGCTTTGTGCCTCAGCTCTGAGACGGGATAGCCGCTCGGGCGCCGTCGTCTGGTAAACCGCGCTGATCAAATTTGTATCAAAAAGAGTAGATTCCCACGTTTGATCAGTTCTCGTGTCGTTGAAGAGACGCGACTACAGTATTGAGTATACTATGAATCTTTTTTTATTCTAGAAAATATTCACATGTGAACATTTCATGCCTTACATAACTCCGCGTTGCGTGTTTCGCAGAGATTACTAGACATTATGGCCATCACTTCTTTACAAGAAGTCTACTGAATGATTGAATGTGTTAAATCGTAAGCAGTCGTGGGTCAGTGGCTGTTTAGGACGTTCAAAATACCGAGTCGGACTAAATATTTCAGATGTGAACTTGTAACACAGTAACATTGCATAATTGACGTCGGGATATTAAATACGCATTTGATAGCCATTTTCCGTGTTTTAAAGACAGTAAACCAACATACATTTAAGATAGTTTTTCAAACGAGTCTTGCAAGAATCCCGAACGCTCGATAGTTTAACTTTCGGCTACTGCCCATGGATTAGAATTGCGTTGTAGGTATTAGTCGAATTTTTGTTAACGCTGCTTTTCTCGGATAAATCAGTATCTACCAGCGCACTGTGAATGGGCAGACAACCTGAAACCTACCTAGGTAGGTGGACTGACTGTTTAAAGAACAGTGAGAGAACAGCCCGCCCAGCCGCAATTTGTGTACAACAATATTTTTAATTCTGCAAAAACAAAAAATTTATAAACATCCCTACTACATAATTATGACGGCTGTACTCGCCATTACGAGAGAATAACAGCAAAGTAAATCTATAACTGTAATTTTTTTGGTTTATCACAATTCCCTGTGGCGGAGCAGGCACCACGAGTTCAGCACAGGGGTATCTAGATCCTAAACAAGACCCTGCTTACAGCGTAATGTTTAGGAGTGATTCCTTGCTTGCCACGACAGGTCTTACATCACAAAAGGGAACAGTGAGAGCGTCATGTGGTGTTCAAAGTAATATCGTAATTGTCATTCGTAGACGTCGTTTCTAATGATTTAAATCTCTATATTGCATTCTTGTTTTTACACTTAAATTGCATTAATAATCCATCAGTGCCTAAATTCAATATTAGAAAAAAGTACTGTACGTAGTTTTGACGAAGTCGAGCAAGCAGCTGCCACAAGTGGCATTTTCCAACAATGATGCTCGTGCGTAAACAGTCGTCTACATAGTGGGTTTGCCGTGCTATTATGAATAAATCGATCCATTCCCTTGACACGAAAAATGAAATATTCAAAGAAAAATGAGCAGAACCTACGTATACCGTGGTCCCCCTCCCCCCCCCCTCCCCCGCGGCATGTGCTGTTTCTCTTCTCACGAAAATGACACTAGTAGTCCAGCTGTTGATTTTTATGAGATTTGGTTTGTACATTTGAAGATTTGGACACCTTATTTCCAATTTGGAAATGTCATGAGTGAATTTTTGTAGTGAAGAATAAGTAATTGCTTTGTTAATCTGTTAAGGAGCGGTAACGTATGTGTATAGCCACACTTCTTTACGAGGCTCCTCTGGAAAGTCATGACGCTCGAGTTTCAACGAATTTCTGATGTGAAATCAGTAGAAACATTACTTAGCTTACGAGCTTAACACAAAGCGATGAGCTAAAACACTGCTTACAAGGTTTAAAATTGACTTTGGTGTTGGGGCTTAATAAGTCTCACACTGCAAATTAAAAATTCAAGCTAGGAGTACCTTAAACAGAAGATTAATCGGGCAGTAATTACGATCATCGTTCTAGGGGCCCCCCCTGCGGGTCCGGGGTAAGAATAGGCCCGAGGTATTCCTGCCTGTCGTAAGAGGCGACTAAAAGGAGTTTCAACCTTTTCGGCCTTCTATGTGATGGTCCCCCTTGGGGTTTGACCTCCATTTTTCAAAATTCTACAGAAGTACGAGCCTTTTGGGGAGGGACACCTTACGTGGTGTACCACTGGTCCTAAGTGCACTAAGACCTTGGCACTCAGCATTGCACCGGCGTTGTAACCATACCCACTATTCCTCAAATTGGGCCTAAACGCCTGATGGGTTGTCCAAGTTACGCCCATAGTGCATCCCCATCTGCACCAGCGATCATGATGGACTTTCCATGGCACCAGAAATCCAGCACGGTAGCCAGCCCGTTGTGGTGGGGTCGTCATGTACCCTCTAGGTTGTAGCCCCCTGACAACACAGGGATCGTACTGCCGATACCTGAGCTGCACCCTCCCCACGTCGGCCAAGGAATAGATGCCCGTTTCCTTGGGGCATCAGGACTCCCGGCAACAGTCATCCTGCCAGGTGGCCCTTGCTGCGGCTGGGTGGCGCCCGTGGGGAGAGCCCCTGGTCGGAGTGGGTGGTATCGGGGCGGACGTTTCGCAGATGAAACATCAACACGTATCAGGTCGCTCTGCGGCCGAGTCTTTCAAAAGAAAAGGTACCGTTTCTAGTTCTGGTTCTCCTGCCCTTTCCCCCTTAGCCACTCCATGGGAGGAGGGACAGGCCCGCCGGCTTGGGGCGAAGTACTTCCCCCGCTATTTGGTCTGTTCTCGAACCGATGGGGGGATGTTCGCCACCTCCAAGACCATGTTCTTTGTTCAGCACATTGAGGACATCTTTGGGGAAATCGAGGCTCTCAGTAAGATGGGTTCGGGGTCCGTTCTTATAAAGACCACCTCTGCCACACAGTCGGCGGCGCTCCAGGCGTGCGACCGCCTAGAGGACATCCCAGTATCCATTGTCTCACATCTGGCACTAAAAAGGACGCAGGGGGTTATTTTTCATCGTGACCTCCTGCTACAATCTGATGAGGAGCTCAGGGCCAACCTGGAGCGCCGTGGCGTGCACTTCGTTTGCCTCAGTTGTGTCCACTCCTTCCGCGGTATCCTCACCCCTATCCTGTCCCCCCTCCGCCCATCAGGGGGCTCTGCCTCCGCCTCCCAAATCCCTCCCTTCTGAATCCTCCTCCCCCGTGGCCCCCACCCCCTCTGCCCCAGGGGCCACACTTCCTCCTCCTCCCCCCCCCCCCGCCGCCTAGCGATCCTCTTCTCAGGCGTCCATCGGGGAAATGTTCCGGACCCCAGCTTCCGAGGTCCGGCGTTCCAAAACGGACCCCGCGCGTGAGGACCTTCTTCGGGTCCAGCCCACCATCCCTGTGCCTCCTCGGCCTTCCAAGAAGGCCTCCAAGAAGAAGTCTCTACCCTCTTTCCACCCCGGCGCGTTTCGTCTGACGCTCCATCCGTGAGTCGCTGCTCCTGGCCGTCCTCAGTTTCGCCGGGATGCTCTGCTGCCAGGCGCTCAGCTGGCCTCTCGTCGGCAAATGATGCTGCCCCTCCTACACAACCAGGGACAGCGGCCACAGCTGGCGACGACTCGATGGAACCGGATCCGCCTCCCGCCGGTTGTAGCGTTGTTCCCTCGCAACCTGGCTCTCCGCGGCCGTCGAGGTGACCAGCTCTTCCCCCGTCTCGTTCCCCCAACTTTTTGACTAGCGATGGCCTTGTTACATTGGAACATAAGAGGTATTCGATCTAATCGGGAGGAATTACAACTGCTCCTCCGCCTGCACTGTCCGCTCGTCCTTGGTCTCCAGGAAACCAAGTTGTGCCCGACTGACCGTATTGCCTTTACCCACTATACCTCGGAGCGGTATGACCTCACCCCTGTGGACGGTATCCCAGCTCATGGTGGGGTCATGTTGCTCGTTCGGGACGATGTCTATTACCATCCCATCCCATTGACCACCCCACTCCAAGCAATAGCTGTCCGTATTACTCTTTTTGCTTTTACTTTTTCAGTTTGTACCATCTACACTACGTCATCTGCTGTTAGTCGGGCTGACATGAAGCACCTGATCGTTCAGCTTCCCCCACCGTTTTTATTGTTGGGCGACTTCAATGCCCATCATCCCCTTTGGGGCTCTCCTGCATCCTGTCAAAGAGGCTCACTCTTGGCGGATGTCTTCAACCATCTCAATCTTGTCTGCCTCAATACCGGCACCCCGACTTTCCTCTCGGACTCTACTCATACCTACTCCCACTTGGACCTCTCGATCTGTTCTACCACTCTTGCCCGTCGGTTCGAGTGGTATGCCCTTTCTGACACCTATTCGAGCGACCATTTCCCCTGTGTCGTTCGTCTCCTGCACCACACCCCATCCCCACATCCTTCGAGCTGGAACATATCGAAAGCTGACTGGGGACTTTACTCCTCCCTGGCGACCTTTCCGGACCACGATTTTCTCAGTTGAGACAGTCAGGTCGAATACCTCACGGCTGTTATCATCAATGCTGCCGAACGTTCCATTCCTCGTACTACCTCTTCTTCACGTCGCGTTTCCGTCCCCTGGTGGACAGAGGCTTGTAGGGACGCTATCCGTGCTCGACGATGTGCTTTACGCACCTTTCGCCGCCATCCTACGTTGGCGAATTGTATTGAATACAAACGACTCAGAGCGCAATGCCGTAGAGTCATCAAAGACAGCAAAAAAGCTTGTTGGGCCTCTTTCACCAGCTCCTTTAACAGTTTTACTCCCTCTTCTGTCGTTTGGGGTGGCCTGCGCCGGCTGTCGGGCATTAAGGCCCACTCCTCGGTACCTGGCCTGACCTCAGGTAATGAGGTCCTTGTTGATCCTGTAGCTGTCTCCAACGCCTTTGGCCGCTTTTTCGCAGAGGTTTCAAGCTCCACCCATTACCACCCTGCCTTCCTTCCCAGGAAAGAGGCAGAAGAGGCTCGGCGACCTTCCTTCCACTCGCTGAATCTGGAAACTTATAATGCCCCCTTTACTATGCAGGAACTTGAACGTGCGCTTGCACTGTCCCGATCCTCTGCTCCGGGGCCAGATGCCATTCACGTTCAGATGCTGGCACACCTTTCTCCGGCGGGCAAAAGCTTCCTTCTTCGTACCTACAATCGCGTCTGGACCGAAGGTCGGGTCCCCATGCGTTGGCGTGACGCCGTCGTTGTTCCTATACCCAAACCCGGGAAGGATAGACACCTTCCTTCTAGTTACCGCCCCATTTCTCTTACAAGCTGTGTCTGTAAGGTGATGAAGCGCATGGTTAATGCCCAGTTAGTCTGGATTCTTGAATCTCGACGACTACTTACTAATGTCCAATGCGGCTTTCGTCGCCGCCACTCCACTGTTGACCACCCTGTGACCTTGTCGACATTCATCATGAACAACTTTTTGCGAAGGCGCCAAACGGTAGCCGTGTTCTTCGACTTGGAGAAGGCTTATGATACCTGTTGGAGAGGAGGTATCCTCCGCACTATGCACAGGTGGGGCCTACGCGGTCGCCTGCCCCTTTTTATTGATTCCTTTTTAACGGATCGAAAGTTTAGGGTACGTGTCGGTTCCGTATTGTCCGACGTCTTCCTCCAGGAGAACGGAGTGCCTCAGGGCTCCATCTTGAGCGTAGCTCTTTTTGCCATCGCAAACAATCCAATTATGGATTGTATTCCACCTAATGTCTCAGGCTCTCTCTTTGTCGATGACTTCGTGATCTACTGCAGTGCCCAGAGAACATGCCTCCTGGAGCGCTGCCTTCAGGGTTGTCTAGACAGCCTCTACTCATGGAGCGTGACAAATGGCTTCCGGTTCTCTGAAGAGAAGACGGTTTGTATCAACTTTTGGCGCTATAAAGCGTTCCTTCCGCCATCCTTACATCTCGGTCCCGTTGTTCTCCCATTCGTGGAAACAACTAAGTTTCTAGGGCTCACGTTGGACAGGAAACTGAGTTGGTCTCCGCGTGTCTCTTATTTGGCGGCCCGTTGTACACGTTCCTTTAATGTCCTCAGAGTTCTTAGTGGTTCTTCTTGGGGAGCGGATTGCACTGTCCTGCTTTGCTTGTATCAGTCCATTGTCCGATCGAAGCTGGATTATGGGAGCTTCGTCTACTCGTTCGCTCGGCTATCCCTCTTACGCCGGCTCAACTCCATCCACCATCGGGGGATACGTCTTGCGACCAGAGCCTTCTACACTAGTCCTGTGGAGAGTCCTTATGCTGAAGCTGCCGAATTACCATTGACCTACCGGCGCGACGTACTGCTGTGTCGGTATGCCTGCCAGCTGTTGTCTATGCCCGACCACCCCTCTTACCAGTCCTTCGTCGCAGATTCTCTCGACCGTCAGTATAGGTTGTATGTGTCTGCCCTGCTGCCTCCCGGAGTCCGCTTCCGTCGCCTGCTTCGGCAATTGGATTTTGCCCTCCCTACCACCTTCAGAGAGGGTGAGAGCCCGACACCACCTTGGCTCCAGGCTCCGGTTCATATTTATCTCGACCTCAGCTCACTCCCGAAGGAGGGTACTCCGGCTGCAGTGTATTGCTCACGGTTTGTCGAACTTCGTGCTCGACTTGCCGGTCACACCTTTATTTACACCGATGGCTCCAAAACTGACGATGGTGTCGGCTGTGCCTTTGTTGTTGGGCCGCCACCTTTAAATACCGGCTCCCCGACCAATGTTCCAGCTTTACGGCCGAGGTTTTTGCTCTCCATCAGGCCATTCAGTATGCCTGCCGCCACCACCATTCATCGTATGTACTCTGCTCTGACTCACTCAGTGCTCTTCAGAGCCTTGGAGCTCCCTATCCGGTCCATCCCTTGGTTCAACGGATACAGCAGTCCCTCCATTCTTTCCCTGATAATGGTGGTTCTGTCAGCTTTCTGTGGGTTCCTGGGCATGTAGGAGTGCCTGTGAATGAGGCTGCAGATGCTGCAGCCAAGGCTGCAGTCCTCCTGCCTCGGCCAGCCTCCCATTGTGTCCCGTCATCCGACGTTCATGGGGATGTATGTAAGAGGCTTGTGTCGTTGTGGTGGGATGCTTGGTCATCCCTCCAAGTAAACAAGCTCCAGGCAGTAAAACCGCTCCCAACTGCTTGGACAACCTCCTCCCGACCATCTCGGTGAGAGGAGGTCCTTCTGACCAGGTTGCGGATTGGGCATTGCCGGTTTAGCCACCGCTACCTGCTCTCCGGTGACCCAGCCCAGCAGTGCCCTTGTGGTCAGGCATTAACAGTGCGCCATGTTTTATAGTCGTGTCCCCGTTTTAGTCAATTTCGTGTTGTCCTGTCCCTTCCATCTACTTTACCAGATGTTTTAGCTGATGATGCTCGAGCAGCTGCTCGTATTCTGCGTTTTATAACTTTAACTGGCTTGTCCAAAGACATCTAACCTTTTTTACTTATTTTATCTGCATCCTTGTCAGGTCCTTCTGGTGTTCCCCCCAATCCCCTTGAGTTTTACTAGATTCCATGTGCTCTAACAACAGTGACTCGGCGCTAATGACCTCAGCAGTTGAGCGCCCTTAAACCCCACCCAAAAAAAAAAAAAAAATCTAGGGGCATCTGACTTCTCGAAGAAGAAAGGAAACCCTGACCACTTTGCAAACAGCGTTTTCGCTTCGGAATTGTTGAAATATGCGGACATCGTACTTCTGAAAGGATTTGCGTCTTACGTCGTATACATAGTGTTTCAGTAAACAGAATACGCTCTGAATAAATTTGCTTCTAAACTTCCTCAAGAGATAAAACCTAACTAGTTTCCTGGATCGTTATCAAATCATCCAGATAGTCCACTTTATTATAAATATGTTCAGGACGCTACTGCCAACTTCTCTAAAATGGGCGTGGCCCCCATATGACAACATTTAGATTTTTAAGTGCAGAGTAATCGTAAAAAGAACTCTGCTGCTAATGCAGCAGTTCTGAAATCGTACTTTCGAAACTAACGCTCCTACTGCTGTTTGAAAGGAATGTGAGCTCTCTGAAACACATTCTCACTCGAGTTAGGACAAGGTCTAGAACTCTTGGCAAAGCCACACGCCTTAGTGGCATGCGTCATGCGTGGACAGCCGAGAGATTAAATCGCGGTCAGTGCCCTGGATATTCATCAAAGAATGCAGGCCAGGTCTCAAAAATTTTCAGGGTCAAACCACGCAGTGTGCTGGTGTACATGCATGCCAGTATATTTACCCATGGTAATGCCGAATCAAGGCAGAACGCCCTAATTTTACATTCCTAGAGTTTGACGGAAAGCCAAGAAATACGTACGTACAAAAAGGGGAGAAAATATACAACTGAAAAGATTTCTTGGTAAGTTCTGTAAGTTACAATTACGAAACAATCCATGTACACAAAACTTTTTATTCTTTGAACTGTCGAAATCGTTTACGGATACTACATTACTTAAGACACTGTAAGATAACTGTAACACAGTTATCACTGTAAAGGTCCATCCAGACACTAAATGCAAGCAACTCTCCATATTTGCTGCAGCATTATGCTCACTCTTGTGTTTTCTGGTAGGTTAAAATTATGCACTACATTGACTCCAGTCTGGACTGTCACAGCCAGTGTTTTTACCGAGTTACCCAGACATGATCTGGGTTAGCCAGTCTGTTGTGCTCCAGACAGCACATAACTGACATGGTCTACATCCTAGACGACCTCCTCACTACGGATCAACTGGAATGAAAGTAAATCTAATCTAAAATGTCCGTTGCTGAAGTTTGAATTGCCCATGATGTTGCGCATGAGCGTCACACACTGGGTGTACAGGTCTGCTCATAAAAGTAAAGAACACTCGTAGCTTTTAGTGTATCAGAACTTACATATTTTTGACAGAATGACGACCCACCTGCTAAAAAACACGCAAGAACATGCGATGTCATTCATAACATTGCAGATCTAGTGACGCTACTTCATTTCGTGATGTAGAACCGAGCGGTAAGCAGTATCAAAAGTCTCCATCTGTAGCATGAACCCAAACTTCCACACGCAACAAAAATGACGTCACTCGAATGTCATCACCAAAGTTGCGTGTAGAAACATTAAAATTCGTGTCATGCCATTAGAGTGACTTAACTTTTAGCCACACTTTTTGTGACGCTACTTCTCATCTCCCACCACAGTTAGCGTCAGAAGCTGCCACCATCTGGGAGCTAACGTGCCGTATTTGATGGTTTTCTTATTTATACTGGTAATTACGAAAATATGTAGTTTTAATGATAGACTGCATGGTCTCTCCAAAACGCATAGTTTTGAGTATGGTTTATTATGATACGATGTTTATCGCCAAAGATCCCTGCAGTGTTTCAAGCAACATCCTTTGTGGAACAACCTTTTGGAGACTTTCTGCTAAGGCTCGCTCTCTATATAAATGCACTAAGAAGGAACGTGGGAGCACTACATCTACTCTCTGGAAATGTCTCTTCATCCTAGGTGTGGGCAAAGCTCCATAGTCTTCTGGGCCATCAAAGAGCCACAACTGTACCAGTTCTCTTCCTTCAGGATAGTATCTGTTCTGATACATTATCTATTGCCGAATACCTTGCGACCCACCTTGCCTCGGCTCATGATACGGCCTTGGGTCCTGATACCATTTACAATAAGGCACACTGTCTGAAAATTACGCCTGACACCATCACATTCTACTTGCTTTCTTTGTCTGGGATTTCTGATGCTCCCTACTAATTTTTATTACTCAGCTTTTAGCCCAGCAGTTGTTCTGGGTTACAATTAGTACTTCTCAGCTCTTCATGGGTTCTAGAGAACAGTGTCCCACAGGGCTATGTTCTAAGTGTCACCCCATAAGGGGCTCAGCATTAGTTTGCTGATTACGGGCTTGGTGAGTTGGGGACTGGTAAGCGCCACCATTCCTGTCAATGTTAAGTTCTGGTAATACTCCAGTGACCACTGTGGGGTGCAGCACTGGAATGTTGTTTCGGAGAACAGGGGTCTTGGCTTCACTGCCTGGACTGCGAGGAAGGTACTCACCTACATAAAAAAAACCTCAACAAGATGTGCTACGAGCTGAGGAGGTGAATGGCTGTTGAGGAAAAACAATCTTTAGCGAGCAACCTCTGGAGCACCTGCCGCCCCCCCCCCCCTCCCCCATCGCCCACTTGTATAAGGCTTGCTCAGGCATTCAGAGCTCTGCATGGGTTGATGGTTGTTTCCCTAGCGTCTCGTTGAATCCCTATGGAACTGTTTCATGAAACTACTACTCCTCACAGGGAAGGTGTACCATCAGGCAGCACCTACACCCACTCCTCAGAGCTTTTAGTTAGAAACTGCTAATTCCAACCAAATATCGAAGCCTCTGGGATGTAAGGCCTTATATGACTACCCAGTCGTGGCTGATTTGAATAACACTCTTAACTTAGTAAGCTCCAGTATAATGGACCGAGCAGAGTTAAGTGACGAATGGAAGAATGTGGGCATCACAGAGGTGCAAAATTATGTGAGGAGTGTCAATGGCAATTTGGAAAAATCGGCAACATTTATTCTAACGTTTAGTACAAGAATTACTGGAACATATTCTTGCAGGCTATATCTGCCTTCAGGTTTACCTGTTTGTTCCTCACCCTATGTGATGCTATAAATGTCAAAGATCTGGCCATACCACTATGGGATGTAACGAGAAAGCTACATGTGGCAGTCGTGGAGGCTTCAAGACACTGTGCACTTTCTGGGCTTATTATTTGACTCGAAATTAACATGGCTCCCACACCTGAAAGACCTACGAACAAAAGGCTTCTGGTCGTTGAACATTTGGAAATGCCTTGGTGGAAAAACATGGGGAGCTGACAGGTCCCATCTCCAGCAGTTTCATAGGGCATTTGTTCGATCACAGATTATGGCAGTGTGTTCTATGGCTCGGCGTGTCCTTCCTACCTCTGGATGTTAGCTGCTGTTCACCACGAGGGCATTCAGATATCGACTGGAGCCTTTTGGACCAGACCAGTTCAGAGCCTGTGTGCAGAGGCTGGTGAACAACCACTCTGGATTTGGCAACTTATCTTTTCGGCTCGATAGGCGCTGAAAACCTCAGTGTCACCTCAGTCATTGGCATTTAGTTCAGTGATCCAACCCACCTTCGAGCGACTGTTCAGAAATCGGCCCCAAGCGACCTAGACATTTGGTATACGTGCTACAAACTGTATCAAGGATCTGGATCTCTCGGGCATTAAAATATACTCTCAGGGATAGAACGCACTGCCACCTTGGGGTCTTCAGAGGCCCAAAGTGATATTAAGCTTGACACAGTACAAGAAAAGTTGTACTCCAGATTTGGTTTTTACAACTTTGTTTTCGTCTATTTTAAGTATGTACGATAGTTTTATCGTTATTTACACAGATGGATCCCAGCAGGAGAATGCTCTCGGTTGTTCTGCTGTTTTCCCTCATAGAGTTCTTAAAGTGCGTCTTCCAGAACAATTTACAAATTATGATGCCGAGTTAATGGCATACTGAGGGCACTGGAGAGGATTCAGACATCACTGTACGAGTTTTCTTGTCTGTTCAGACTCATACTGCACTGCATGCACTTCACCAAATGTATCTGGTAGACACGCTGATTCAGCTCATCCATGACTCCTTAGAGTGGCTCCAACACTGTGGCAAGGTGATCATCTTTTGCTGGGTATCTGGCCCCATTGGGATACAGGGTAACGACACAGCTGGGATAGTGCTGTCCATCAATGTCCCGTTGCACGCCATTATCTCATTTTCTGACAGATGTATCATGTCAGTGGGAGACGGAATGGTTGCAACAAACTGCTGTCACTCAAATCGACCACAAAGGCTTGGCCGATTTCATGTCAGCCTCATCGCTGGAAAGAGGTTTTGCTTATCAGACTGTGCATTGGGCATAGCCCTTTCACACATGGCTTTCTTCTCCTGCAGGAGGATCGACCATTCTGAGATGTTTGTGGCATGCCGCTTTCAGTTCAGCATTTTGTGGCTACTTCTGTCCTGTATACTGAAATTAGTGCTGCCT
This sequence comes from Schistocerca serialis cubense, assembly GCF_023864345.2. Lineage (NCBI taxonomy): Eukaryota > Metazoa > Arthropoda > Insecta > Orthoptera > Acrididae > Schistocerca > Schistocerca serialis. Next base: position 420,789,067 of record NC_064639.1, read on the forward strand.
TGGTCTCGCTGGGGATCTGCCCACCATCATCGCACATACTGATACCAGTGTTACAAGAGTGGTTGAATATTGTTAACTGTCAGTCCTCATCCCTAAATTGGTGGGGAATGGCTGAAAACTTAAATACGTTATAAATTGCTCTTCATGTGGGGACAGCCTTCATCCCTACCCATGAGATTTGCATGTTAACTTTTCGTCAGGGTGCTGATCATGATCATAATGATGTTGAATGCACGCTCAGGCATCAGCATCAACAACAACAACAACAACAGCAACAAGTGTCACACCCATCACTATCAATGTGCTAGTGAACTCTCTTGGAGCACTGGTCACCTCTGTGCTACAGGTGAATGACTTTCATATTTGGCACAGCTCCCACCCTCAAGCCTTGGCTTAATGCCAGCTTCAGGGGACCACCTGATGGGCCTGTGTTTGGACTCTGTCCCATGGTTTCCAATTCTCTCCTGCAAAAACGCAGATAAAACATATTTGTTGTATTACAGCCCATCCAGACCCAGAACTCACTTGTGTACACAGTGCTTGGACATTGTTGCAGTCTGGATTTTTCGGACTCATCCTTGAAAAGAAGTTGGCTTGGCTGTCCCATCACCATCAACTAAAGACCAACTGCATGCAAAAGCATAATGCTCTGTTTCCTTGCCCAAACCTTGTGGGGTGAGGATCAAACTACTCTCCTTTGTATCTACCAAACTCTGGTCCAATCCCATTTGGACTACAGTTGCCAGGTTTATGGCTCAGCAGCACTTTCACCCTTTAAATTGTTACACCCAGTCATAATCATAGTTAGACTGGCCACTGGGCCCTTCTGAACTTGTCCCATAGACAGTTTCCTTGCCAAAGCAGCTTCCTCCCTCCTAAGTTATGATGGTACCTACTCTTGTTCACCTACACAGTCTTCTATTTGACAATCTTTAGACCATCCCACATTTCCTATTCCTTCTGTATACAAGGGGCAACCCAAACAGCCATCCTGAGGTTGGATTACAAATAGGAATGTAGGTCATAGCTCTCTACCCGTACCTATCCCCTATGTGTTTACATTTGGTTTTTTTTTTTTTTCTTGCAGCACCCCCCCCCCCCCCCTCCTCACCTGCCCAAGTTGGTTGGTACCCAGGCCATAAATTAGGACCCCTCTCTTTCCAGAATCTGACCCTAAAGTTTGTTACCCCACAATCTTCCAGCACCTATTCATTTCATGAGTATTTGATGCAACTTTCTTTAACATTGAGGGTTTTAAAACCATAGAGGATGGGCCATGTTTTTACGTCTCCTACAGGGGAAGAACACTGTTCATTGCAGGGAACATGTAGAGCTTTTATGGTGGAGCTGATGGTCATTAAGAGCGCTATATTTTATTAAGCAGGCCTGCCTCAATGATGTTTTAATCTGTAACAACTCAATGAGCAGCCCATGACCCATTGAGAGATGTTACTCTTATCAAGCTTTGGTCTCTGCTATTCATGAATTTTTCAGAACTTAATCATATGTCTGCTCTGTTGCCATTCTGAGTGTTGCAAATAGTGTGTATCCCAAGCCAACAATTTGTCTAGAGACAAGATTACTCACCCCCAAGCACTTAGACACTCTCAGATGTGAATTTGTGGGTGCTACTAGTGCCTCTGCCCACTTTCAGATGGAAAATCTGGTGAGCTACTGCCCCTCGAGAAAACTCATCACTATCAAGAAGACTACTATTGTCACATTCTTTTTTTCCATTTATTGTGAAAGGAACCCACCATTGTATTTTGTCTCCACACTGGTCACACTTACTGACCTGTAGTTCTATTTTATGTAATGAGCCACCCTCCTTGTGGTTGTGAAGCCTGTTTGGTGGAATGTCACAAGCTCCCGGCTCTCCATGCTAAACACTGTCTTCCAAATTCTTTGTGTCTCATGTTGGCAGACAACTTTGTGGACAATTCAAATAGTCCTGTTTTCTCCATGGCAGGTTTTTATTCTCAGATACAATGTTCTTAACTATGGTAACAGAGTGGGTAGGTTGGCTGGGGTGTCTCCTGCCATATTCTGAGTCAAGGGGGTCCTCAACTTTGTCTCATTTGCTTGCTGCCTCTGTCATCCCTCCTTTCCTCTGTTTTAATTGCTTTTAGGCAGCTTGTATCTCTATGTGCTGCACTCATTCTGTTTTAAGAGTAGCTTACTGTTGATTAGTGGGTGTTGTCCTCTTGTCCTCTTTAACACTTTGCCCATGATGGTTGGTGAGTGGGACAGCTGTAGGGTGGACCTGTCCCCTTCACATGCTGAGCCCCAGGGTACATCCATATGCAGCCTAAATATTCTCTCATATTGTTTTACTCTTGATGATCCAACCAATATCTGTTACATGTTAAGCCTTTTTCCATTTAGTTCTCTGGATCTCTTGACTATAAAGCATTCTTTATTCTGTAGTTGTCTTTGCCTGCCACCGGTGTGACCAAGCAGTTCTAGGCACTAGTGTCTGGAACCGCGTGACCGCTACAGTCTCAGGTTCGAATCCTGCCTCGGGCATGGATGTGTGTGCTGTCCTTAGGTTAGTTAGGTTTAAGTAGTTCTAAGTTCTAGGGGACTGATGACCTGAGAAGTTAAGGCCCATAGTGCTCAGAGCCATTTGAACCATTTTTTTGTCTTTGCGATTAGTCAGGCAGAGGTTGGGTATGGGCAGAGTTTCTCTCGTGTGGCTGAACCCTGTCTATCTGCTTTAACCTACATATGAATCAAACCTGTATACTTGTCTACGATGACTCTTTTTCTTACTCTTATTGCCCCTCCTCCCCCTCCTGTCCACTCTCCCCAACCTACTCCGCTCTGGCATCAGTAAACTGCCTTCAGTGCTGCACTTTTATAATTACTACACATTTTCCTCTCCTTGTCTGAGCATATTGCCTCTGGATGAAAAAGCCCTTGACCAGAGGTGGGATGACCTCAATGTTTAGTCCCTGAACATCTAGGTTTGATTCCCAATCCAGCATAAATTTTCTGCTCTTGCTGTTTCATTGCCACAATGCCCTGTGCAGCTGGAAGTTATTTCCTTGCTCTCTCTCTTTCCCATCCTATTTCCTTTCCTTTCATCCTAAAACATTCATTTTCAAGGTACCTTCAGTCTTCAAAAAATTAAGGTTGAGATGACTTTAACCCATAACTTAATATAATCAATGCCACGTCAAATTCTAAATTCATATTGGGTATTTTTCACAGGCAGAAAAGAAAGGAGCAACTGCTACGGAGTATGGACTAGTGTTTGGTGTCTTCGAGTTGGTGGTTTTCATTGTCAGTCCACTGTATGGAAAACATGTAAGTAAATTAACTCTGATCCCTAAGGCTTGACAAAAGCATCATTATTGATAATGCATTATAGTAGATATGTTTCTCTCACTCTCTCACTCTCTCACTCTCTCACTCTCTCACTCTCTCACTCTCTCACTCTCTCACTCTCTCACTCTCTCACTCTCTCACTCTCTCACTCTCTCACTCTCTCACTCTCTCACTCTCTCACTCTCTCACTCTCTCACTCTCTCACTCTCTCACTCTCTCACTCTCTCACTCTCTCACTCTCTCACTCTCTCACTCTCTCACTCTCTCACTCTCTCACTCTCTCACTCTCTCACTCTCTCACTCTCTCACTCTCTCACTCTCTCACTCTCTCACTCTCTCACTCTCTCACTCTCTCACTCTCTCACTCTCTCACTCTCTCACTCTCTCACTCTCTCACTCTCTCACTCTCTCACTCTCTCACTCTCTCACTCTCTCACTCTCTCACTCTCTCACTCTCTCACTCTCTCACTCTCTCACTCTCTCACTCTCTCACTCTCTCACTCTCTCACTCTCTCACTCTCTCACTCTCTCACTCTCTCACTCTCTCACTCTCTCACTCTCTCACTCTCTCACTCTCTCACTCTCTCACTCTCTCACTCTCTCACTCTCTCACTCTCTCACTCTCTCACTCTCTCACTCTCTCACTCTCTCACTCTCTCACTCTCTCACTCTCTCACTCTCTCACTCTCTCACTCTCTCACTCTCTCACTCTCTCACTCTCTCTCACTCTCTCACTCTCTCTCACTCTCTCTCACTCTCTCTCACTCTCTCTCACTCTCTCTCACTCTCTCTCACTCTCTCTCACTCTCTCTCACTCTCTCTCACTCTCTCTCACTCTCTCTCACTCTCTCTCACTCTCTCTCACTCTCTCTCACTCTCTCTCACTCTCTCTCACTCTCTCTCACTCTCTCTCACTCTCTCTCACTCTCTCTCACTCTCTCTCACTCTCTCTCACTCTCTCTCACTCTCTCTCACTCTCTCTCACTCTCTCTCACTCTCTCTCACTCTCTCTCACTCTCTCTCACTCTCTCTCACTCTCTCTCACTCTCTCTCACTCTCTCTCTCACTCTCTCTCACTCTCTCTCACTCTCTCTCTCACTCTCTCTCTCACTCTCTCTCTCACTCTCTCTCTCTCACTCTCTCTCTCTCACTCTCTCTCTCTCACTCTCTCTCTCTCACTCTCTCTCTCTCACTCTCTCTCTCTCACTCTCTCTCTCTCACTCTCTCTCTCTCACTCTCTCTCTCTCACTCTCTCTCTCACTCTCTCTCTCACTCTCTCTCTCACTCTCTCTCACTCTCTCTCTCACTCTCTCTCTCACTCTCTCACTCTCTCACACACACACACATCCTGTAGAGCAGCTACATTGTTCCAGTGTAGGAGGAGGTGGTGGAACAGAGAAATAAGAGACTGGGGAAAATGTTGTAGGCGCAGGATGAGTAAAATTGGGGTTCTGGGGTAGGCTGGAGGTGGGAGTAGGGCAGGAAACTAGTAGAAATATATGTTAGAAGGATTATGGGAACAAAGGGTATTTTGTAAGGACAACCAACTCCCTTATATATATTGCAGAAAAGTTGGTGTTTGAAGAGAAGAATCCAGATGACACAGGTTGCAAAGCAGGTGATGAAATAGATCATGGGTTCTGCCACTGTGTGATCAGCTCTACTCTTGGCCACAGTTTGGCAGTGGTAGACAGCTATTTGCTGGCCATGCCCACATAAAATGCTGTGTGCAAATTCCAACAGAACTAATATAGCATATGGATGCGTTCAGTGGTGGCCCTGCCTCTGATGTGATAGGATAGGCCTGTGGTAGGGTGTGCTGGATGAGTATATTGAGCAAATCTTCTAAATGGGTCTTCCACCTGGGTCTTAAACAGGTATATGACCCATGTGGGCAAGTGTCTGAGAGTGGATACACTGTAACAATTAACAAGAGTATTATGTAGAATTGGTAGGCATTGAATACACTGCCATTTTCATACTTACGGCACTTTCACTATAAGCCGTTAATCATAATAATAAACCTGATACAAACAGACACAAACGTGATGAAGCCATAGCCATAGCACATGAACACTGCTGGTGTTGTCCTCTTGGAAGTAGGTCCTATTTATGTCTTATTACTAAGCTAAGTTAAATGAAACTTTGCGATATTAAAGTGTATTAACAGCCATCAAAGTTTTTCTTAATCAAGCTTTAGCTACATAGCTTTTATTTCAAAAATCATGTACAGTCACAGCCTCTGCAGTGTTGTGCTCTGATTGTCGCGCTGTCAATGCACAGCATGAAAATGGCTGAGGCTGCTTTCAGTTATGTGGTGAAACATGTGCATGGAACACGGTTAAAAAGTGCCGGGATATAGGCCATTCTTAACGTTTTTCATAAATTTATGGAGATAATCAACACTGAAGTTTTCACAGCATTGTATATAGTGTAGTATATGAAGAAACTGAGATTGAAGGTATAGAGCAGTAGATAGCATTATGAAATGTGAAGCAACTCTGGTAAGTCATACTTTTTTCCCCATTCAATTTGAAATAATTATAAGCAAAGTGGAAGAATAATTATAAAACTTACAATCATTTTTATGAATAATGCAGGTCTTCTTGTTTCTAATTACATTTGGACATGAAATTCCTGTTTCCATTGAAATACAAATTCTTAATTATCTAGGTTTTATGAAAGGCTGTTCTCAAGTTGTTTGAATGAAAAAAACATAATTTAATTTTTAAAGCAAAAATGAAAAACCAAATCATCTTTATTTGGACATGTCCATCATCTTATACCACAGAGGTAGATAAGTATCGTAGAAACATGAAAAACAATCATTTTCACAGCATTGAGCACATCATACAGATGCTGCATTTTACATTTCCTACTGTATCATTACAATATGAACCCAACAGAACTTACCTGGAGCTAAGCTGCGGGATTTGCCTGAGAAGTAACAAGACTGTTAAACTGCCAGATGTACTGGAACTAACATGCACAGCTTTTTCACACATCACTGCCGAACGCTGGTGGGATTTAGAACAGCTCGTCATATAAGAAGAGAGAATGCTGTGCCTGGTTGGCTTCATGGATTCTGTTCTTGATAGGCTTGTTATGAATGCGGCAGGTGGCTCCAGAACTGAAATGTATTTCTCTGCTTTGGATAAGGAAGGAGCTAAGAGATTACCAGACGGCTAACTAAGTTACAGCTTCAGTGGCTTCAATATTTAACTATATGCTGAAATCCTTCAATACTCTTTTACGTTACGCACAGCTTATGCAGAAAAATTACCCTGGGGTTAGGTCATTTTCATCATTCGTGTTTCTAATTACAATAGTACAAATATTGTGGGAGGGTTGTTGTATTATTTCGTTCTGCTTAAAAATTAAATGACATTCAAAACTGTATTGCTCCTCTGTTAGTATCTTTTTATGTGTGAACTTCAGCTGGCCACGTCACTGCAGGCTAGCTGTACCAGCTGATGGGCCAGCACTGTCCTAGTTAAATGAGCTGGTAAAGCTGTAGTCCTGTATTATCGCTAAGTCGATGTATGCATAATGCCCAGCACAAAACGTACCCTTATCGTACTTGACAGTACTTGAGACAGCTTGGCTACAGTCCCACATGAAATGAAAATCCAATGAGGTTCCAGCAAAGTGGAAGAATACATAGTGCAATGTTTACATCAGGTTTACTCTTATGGTGACTGGATTACAGGTAACTAAACTTCCATTAATTCATTTACGTTCACACCATTGTGATCCCATTTCATACTGGAAATATAGTGTGATTTTCTTAACAGCTAATAGCTGGATGATGGTTTAAAAAGCTGGAACTGGTTATGAAATAAAGGAAAAGTTTAAATAAGTCTTAGTGGAAAAATTTGACATTCATTTAATATTAAGATCCTTAAAGTAATTTGTACAAAATTCTTACAGTGCAAATCCCACAATATCTATAACTGACTTAGTGTACCACTTAAATCTAGTTTCTGCACCAATTTAATTTCCACATACTAGAATTCAAAGGGCAGGTGTGAGTAGAGCAAAGTATGTGTATAACAGCATTCCACAGACCAGCCAGAGAGATTGTTGCACAGTTTCTCTGAGAGCATCCCATGTAAGTCTTTTTCAGTATGAAAACAAGAACTTTCACTGATGTAGCCCTGTTTGGGTTCATTTAAATGCAATAATGTTCACAGGTTTTATAACTTCATGACATTCGTATCACTTGAATCCTAAGAGTAGTTAAATTCATTTCTCAATATGAGAATGCTATTTTTTTCCTCACTGAGGTTGTATTACGCACTTTCATAATTGAGATGTAAATAGTGTTCTATTGGACACAAATTAAGGTACCTAGATGTTTGCCAAACTAAAAACTTACACAATATATACTTATCACTAAGGCCCCCAAATGAATTTTACAGTTTTGTGATTGTCAATTTAATTCATTATATTTTGGCTCCTTTTCTTTCTTTGCAGCTCAACAGGATAGGACCAAAGTATATGTTCAATGGTGGAATTTTTACCACAGGCACATGTGCTATTTTATTTGGGTAAGTGTAGTAGCAATGTCAAATCAGAACCTCTCTTTCATTTTTTGGCACCCTCTGTCAATAAGCAATTTCAATATTTTCAAGAAACAGCAACATCAATTCAGAATGGAACTTAACTAACGAAGGCATTGTTCACCTTCATATTCAACATTCCATAAAGTTCCTTGTGAGATTACAGATTCTCTGTGCAAGAGGACTGCTATATTTTGGGGATTATGTCTTGAGAAAAACACAATTTCTTGTTTTTATTTGTTTACCTGTACATGTTTACACTATAACTAGTTAGTTTCCTCTGTTATTCTAGTTAATGGTAGATTTGGCTGTTCACACTGCTGCATAACTTTTGAAGTAAAGAAGCTTCAATAACTGTGCTGTTAAGTAGAATAATGAAACCCCCACTAATGAGAGTGTAACATCACTCAAACATGTATAGGCAAATAGGATAAAAAAATAAATTGTTTTGCTAAGGGCTGACTCCTGAAAACATATATACTGCTCAAGCAAAAACATTCACAAAATAATGAACTACTCTAAACAAAAGTAGATTATGAAGGGTAAATGATGAGTAGTGAGTGACGAGGAGGAGGAGGAGGAGGAGGAGGAGGAGGAGGAGGAGGAGTAGTAAATGATGAGGAGGAGGAGGAGTAGATGATGATGGGATTCAAGACTAGTATTAACATATGTTCATCTTCAAGGAAAACAAAAAATATTTCTGATCTCTAAAGGCATTAAAATAGTAACTTGTTTTATAAATAATTCTATACAAAGATGTTATCTAGAGCCCATAACTCTGATTTGTGGGTATTCTTGCACAAAAGACATTGAATGCTAGGTAAACTACCTTTCCTCAGTTTGTCAAAGAAGAGCACTGAAAACTTAGGACTCTGCTTCCCCCTTTATAGTTTCCTTATATTATTCATATTCGGATATTTTCAGATGTTCTAATGAAATGAGGTAATATTTTCATACTGTGTGTAAAGTTGTGTATGACACCAGAGTACTTGTTTTTAATGTTGCCGTTGTTCAACTAAAGTGGCCATTACTTATCTGCTTGAATTCTTAATGATTGTTTTTACAGCCTGCTGGACAAAGTCAACGGACACTATCCATTCATTGTGCTGTCGTTTCTGATTAGAATAGTTGAAGCACTTGGAAATGCTGCTTTTTTGACAGCAAGTTTTGCTATAATTGCCAAAGAATTTCCAAACAACGTTGCCACAACATTTGTGAGTACAAAATTTTTTACATAAGATGTGAAGTTCTATAAATTTATCTTATTATACTAGCTTCCAGGAAATAAAGTTTCAATTTTTATAGGCTTCACTGGAAACATTCTTTGGTCTCGGTCTCATTGTCGGACCAACTGTGGGAGGAGCTCTTTACCAGGTAAAATGTTACTCTTTCTAAACACTGAGGCTTTCTGGGATCATATTGAGAGCTTTTTTTAATCATAATGGTTATGAACATTGCATTTTATTCTCAGTTCTCTGCAATATTGTGCATCTAAAAATCTATAAAAATAGTGGTGCAAATTAGCTCAATTTCTCCTTGGCTTTCAGGTTTTCAGCTTATTCCATGAAACCATGGATTTCTTCCAGTGACTTCAGGGAACATTTCACCAAACTTCCTTGGCCCAACAAAGTTATACCTCCAGCAAACTGGGTCTGAGTTACCTGCACATTCTTCTAATGAGGGTTTTCCACTGAGGTCTTCCTCACCTATTATTTTCAGTGCCAGTACATTTCGTAGTTAATCCAAGTCACTTAGAACATTGAAACAATACACAAAAATTTTAAAGGCATGAGGATTCAAATTCTCACTGAGCCAACCAGATTTATTTCTCCATGGCTTTATATTAAATAATTTCAGGTGAATGTTGAGATGGTTCCTTAACAGAACATCACTAGTTCCATCATCCAACCTTAAACTGAGGAAATATTGTTTGTCTAATAATCAGTAAAATGTTAGAATTTTAATCTTTCCTTCATCTACTGAGTTGTTTTTAACATTCCTTCATAGCACTGCATTTCAGACATTTAAAGTTTCTTCTATAATAGCTTCTCTCTCAGCATTTGATTCACATATGATTTTGTTTCATACATAAATATTAGCAACTATTTTTACAGTTTCATGCCAATATTTTACAGCACCAGAGCAATTATATAGTAGAAGTCTTCCCTTTCAATGCCCTGTTTCTGATGTCTCTCCCTTCAATCATTTTGTGTGTTCTTTCTCCATGGATTGCAGAATAATTAAACTTCCCTGCTATGGCTTCCCCAGTTTTGATGGTTATCAGGATGATGATCTGCTTCCTATTACTCTTCATTACAGTTACCTTTGCTTTATTAATCCTTTTCACAAAAGCAGTGCTAAAAAGGCTGCTTGTGTTCCTAAAAGTTCTCAAAATGCCTGCCCCACTCCCAGCTCTCCTGAGCTGTGTTTACTTCCCAATGCCCCTCCCTGTGTTCTTACTTCTGGATCTGGCTATCCATCTGCTTGTATTCCTTCCAGTTTTTGGTTCCCCTTGCCTTTTCCTTTTCATACTTCCTTCTGGACATTTTTGGTACATCTTAGGGTTTCATCTCCACTTCTAAATTCTATCTCCATAGTGTGAGCTATTTAGGGAAGATCTCCCTCCCTGGCATCTTCAGCAAGGTTGCTTTCTCCTTTCCCACCCCTCTTCCTTTGTCCACCATAGGCTCCCCTCTGGCCAACTAGGTCACCAGCACATGTAGCCAGCCAATGTGGTCGGGCTGTTATGTACCCATCTGGCTGAGTTCCTGACAACACAGGGATCACACTACTGATACCTGATCTGTTGCTTTCCCATGTATGCCTAGGTATGGATGCTTGCCATTCAGGAGCACTGGACCTCTCAACAACTGACAAGCCAGACAGCCCAGCTGTGGCTGGGTGGTAGCCACGGGGAGGGCCTGTGATCAGAGTGGGTGGTATTTGCTTTGTGTATGAAACATATCAAGTTCCAAAAAACTGGCCATTCTTCTCTGCTGTATGGATCATTTAATGCTGCTTCTTATGACCCCGGGGTCTTCTGTTCCCTGGCTACCCCCTAGCAGGAGGTCCAGGCTTGCCAGCTTCCTACTACCTGATCTGCACTAGGGTGAAAGGGACATGTTCACCACCACTAAGCCATTATTTTTTTGTGGAAGATATTGAAGATAAGTTTGGTGAAGCAGTCTCTCAGAAAGCTGCAGTTAGGTTTGCTGTTCATCGAAACTTCTGCTGCTGCCCAGTCTGCAGCTCTTCATGCTTGTGACCCTGTTTGTGATGTGCTGGTGTCCATTATTCCTCACCAGTCTTGGATTAGGGTTCAGAGAGACACTTTTTGTAGGCACTTCATCTTTCAAACCGATGAACTCTGGACCAATCTGGAATGACAGGCTGTTCTTTTTGTTTGGCATGTTAAGAAAGGTTGTAAGAACAATTGCACTGATACTGAAGCCTTTACTCAGACATTTGAGGGAGAGGCCATTTTCAGTGCTAGTACTGAGGCATGTTTTCCCATTGTACAACTGACAAACTATCCCGTGAATTGTACACCCACTCCATGAGGGAGCCCCTGTGTTTTGCTGCCCATGTGTGTTAATTTTAACTCTCCATGCTTACCAGACTGCCCAGTTTATAAGAAGGAAAGGAAGATGCAGGAGTAGAAGTACCTCGATAGTTCATATCACACTGAGGATCACCTGAAATGGACTTCAACTGGTGTCGATGACCTCTAACTTTGCCTGTATTATGTCCTTCCCCCTCCTGCCTACTCCCCCTTTGGGTGCTGCTCTCCTTACCCAGTCAGAGAAGTCCTACCCTTCTTTGGTGCCTGATGATGGAGCTTCCTCCTGGAACCCTTGTCCCTGGCATCAGCCAGCTGGACACTTGCTATCACAACTTGGCCAGTGTGCCTCAAGCTCACCCAATCTTTTTCATGCCTGGTCCTGTATGCTTCTCCTAGCTAACCTGGTTGCCAAAGATTCCTCTCAAATGACCTTATTGATGGAGATATCGGTGTAGATGCCAGATCAACACAGGATGGTATGAAACAGTACTCTCCTCCCTCTTACCAACCACTGCACCCAGCCTCAGTCACTGTATTACAAGAGTATGCCACCACTCCCAGCCACTCTGGATCTTTCAGAAGCCAGCACTCCCTCTGTGCCCTGCCCTCTGTGACCTATGGAGGAGGAGGAGGAGGAGGAGGAGGAGCTGGGACTACTGATACCCCCAGAAATGCTGCCTCCCCCTTGCAACCTGAGTCTCGCATCTTATTTATAGATGTCACCCCATCATTGTTGATGGGTGATGACCTGGCAGTGTAATAGGGTCAAGCCCCCTTCACCACCCATCTGGATCCCTGTTCTGTGCTTATTCAATGGAACTGTAATGGATATGACCATCACCTCCTGGAGTTTAAATATCTTATTTCCTTTTACTCGGCAGCTTGTCATTTTCCAGGAATATCATTTTACTGATCACTTGCTGACCCTTTCTGGGGTCCATGATTCCTGTCAAAACAAGGTCAGCCCTTTGAGGCCTTCAGGTGGTGGTTGCATGTTGATCCATACCAACATTTTTAGTACATGGATGCTCCTTCATGCCACACTGAAAGAAGTTGATTTTGTTCCACTTAGCCTCTGCAGTCATGGTTTTCAATATCTCTCCCACTCCTGACAGGCCATTTACACCTGCTGCTCTGCCTTCCTTCAGCAACTCTCACTTTCCTTCCACCTACTCAGGGATTTTAATGCCCCTCACCCTTAATGGGGCAGTGCTTTTAGGTCTGGTTGGGGGCTCCTCACTGACAAGTTTCTTGTGAACCACGACCTTTGCCTTCCTGATGATGATACTCCTACTCATTTTAATGCTGCATACAGCACTTTCTCTGCCACTGCTCACTTCCCCTCTTCCTTCCTTCCAGTGACCACTTCATTTCTCATTCTCTTCCCACCTCCCAATGACCTGGTTACCCCACTGGGCTTTCCATCTTGCTGAGTGTCCTCTGTATATCTCCCAGGTCATATTTATGTCTCCATCAACAAGTTGTATTGATGAAGTCATTCGTGATCTATCCAGTAAGATAATTCATGCTGCCAGCATTGCAATTAACCACTCAATGGTCTCCATTAACTGTCAGGTAGTTCTGTGGTGGAGCATGGCCATTGCCACTGCCATACATAATCATTGTCATGCCTTGCAACATCACATCTAAATTGGCACTCATCCTCTTCTTTGAATGTCTTTGCACCAAAGCCCATTACCTAACAAACAGAGCAAGTGGGTGTGTTGGGGATGCTTTGCTTCTCCCTAGGGCCTTCTGTCCCTTCGTCATGGGTGTGAGGTACACCCTGCATCCTCTAAGGTTGTCAGCAGCAGGCTTCCATTCTGAGCCTGGCCCTTCCAGGTGGCCTTTTTACAGATCCATCAGTTTTTGTGGAACACCTTGTGACCTATTTTGCAATGGCAGTGTCATCAGCCCCCTATCCAGCAACCTTCCTCCTCAGGAAGCAGCAGGCTGAAGCTTTCCACTTACGATTTACCCCCTTGTCAGGCATATTCATACAATGATCCTTTTACTGAATGGGAACTACTTCTGCCTCTCATCTTCTTGCCATGATTCAGGCCCTGACCCCGAGTCCATCCACAACCAATTGCTTCAACACTCAATCTCAACAACATTATCATCTCCTTCAGGTGTTCAACCATATTTGCATACAAGGTGTTTTCCCCTCTCAGTAGAGAATATTGTGGTTCATGCTTTAGCCTGGTGAGGATCCCTCATACCTTGATAGCTACTGGCCAGTCAGTCTGACTATTGTCCCTTGCAAGTTACTAGACTGGATGGTCGCTTGTTGGCTCAGTTTGGCTCTCAAATCTCTGGAACTATTCCCCATTCTCTGCGACCCCTTTGTCAGCAGATCCCCTTTTTCCACTATCATTGGCAGAATCTTAGGAGACTATGGAGGAGACTCTCACCATGTGGCATTCCTCCCTCTGCCTCTCCTGCTGGGAACCTATCATCCTCTGCTGTCTGCATATTGGTCCTACTAAGTTGACCCATGGTTTCTTACTTGGCAAGGAGCCCCCACCTCCACCCCCTCTTTTTTTGTAGTTGTGGTGTTCCCCTCATGGTAATCCATATTTTGCTGGACTGCTCCTATCCTTTATCCCTTCACACTAAATATGTCCTCCCATCATCCTTGTCTTGGGTATTAGTGGATGACCTTAAAGTGATTAAGTCTATCCTCGATTTTCTTTGCAAAAGTGGTTTGTCCTGTCAGGTGTAAGTCCTTGAATTTGAGTCCCTCAGTGTTGGCACTGATTATAAAGGCCTCAGCCTTGTCCACACCAGCCAGGTCTTTTGTGCAGTTTTGTTTCCCCTTTCTTGTATCTTCTTCCCCCAATGTTGTCACCATTGTGTTGTAATCATACTATGGTGTGAGGATTGGGACTGGTTGATGGTGGTGCTAGTGCCCCAACGTGTGTACCACTTCTGGAGCATCTGTGCTCTCCCAATCCCCACCCCACCTCTTCCTGTTCTTTCCTCTTCCTGCTGCCACAACACATTCCTTTTACCTCTTTCTTTGTCTGTTTTTTCCTCCCCTTGACTGGACTGCACTGTTTGTGTTGTTCTTCCATTTGTTTCTGTCACCTTAGATCATGGGACCAATAACATCGCTGTTTTGTGCCCTCTCCTAACCAACCAACCAACCTACCTACCTACCTTCTTGAACACATTCCTTGTGTTCATATTTGACCTTCATACTGCATCATGAAATGATCAATGAAATGTAAGTTATATGAATAAAAAACCTTTCTTGATCACCAGGGTGCAATCAAAGAATGTACCTGAAAGACAGTGTCAGGTGTGTTCTTGTGTGGCACCCTGGCAACCAAGTGCAAATTTAATTTCTAAATTGCTGTTATACACATTCAGTTTGTATCCAGGTTATCTTTAAATGGTGTTTATGAATAAGTTGTCATTTTGAAACTTAATTAATTTATTGAATGGCTCATCAGGTACTGGTAAGTGTATACTACAACCATGTTAAATGATAGACCATGAATGTACTAGCAGAAAATGATATCAAAAGCTCATGAACACTAAATTGTGGATACTAAAATTATGTTATATATTTCAGCTTGGAGGTTATACAACTCCATTTGCTGTGTTGGGATCTGCTCTGTTCATGTCAGCGGTGATGACAGCATTTGTACTACCAGGACACTCAGATTCTCCTGTTGATGACAAACATGAAGGTAAAACCAGTTACAAACACTCTGTGCAAAAAGAAAATTGATTAAAGAAAACTCTGAAATTATATGGAATTCAGGAGATGAAATGCAAACAACTGCCTATAAACAGAAGCAGGAAAAAACTATGGTAGCTTTTGGAATAGTTACTTTCTTCTGGGAGGAAAGGAGGGTAGAATAGGGAGGTTAGAAAAGACAAATCACTGAAATGAAGTCCACTTTGAGAGGACAAAGGGATGCAAAGATTAATGGAAATTAGAGAGCAAGAGTTCAGTGACAATAATTAGGCAAGCACTGTACAGCTTCAGTTAAGAAGTGATAGGTCAGAGAAGACTTTTCATGAAGAAAGAGTTGTGTTTCTGATGATGGTTTATGCTTTATTGCTACATTTGACTGCCATGGGGAGGTAAATATCAATTTATTTACTTCCCAGTTATTTATTTAAGAAAAGTTTTCATGTTTTTTTGACCGTCTGTGAGACGGTGTGTAAAAGGCGAAAACATTGTCATTAAAAAGTTGTCAGTTGGAATCCTGCTCGAGAAAAGATAATTTAGCTTTATATATTATGGAGCATATTTATTTATGAAAGACAGTTGATTAGAAATAGTGATGCACAATGTGAAAGTCTTTAGTACTCCATTCGAAATACAGCCACTACAAGTAGTTTCCAGTGACAGTTGTTATTACTGAAAATAAAATGAATTCTACTGCCCCCCCCCCCCCCCACACACACACACACACACACACACACACACACACACACACACACACACACACACACACACACACACACACACACCTGTTGGTATTACCTGTAAGACTACTGAAACTTCCATATCTTACAGGTGGCCTGTTCCAAGTCTTGAAGATACCAGGAGTTATGCTTGCAGCTTCAAGCATTGTTGTCACATCAATGAGCATTGGCTTCTTACAAGCTACATTGGAACCACATCTCAGAAATGTATGATTTTAATGCAACTACTCATTTAATTAGATGAGGACTGTGAGCTTTTAAATGTGCATTCTAGAAATCTAATAGTACTAAAAAAATTGTTAAAACATTTTTCATTTTTGCAGTTCAACCTCTCCCCTGTGATTCTGGGGCTCATGTTTGTCATCAATGGTGGTACGTATGCACTAACTGCTCCTTGCTGGGGTTGGATGTGTGATCGTTTCCTGATGCCTAAGATTGCCACCATCATTGGATGCGTTATGATAATGGTTGGCTTCAGCATGATTGGCCCTGCTCCTTTCATTCCATGTGACACGTAAGTAAAACAAGTGAAACACTACCACTGTAATGATACACTAAATATTAAACAGTTACACTTAAATGATATATATGTCACTGTTTTCTCAATTTCGTTTATTCCCTTAGTTCAGAAAAAATCACAAATGTGGTTGGGGAATACATGGTAAATAGCCTAGAATACATTTACTTTCTCCACTTAAATGTCACATAAAGTTATTGTTAAACAAATAATTATTACCACTAACAGAAATGCCATGTTACAGACTGTAGATGATTGCATAACTCTGACAGTGTAGAAAACCATGTATACAAAGTTATAGGATTTAGAGGAGTTAAAAAGGAACACTTCAAATGTGACAAATTTTACTAGTGCACCATTTCTCTGCTAGGAGTCCTTGAAAGGTTTAACTCTGAACTTCCTGCATGCTGATGTTCAGTTGTGTTTACTCCTTCACACTAAATACACTGACATTGAAATATTATGAAATTGATTTTCAACTTGGACTTCCCATTGTTTGACATTGAAATGTGATCAACATAATTTCATTTTACTGTGAGGAAAATACAGGAAATCATAGTACCTTTCTCCATGAAAAGCCAGGCAGTGACTATGGTTCCAGCATTGTGTGGCCCCACCACAAATTAACTGTTGATATCAGAAAACATTGTAGATTTCTTCCCAACTGTTGGGTTGGGAGGGGGCAGTACTGTGTGCATGATAATCTCCTGGCACTACTCTTGTGAATTTATTTTTATGGTTGGAGATGAAGCATTTAGTGTACAAGACACAGAAAATATGCCAGGTGAGTTGATTGCCGATTGTGCTAAAACTGCAACTATTATTCATGAGAAACATGGTTGTTTTCAGTGTGTTAAATGCTCATTAGCATACAGATGTCAGTTGTGCATTGATCCACAGCAGCATAACAGTAGACCAATGTCACATTCTGTATATCATTTTACATTGGTGTATATCACATGCTATCCAGCAAAGAATATTATTTGCAATAAATTGCCTAAGAAAACAAATGTACTGGCTAGTGAAAATAAGATGTCTGAAGTAGTTGAACAGGTTTCTACAAACTGTTAAACTGTTGACTCTGCAAAATTTTCTTAGTATTTGTTTTTGAAGATTAAATAGGCCTACTTTGAAACTGCATTGACCAAGAAACTTTACCATAGAAAACAATTATTAGAAGTGCGCAAGTAACATTATAGTGTGTGGTGTAGCATGCTTTCTGTACCACTATTACATTACCCTTTTTCCTGTTCATCACGTTATTTGCAGGAAGAAAGATTTCTGGTAAGCCTCCATGTGATCCTGACCCTCTCTCTATCCTTACCGTCTTGGTGTGACACACATGGAGGAGGAAGCAATATATTGGTTAACTCTTGATGGAGCTCAGAGCTCTTCTGTGAGTCCATGTTTGGCACACATGGGGCCCCGAGCTGTAACAACCCTTTCTTCCTTGCTGGACTGAATTTCCTTCCCCATGCCCCTCCCTCCCTGTACCCACTATTTTCCCTCTCCCCCACCTACCCTTATCTTGGTGTCCTTGCTTACATGGGCCCAGCTATCCTCCCTGTTTTCGGTATCCCTATGGCTTTGTTTCTCTTGCTATTTCTCTTTCATCTTTTCTTTTTGGCATTTTTGTCCCCCTTGGGAGTTTGGCCTCCCCTTCTAAATTTCCTCTCTGTAGTGAGCCAGCTGGGAACACCACCTTACTTAGGACCTTGTGTGTGGCCTCACTGCCTCTGCCATCTTTTCCTCAATGCCATTATTCTTTAACACTATAGCCAGCACAGTAGCCAGTCCATGTGTTGACATTGTTGCTTACCCATTAGGTTCAGCCTCCTGACAACACAAGGATCATACTAATTATACCCTAGCTGGTGCCTCCCCTGTGTACCTACGAGTGGTTGCTTTTCATTCTGGAGCATCAAAACTCCCAGCAACAGTTGCCATACCAGATAGCCCTTGCTGTGGCTGGATGGTGCCCACAGGGAGAGCCTGTGAACAGAAGGGACAGGATAGTACAGGGTGGATATCATTCTTCTATGGCTGCTGCTTCAGTTAGCAGTGGGCCTTTCAATGCTGCTGTTTATGATTCTGCAGCTTTTCCATCCCTGGCTATACCCTGGGAGGAAGGCCAGACTAACTGGCTTGGGGTGAAACCCTTTCCCTGCTTCCTGGTCTGCACCAGGACTGACAGACATGTTCACTGCCAGCAAGCTGTTACTTCTTGTGGAAACTATTGAAGACATGTTTGGCAAAGTGAAGTCTAAGTAAGAATGGTAAAGTTCGCTATTAATCAAAAAGTATCCTCTCACCCAATCTGTGGCCCTTCATACCTGTGACCATCTTGGCAACATCTGTGCCCATTATTCCTTGCTAGTCTTTAAATATGGTTCAAAGAATAATTTTTCAGAGGGACCTCATCCTTCAAACTGCTGAGGAACTCCATGCCAGTTCGGAATGGCACGGCATTCATTTCGTTGGGCTTGTTCAGAAAGGCTGTAAGGATGATCACATTATTACTTATGACCTTATTCTGGCATTTGAGGGGGATACCCTCTGACAGAATGGTTTATTGGTGTGATTTGAAGCCTTACATCCCAACACCCATGAGGTGTTCTCGGTGATTACCTTTTGTGCATGTCTTACCACTGTATGGTGGACCATCTATGCAATGAATGTAGACATCCACTCCATGAGGGGAGCCCCTGTGTTCCACTGCCAACATGTGTTAATTATCATGACCATCCCTCCACACTCACTGGATTGCCTGGTTTATAAGAAGGGAAAAAAGTAATGGAGTAGAAGTTTCTTCATTGTTTATCCTGCACTGAGGCTTGTTGTCAATAAGATTGTCTTCATCCAATGTCTGACATCTGACTTCCTGTATTACATCCTTTCCTACGCACCTCTCTCTCTCTCTCTCTCTCTGTCTGTCTGTCTGTCTGTCTCTGTCTGTCTCTCTCTGTCTGTCTGTCTGTCTCTCTCTCTCTCTCTCTCTCTCTCTCTCACACCTTTTGTTGATGGATGTCGCCCCATACTTTTTGGTTTTACCCCTTATCAGGTGAAATCCTACAGTGAAACTTCAAGTGAATGGGGATGTCTTCTGGCCATCTCCATTTCTCATGGTTCTGACCCTGGCCCAAATTCCATTCCTAACCAATTGCTTCAATACCTTAATCCTTCACAATGACAATATCGCCTCCAGATATTTAACTGTATTTGTCCCAATGGAGGGACAATATAGCGGTTCATCCTTTAGCCTTGCAATGATCTGTCAGTCCTTGATAGCTACTGGCCAGTCAGTCTGACCAGTAGCCCTTTTCTCAGAGCTGACATCTTGTTACTGTTTTCTTAGGTTTTCGTAGAGCCTATGATAGTACTTGGTGCCATCACATCTCATATTCATCCCCACAAGTGGGTTCATTGGGCCTCTTCTGATTTTTACTGAGCAGTTCCTGTAACACCCGTCATCCAGAGTTCGAGTTGGGGCTATATGCAGCCCTCCGCAGATGCAGGAGAATGGCATTCCACAGGGCTCCATATTAAATGTCCATATCCTCATCACTATTAATGGACTTGTGGCTTCTGTCAGATCAGTAGTTACTCCTGCTCTATACAGGGTGGAGAAAAATAGTCACAAAATTTTAACCCTGGGTAGCTGATGTCAGTAGGAACCAAAATTACTAATTTTGTATAGGTTGACAATGCACCATTTTTAGACTACAGAAACTTGGTGACACATGCTCAGATTTTCCGTGGGATTGTCCTGTTGCCAGATGCTCTGGACAACGGCAATTGGAGTGTGTGGGCCAAGTTTCTGTTGTTTAAAAATGGTGCTTTGTCAACCTACACAACATTAGTAATTTCGGTTCCTGTTGGTATCAGCTATCCAGGGTTAAAATTCTGTGACACAATTTTTCTCCTCCCTGTAAGTGGACGATTTCTCCAAGTGGGTCAATGAAATTAGTGTGATCATGGGGACTCCCACCATGTAGCATTCTTCCTTCCACCTCTCCTGATGGGAATCTATCATCCTCTGTCTGTCTTCGTACTGCCCATACTATGTTGACCCATGGCTTTTTTACTCTGTAATGAGCTGCCCCCACTTTGTAGTAGTCATCCATATTTTTATTTATTGCCCTCACCTTTTAGCCATTCACACAGAACAAGCCCCCCACCATTCTCGTCTCGGGTTGCCAGACATCCCTCGCATGGTTAAATCTATCCTTGATTTTTCTTTGTGAAAATGGTTTGTCCTCCCAGATTTAAGTACCTGACTATCATCCTGAAAATGGAGTTCCTCTGTTGGTTCCTCTGTTGGTTCCTCTGTTGGTTCCTCTGTTGGTTCCTCTGTTGGTTCCTCTGTTGGTTCCTCTGTTGGTTCCTCTGTTGGTTCCTCTGTTGGTTCCTCTGTTGGTTCCTCTGTTGGTTCCTCTGTTGGTTCCTCTGTTGGTTCCTCTGTTGGTTCCTCTGTTGGTTCCTCTGTTGGTTCCTCTGTTGGTTCCTCTGTTGGTTCCTCTGTTGGTTCCTCTGTTGGTTCCTCTGTTGGTTCCTCTGTTGGTTCCTCTGTTGGTTCCTCTGTTGGTTCCTCTGTTGGTTCCTCTGTTGGTTCCTCTGTTGGTTCCTCTGTTGGTTCCTCTGTTGGTTCCTCTGTTGGTTCCTCTGTTGGTTCCTCTGTTGGTTCCTCTGTTGGTTCCTCTGTTGGTTCCTCTGTTGGTTCCTCTGTTGGTTCCTCTGTTGGTTCCTCCATGCAAGCCAGATTTCCCCCTCCCCTCTCTTGTATGTTCTGTCTGGTCATTTTGTTGTTTAGTTTTCCTTTTACTTGACTTCTTCCTCTGGTGTTTTCCCCATTGTCGCCCCCCCCCCCCCCCCCCAGGGGGTCCACAACTCTTTTGTGGATACGTGCGTTGCGAGCATGGGGCCCCGAGCCATTGCAGCCTTCTTTCTCTCCAGGGCTGCATTTCCTTTCCTTTCCTTTCCTTTCCTTTCCATCCTTTCCCCTCCTTGCCCCTTTCCCCTCACCCTCTTCTCTCCCTCTCTTGGTGTCCCTGCGTATGTTGGCCCCGCTATCCTCCTGGTTCTGTTGGTTTTCCAATTCGGCTTTGTTGCATAATGGTCTCCTCCTTTTGGCATTCCTTGGTCCCCCTCTGGGGTTTGACCTCCATTACAAAATTTCTCCTCCATAGTGTGAGCCATTTGGGGAAGAGCACCATACCTAGTGTCTCCAACATGTGCCTTCCTAGTACATTCCACCTTTTCTTTTACGTCGTTGTCTGATGCTAGGGTGCGTAGCCAGCACGGTAGCCAGCCCGTGTGGTGGGGTCGCTATGTACCCTTTTGGTTGAGCCCCCTGAACACACAGGGATCACAATTCTGATACCTGAGCTGTGACGTCCTCATGCGTGCCTTGGAGTGGTTGCTCGTCATCCTGGAGCATCGGAACTCCCGGCAATGGCCGCCGTGCCAGACGGCCCTTGCTGTGGCTGGGTGGTGCCCGTGAGGAGAGCCCCTGATTGGAGGGGGTGGTATCAGGGCAGACGCTATGCAAATGAAACACATACGGGTCCAGAACTCTGGCCGTTCTTCTGCGGCTGTCTCTCTGCATGGAACTGATTCCTCAAGTGCTGCTTCTCTTGCCCCTTCAGCCTTCCCTTCCATGGCTACCCCCTGGGAAGAGGGTCAGGCCCGTTGTCTAGGGGCCAAACCTTTCCCCTGTTACCTAGTTTGCACCAGGACTGATGGAGATGCTTTCACCAGTGTCAAACCTTTATTCTTTGTGGAACACATTGAAGACAAGTTTGGCGAAGTGGACTCCCTGAGCAAGATCCGGTCGGGTTCGTTGCTGATAAAAACTACTTCAGCTGCCCAATCTGCGGCCCTTCGTGCCTGTACCCATCTTGGCACAATTCCTGTGTCCATTACCCCCCACCAGTCTCTAAATATGGTACAAGGTGTGATTTTTCACAGAGACCTCATCCTTCAAACTGATGAGGAACTTCGGGACAATCTCGGACGGCGGGGTGTTCACTTTGTGCTTGCATTTTGGCCCCATGTCTTCCCAATATTCCCAGGCCCCTCTCTGTGGTGACTGTGGACGTCCACTCTATGAGGGGAGTCCCTGTGTTCCCCCTCCTGTATGTGTAAATTGTCATGGTAGTCATTCTCCACGTTCACCAGATTGCCCAGTATATAAGAAGGAAAAAAAGATACAGGAGTATAAGTCCCTCGATCGTTTAACCTACACAGATGCCCGTAAGAAATATGCAGGACTTCACCCTGTGTCCATGACATCTAGTTACGCCTTGGTTACATCTTCACCCCTTCCTCCCCCTTCCTTACCCCCATCCCGGACCCCTCTCCTCCCCCCCTCCCCTGCGGCTCCCACACCTTCTCCTCTGGGCGCTGCTCCCCCTCCCCAGCTGGAGAAGTGTCCCACTCCTTTGGCGTCTGCCGGTCAAGGGCGCCTCTCCTGGGATGCCCCTTCCCGGCACCTTCCAGGCCATTGGTCTGCTGCCGCGAGACGACCGCGAGAGCCGTGGTCTATCGGCTCCCAGGTTGCCCGGTCTCTTTCTGTTCCTGATCTTGCTGCAGCTGGCTCCTTTATGCCACACAGCCCTCCTCGATCTCAGCCTGAAAAGAAGAAGAAACATAAGTCTCGGGACAAAGAGCCTCTGGTGTCACCGGAGGTCCCTCCCCCGACTTCACAACCGGATTCTGACCTGTCGTTCATGGATGTCGCCCCCTCCTTGTCGGTGCCGGGTGGGGACCCGGCGGTATGACTGGATTTAGCGTGTTCAGCCCCCATTTAAACCATCGTTCTGTGGGTCTCCAATGGAATTGTAAGGGATACTATCGTCACCTTCCGGAATTGAAATCCCTTCTTTCGTCCTACTCTGCAGCTTGTGTGGTCCTCCAGGAATCTCATTTTACTGATGCTCACTCACCGACCCTCTGTGGGTTCCGTGTTTTCTGTCGAAATCGGGTCGGACCCCTTCGGGCTTCTGGTGGCGTTTGTACGTTGGTCCGTACAGGCATTGCTAGCACGTGGATTCCTCTTCAAACTACATTGGAAGCGGTTGCTGTTAGGGTCCACCTAGACTCTGCAGTCATAGTTTGCAATCTTTATCTCCCTCCTGACAGGACTCTTACACCTGCTGCCTTAACCGCCCTTCTTCAGCAACTTCCTCCTCCCTGGGGATTTTAATGCTCATCATCCTTTGTGGGGCAGTGCCTTTCCATCTAGACGAGGTCTTCTTATAGACCAATTTATTGCTTACCACGACCTGTGCCTTCTTAATGATGGTTCCCCTACTCACTTCAGTGCCGGTCATGGTACCTTTTCTTCCATTGATCTTTCTCTTTCTTCTCCCTCTCTCCTCCCTTCATTACACTGGTCGCCACACGACGACCTTTGTGATAGTGACCATTTCCCGTTGATTATCACGCTCCCTTCCCGCTCCCTGATGGACAGATTACCTCGTTGGTTTGTCCAACGCGCCGATTGGCCTCTATACACTGCACAGGTCGTGTTTTGTTTTGCTTTGTCGGGTTGTATTGATGACGTCCTACGTGACGTGTCTGACATGATTGTTCGCGCTGCTAGCCTTGCTGTCCCACGCTCATCTGGACCGTTTCGTCGTCGGCAAGTCCCGTGGTGGAGTACGGCCATTGCCATTGCCATCCGTGATCGCCGTCGAGCTTTGCAACACTTTAAGAGGCACCCATCCGTAGCCAGCCTTACTACCTTTAAACGCCTTCGTGCTAAAGCCTGTTATTTAATCAAACAGAGCAAGCGGATATGTTGGTAACGATTCGTTTCTTCCCTTGGTTCTACTGTCCCTCTGTCATGGGTATGGGCTACACTTCGCTCTCTCCGAGGTTGCCATCGGCAGTCCACCCTCCCAGGCCTTCACCTCCCAGATGGCATTTGTACAGACCCATTAGTTCTTGCAGAACATCTTGCGACCCATTTTGCAGTGGCATCAGCGTCAGCCTCCTATCCAGCTGCTTTCCTTCATCAAAAACAGTGGGCTGAAGCTCCCACCTTATGTTTCACCACTTGTGAGTCAGAATCTTACAACGAACCTTTTACTGAATGGGAATTTCTTTCTGCTCTATCTTCTTCTCATGATACGGCCCCTGGCCCAGATTCCATTCATAACCAACTGCTTCAACATCTCAGTGCTCCACAACGGCAACGTCTTCTTCGGGTGTTTAACCGTATCTGGCTCCAGGGTGACTTCCCTTCACAGTGGAGGGATAGCATTGTGGTTCCTGTCCTTAAGCCTGATAAGAACCCCCTATCTGTTGACAGCTATCGGCCAATTAGTTTGACCAATGTTGTACGTAAGTTACTGGAACGGATGGTAGTCCGTCGGCTCAATTGGGTCCTTGAATCTCGGAATCTGGCTTTCGAGAGGGACAATCTCCAATCGATCATCTACTTCGCTTGGAATCCGCAGTTCGGCAGGCTTTTTCCCAGTGTTGCCATTTGGTTGCAGTGTTTTTTGACCTTCGCAAGGCCTATGACACGGCCTGGCACCATCACATCATACTTAACCTTCATCAGTGGGGTCTTCGGGGCCCACTCCCGATTTTTATCTGCCAGTTCCTGATCCATCGGTCATTCAGAGTTCCAGTTGGTACTGCTTTTAGTTCTCCATGGACCCAGGAGACGGGCATCCCACAGGGTTCTGTCTTGAGAGTCCTTCTTTTCCTCATTGCTATCAATGGACTTGTGGCCTCTGTCGGTCGCTTGGTCGCCCCTGCCCTGTATGTGGATGATTTCTGCATTTGGGTTAGTTCCTCCTCGATGGCATCGGCAGAACGGCAGCTCCAGGTGGCTATACGGCGTGCCTCTGCATGGACCCTCTCACACGGGTTTCAATTCCCTCCTATAAAATCGCGAGTGGTCCACTTCTGTCGCCGTACTACAATCCACCCTGATCCAGAGCTCTATCTCGCTGCACAACGATTGCCTGTGGTCCCACAGTTTCGTTTCCTGGGTCTTCTTTTCGATAATAAGCTCACTTGGCTGCCCCATATCAGACTTTGCTTCCTTGCCCACTCCTCTTGGGGTGCAGACCGTTCCCTCCTCCTCCGTCTTTATCGTGCTCTAGTTCTGTCTCGCTTTGACTATGGTTGTCAAGTTTATGGTTCAGCTGCTCCTTCCACACTGCATGTGCTGGATCCAGTCCACCATCGTGGTATCCGTTTGGCCACCAGTGCCTTCCCTACTAGCCCTGTTGATAGTCTCCTGGTTGAAGCTGGGATCCCCCCCCTTTCTGTTCGGCGGTCCCAGCTTCTGGTGTCTTATGCACTCACTATCCGTTCCTCTCCCACTCATCCTTCCTATTCTATCCTGTTCCCAGACCATGGATGTCGCCCACCCGACTCCCGCCCTTAGGCGGGTTTACCGGTTGGGCTGCGCCTTGCGTCTCTTTGCCATGATTTTCAGCTTCCTTCTTTGTCCTGTCTTCCTCGCTCCCTCCCCTCCACCCCTCCTTGGCTAGTTCCTCGGCCTCGAATTCGGATGGATCTCCGCCGAGGTCCGAAAGATTCCATCCCCCCGGTGGTGTTCCGTTCCTTTTCCCGCCAAATTTTATGGGAGTTTCGGGATGCTGTTGTTTTTTTACACTGATGGCTCTAAATCTGCTGATCATGTTGGGTATGCCTTCACGTCCTCTGTTGGAACAGAAAGTCATCTGCTGCCACCTACATGTGGGGTGTTTACTGCGGAATTGATGGCAATTTCCCAGGCCCTTACCTGTATTAAACAGTCCCAACACAACTGCGTTTTGTTATGTACAGACTCGATGAGTGGCCTTCTTGCTACTGACCGGTGTTTTTTGCGCCATCCCTTGGTCTCCGCCATCCATGACCATCTCGCTGATATTCACCATGCTGCTTGTTCCATTGACTTCCTTTGGGTCCCTGGCCATGTGGGTATCCCGGGTAATGAGCTCGCTGATCATTTGGCTGGGGGAGCAATTACTTACCCCCCGTATTCTGTAACCCCTCCTGCAGCGGATTTACGGCTTCACATCAAATCCCACTTCGCACAGTCATGGGCCAATTCTTGGGAGGCTACTCCCCTGTCTAATAAACTTCGTGCAATTAAGGTGACACCAGGCCTGTGGCGTTCTTCCTTTCGCCTCTCCCGATAGGACTCGACCACACTGTGTCGTCTCCGCACTGGCCATACTCGGTTGGCCCACGGTTTTCTTTTGCGTGATGAGCCACCCCAACTATGTGGTTGTGGAGCCTTCCAGTCAGTAGCCCACATTTTGGTTGAATGCCCTCTTCTTTTGGCTCTGCGTGCTAAGTACAGACTCACCCACACTTTACCTTTGATGTTGGCTGACAATTCCTGGATGGTCTCTCTGGTTCTGTTTCCTCCAGGAAAGTGGTTTTTATTCTCAGTTTTAAGGTTTTTAATCTCTCTCTGGTGTTGGGGCAGGGCGGTGAGTGTTTGGGTGTCTCCCACTGTAGGCAGTGTTCGGAGATTCCCGATTCACCTCCGAAATCCTCTTTTCTTCCCATTTTACTCTGTTTTTACCCTTTTTTAAGGCTTGGTTAGTCTTTCTATTCCCATACGTACTTTCTACATTTTAGCAGTTGTACCTTTTAAGTCACAGGTGGTCTTGCCTATGCTGTTTCAGCATAATGTTGGGTTCATTCTCTTGCTGACCTCCCTCATTTTGTTTTGTTTTTTTTACCAATGACAATGTGACTGCCCTTTTACGTTTTTCCCTTTTTCCGTTTTATTGTTCTGACTTTACTGAGATGTCCCATTAGCGGAATGGAGCATATTTGAAACAAGGGACTGATGAACTTGCTGTTTGGTCCCTTAAACCTCAAATAACCAACCAACCAACCAACCAACCCATTGTTGCACTTTTGTTATGGTGTGGCGTTTGGGATGGGTCAGTGGCAGTGCTGGCATCTCACTGTGCTGAGCACCTCTGGGGTACCCCCCTGTTCTTGTCATCTTCCCCTCCTCCTGTTTCTTACTCTTTACCCATTTTTCCCTTCGCTTCCTTTCCCTTTGACTGGACTGTGCTTCTTTTGTTGTTTCTAACTTTGCTTGTGCCCTCTACCCTCCACCCCTCCCCAAATCAACCAACCAACCAACCAACCAACCAACCAAGCTGTGTTTTTCTTTCAAGGAAATGATTTAAGAGTTGATACTGACCAGGTTTGTAAGAGGGTCAGAACTGAAACTTTTTATGGCTACCTACAAGTCACCATTCCTGAGGAGTTCCTAGGTATTCTGAAATAGTTTTTGTAGTTCTTATGAAGCAGAAATACCTTTCTGCCTTTCTTTATATTACTATTTACAGTCATTCAGTAATGCTTGTGATCACTGGTGCCCAGTTGTAAACTGGCTGAGCCAAAATGTTTTGGGCCGTTGGTCAGAAGACCCAATATGTTCCCAGAATTAATCACTCTCCAGTAGTGTTTGTGTGAAGATATGAAACTTCATGGCAGATCAAAACTGTGTACCAGACTGGAATGCAAACCCAGGAACTTTGAAGGTAGGAGATAAAAGTGAAACTGTGAGAATGGACTGGAAGTAATGTTTTGGTAGCTTAGTCAGTGACGTACTTGCCCACAAAAGGCAAGGTTCTTGGGTAGAGTCCCAGTCTGGCACACAATTTCTGTCTGCCAGGAAGGTTCACTCAATATGTTGCCCTAATGAGCCAGTACTCTGATAAAGGCTCGGGTAACACAAAGTCCCTACAATCTGCCTAAATCACTTGAATCTCTGTCTAGAATTGGCAAGTTGAAATATCTACCTGATACTATATGATCACAAAAGTTATGTAAAATGCTGTTTCCCCTTTAACATTTCACTGCTGCTACTACTGCTGCAGCAGATGTCAATAAAAGCATGTGATGAACATATTTTATCCACCTTTGTCAATCTTCACTTGTATTACTTCACATCCAGAATCTGTACTAATATCACCAGATATTATCACACATATTATGGCTGTAAACACACCTTCACCAGTGGTATTAATCCTGTCCTTCAGATATACATTCCAGTTGGAATGGAGAATTTCATTGCTATTAACATTCGGTTTCAGTGGTGTCTTCCCCTAGTACTAAGTGGGCCTTGTTAACATTGAAAAGCCAGACTAGTTCTGGGGTCTTTCCACAGACACTACTACAGTTACCTAATACTACATTATCATTTTCTTTACCTGATCTGCCATTATCAATATTTTTGTCCACAGAAACACTACAATTACTATAAATAATTGGCTACTGTTGGGCTCACAACTTTTTATTTGTCAACAACTAGTTTCAATCTACATTACAGATCTTCATGTCTCAGGTTAGTTTCACACAACATTGACAAATTGTACTTTGCAGCTCCAGGCATAAAGATGATCTAAAATGCAGAAAGAAACTAGCTGTTGGTATACAGAGTTGTGATCCAGACAGTGTTTATTATAACAAAAGGGTCACAGTTCCGAGGACATTGTCAGTTATGAACTACAGTTATTATACACCAAAATGCAAAGCAGGTCAATTTAAGTTTTCTAATTGGATTATTAACACAAACATGTTCATTCCATTTACATCCTTTTGAATGACAAGTCTTCAGATCCATGAACTTCCTGGGCCCTATATACCATTACACATAAGCAGATCCCCCCCCCCCCCCCTCCCCTGCGGGTCCGGGGTAAGAATAGGCCCGAGGTATTCCTGCCTGTCGTAAGAGGCGACTAAAAGGAGTTTCAACCATTTCGGTCTTCCATGTGATGGTCCCCCTTGGGGTTTGACCTCCATTTTTCAAAATTCTACAGAAGTACTAGCCTTTTGGGGAAGGACGCCTTTTGTGGTGTACCACTGGTCCTCAGTGCACTAAGACTTTGGCACTCAGCATTGCACCGAGCGAGGTGGCGCAGTGGTTAGCACACTGGACTCGCATTCGGGAGGACGACGGTTCAATCCCGTCTCCGGCCATCCTGATTTAGGTTTTCCGTGATTTCCCTAAATCGTTTCAGGCAAATGCCGGGATGGTTCCTTTGAAAGGGCACGGCCGATTTCCTTCCCAATCCTTCCCTAACCCGAGCTTGCGCTCCGTCTCTAATGACCTCGTTGTCGACGGGACGTTAAACACTAACCACCACCACCACTCAGCATTGCACCGGCGTTGTCACCATACCCACTATTCCTCAAATTGGGCCTAAACGCCTGATGGGTTGTCAAAGTTACGCCCATAGTGCATCCCCATCTGCACCAGCGATCATGATGGACTTTCCATGGCACCAGAAATCCAGCACGGTAGCCAGCCCGTTGTGGTGGGGTCGTCATGTACCCTCTAGGTTGTAGCCCCCTGACAACACAGGGATCGTACTGCCGATGGCCAAGGAATAGATGCCCGTTTCCTTGGGGCATCAGGACTCCCGGCAACAGTCATCCTGCCAGGTGGCCCTTGCTGCGGCTGGGTGGCGCCCGTGGGGAGAGCCCCTGGTCGGAGTGGGTGGTATCGGGGCGGACGTTTCGCAGATGAAACATCAACACGTATCAGGTCGCTCTGCAGCCGAGTCTTTCAAAAGGAAAGGTACTGTCTCTAGTTCTGGTTCTCCTGCCCTTTCCCCCTTGGCCACTCCCTGGGAGGAGGGACAGGCCCGCCGGCTTGGGGCGAAGTACTTCCCCCGCTATTTGGTCTGTTCTCGAACCGATGGGGGCACGTTCGCCACCTCCAAGCCCATGTTCTTTGTTCAGCACATCGAGGACATCTTTGGGGAAATCGAGGCTCTCAGTAGGATGCGTTCGGGGTCCGTTCTTATAA
The DNA here is from genome assembly GCF_023864345.2 of Schistocerca serialis cubense. Classification (NCBI taxonomy): domain Eukaryota; kingdom Metazoa; phylum Arthropoda; class Insecta; order Orthoptera; family Acrididae; genus Schistocerca; species Schistocerca serialis. Next base: position 420,819,294 of record NC_064639.1, read on the forward strand.
AGACCACCTCCGCCACACAGTCGGCGGCGCTCCAGGCGTGCGACCGCCTAGGGGACATCCCAGTGTCCATTGTCCCGCATCTGGCACTGAATAGGACGCAGGGGGTTATTTTTCATCGGGAACTCCTGCTGCAATCTGATGATGAGGAGCTCAGGGCCAACCTGGAGCGCCGAGGCGTGCATTTCGTCCGGCGAGTCCAGCGCAGCTCCAAAGACCGTCGCATCGACACCGGGGCCTTTATCCTCGCCTTAGAGGGGACGTTCTCCCAGAGAAGGTAAAGGTGATGTGCTACCGGTGCGACGTGCGACCTTACGTCCCGCCTCCTATGCGCTGTTTTCGGTGTTTTCGCTTTGGGCACATGTCGTCACGGTGTGAGGCTGAGCCCCTTTGTGGCGATTGTGGACGTCCTCTTCATGAGGAACATACATGCACCCCACCACCTTAGTGCGTTAATTGTCCTGGCATCCACTCGCGATCCTCAGACTGCCCCGCATATCAGAAGGAGAAGAAGATACAAGAACTCAAAACTTTGGATCGTCTCTCTTATTCTGAGGCCAGGAAGAAGTACGACCACCTCCATCCCGTGCCGTTGCCCACTTCGTTTGCCTCCGTTGTATCCACTCCTTCTGCGGTATCCTCACCCCTATCCTGTCCCCCCCTCCACCTCCTCCCCCCATCCGGGGTCTCTGCCTCCGCCTCCCAAATCCCTCCCTTACGAATCCTCCTCCCCCGTGGCCCCCACCCCCTCTGCCCCATGGGCCACACTTCCTCCTCCTCCCCCCCCCCCCCGCCGCCTGAGTAGCAATCCTCTTCTCAGGCGTCCATCGGGGAAACGTTCCGGACCCCAGCTTCCGAGGTCCAGCGTTCCAAAATGGACCCCACGCGTGAGGACCTTCTTTGGGTCCAGCCCACCATCCCTGTGCCTCCTCGGACTTCCAAGAAGGCCTCCAAGAAGTAGTCTCTACCCCCTCTCCACCCTGGCGCGTTTCGTCTGACGCTCCATCCGTGAGTCGCTGCTCCTGGCCATCCTCAGTTTCGCCGGGACGCTCTGCTGCCAGGCACTCAGCTGGCCTCTTGTCGGCAAATGATGCTGCCCCTCCTACACAACCAGGGACAGCGGCCGCAGCTGGCGACGACTCGATGGAACAGGATCCGCCTCCCGCCGGTTGTAGCGTTGTTCCCTCGCAACCTGGCCCTCCGCGGCCGGCGAGGGGACCAGCTCTTCCCCCGTCTCGTTCCCCCTCTTTTTTGACTAGCGATGGCCTTGTTACATTGGAACATGAGAGGTATTCGATCTAATCGGGAGGAATTACAACTGCTCCTCCGCCTGCACTGTCCGCTCGTCCTTGGTCTCCAGGAAACCAAGTTGCGCCCGACTGACCGTATTGCCTTTACCCACTATACCTCGGAGCGGTATGACCTCACCCCTGTGGACAGTATCCCAGCTCATGGTGGGGTCATTTTGCTCGTTTGGGACAATGTCTATTACCATCCCATCCCATTGACCACCCCACTCCAAGCAATAGCTGTCCGTATTACTCTTTGTGCTTTTACTTTTTCAGTTTGTACCATCTACACTCCATCGTCATCCGCTGTTAGTCGGGCTGACATGATGCACCTGATTGTTCAGCTTCCTCCGCGTTTTTATTGTTCGGCGACTTCATTGCCCATCATCCCCTTTGGGGCTCTGCCGCATCCTGTCAGAGGCTCACTCTTGGCGGATGTCTTCAACCATCTCAATCTTGTCTGCCTCAATACTGGCGCCCCGACTTTCCTCTCGGACTCTACTCATACCTACTCCCACTTGGACCTCTCGATCTGTTCTACCCACTCTTGCCTGTCGGTTCGAGTGGTATGTCCTTTCTGACACCTATTCGAGTGACCACTTCCCCTGTGTCGTTCGTCTCCTGCACCACACCCCATCCCCACATCCTTCGAGCTGGAACATATCGAAAGCTGACTGGGGACTTTACTCCTCCCTGGCGACCTTTCCGGACCACGATTTTCTCAGTTGAGACAGTCAGGTCGAATACCTCACGGCTGTTATCAATGCTGCCGAACGTTCCATTCCTCGTACTACCTCTTCTTCACGTCGTGTTTCCGTCCCCTGGTGGAACGAGGCTTGTAGAGATGCTATCCGTGCTCGACGACGTGCTTTACGCACCTTTCGCCGCCATCGTACGTTGGCGAATTGTATTGAATACAAACGACTCCGAGCGCAATGCCGTAGAGTCATCAAAGACTGCAAAAAAGCTTGTTGGGCCTCTTTCACCAGCTCCTTTAACAGTTTTACTCCCTCTTCTGTCGTATGGGGTGGCCTGCGCCGGCTGTCGGGCATTAAGGCCCACTCCTCGGTACCTGGACTGACCTAAGGTAATGGGGTCCTTGTTGATCCTGTGCCTGTCTACAACGCCTTCGGCCAGTTTTTCGCGGAGGTTTCAAGCTCCGCCCATTACCACCCTGCCTTCCTTCCCAGACAAACAGAAGCTAAACGATGTCAAAGTTAGCGTAAGGAGGGCTATGCGTGAAGCGTTCATTGAATTCGAAAGTAAAATTCTATGTACCGACTTGCCAGAAAATCCTTGGAAGTTCTGGTCGTACGTTAAATCAGTAAGTGGCTCGAAACAGCATATCCAGACACTACGGGATGATGATGGCATTGAAACAGAGGATGACACGCGTAAAGCTGAAATACTAAACACCTTTTTCCAAAGCTGTTTCACAGAGGAAGACCGCACTGCAGTTCCTTCTCTAAATCCTCGCACAAACGAAAAAATGGCTGACATCGAAATAAGTGTCCAAGGAATAGAAAAGCAACTGGAATCACTCAATAGAGGAAAGTCCACTGGACCTGACGGGATACCAATTCGATTCTACACAGAGTACGCGAAAGAACTTGCCCCCCTTCTAACAGCCGTGTACCGCAAGTCTCTAGAGGAACGGAGGGTTCCAAATGATTGGAAAAGAGCACAGATAGTCCCAGTCTTCAAGAAGGGTCGTCGAGCAGATGCGCAAAACTATAGACCTATATCTCTTACGTCGATCTCTTGTAGAATTTTAGAACATGTTTTTTGCTCGCGTATCATGTCATTTCTGGAAACCCAGAATCTACTATGTAGGAATCAACATGGATTCCGGAAACAGCGATCGTGTGGGACCCAACTCGCTTTGTTTGTTCATGAGACCCAGAAAATATTAGATACAGGCTCCCAGGTAGATGCTATTTTTCTTGACTTCCGGAAGGCGTTCGATACAGTTCCGCACTGTCGCCTGATAAACAAAGTAAGAGCCTACGGAATATCAGACCAGCTGTGTGGCTGGATTGAAGAGTTTTTAGCAAACAGAACACAGCATGTTGTTATCAATGGAGAGACGTCTACAGACGTTAAAGTAACCTCTGGCGTGCCACAGGGGAGTGTTATGGGACCATTGCTTTTCACAGTATATATAAATGACTTAGTAGATAGTGTCGGAAGTTCCATGCGGCTTTCCGCGGATGATGCTGTAGTATACAGAGAAGTTGCTGCATTAGAAAATTGTAGCGAAATACAGGAAGATCTGCAGCGGATAGGCACTTGGTGCAGGGAGTGGCAACTGACCCTTAACATAGACAAATGTAATGTATTGCGAATACATAGAAAGAAGGATCCTTTATTGTATGATTATATGATAGCGGAACAGACACTGGTAGCAGTTACTTCTGTAAAATATCTGGGAGTATGCGTACGGAACGATTCGAAGTGGAATGATCATATAAAACTAATTGTTGGTAAGGCGGGTACCAGGTTGAGATTCATTGGGAGAGTGCTTAGAAAATGTAGTCCATCAACAAAGGAGGTGGCTTACAAAACACTCGTTCGACATATACTTGAGTATTGCTCATCAGTGTGGGATCCGTACCAGATCGGGTTGACGGAGGAGATAGAGAAGATCCAAAGAAGAGCGGCGCGTTTCGTCACTGGGTTATTTGGTAACCGTGATAGCGTTACGGAGATGTTTAACAAACTCAAGTGGCAGACTCTGCAAGAGAGGCGCTCTGCATCGCGGTGTAGCTTGCTCGCCAGGTTTCGAGAGGGTGCGTTTCTGGATGAGGTATCGAATATATTGCTTCCCCCTACTTATACTTCCCGAGGAGATCACGAATGTAAAATTAGAGAGATTAGAGCGCGCACGGAGGCTTTCAGACAGTCGTTCTTCCCGCGAACCATACGCGACTGGAACAGGAAAGGGAGGTAATGACAGTGGCACGTAAAGTGCCCTCCGCCACACACCGTTGGGTGGCTTGCGGAGTATCAATGTAGATGTAGATGTAGAAAGAGGCAGAAGTGGCTCGGCGACCTTCCTTCCACTCGCTGAATCTGGAAACTTATAATGCCCCCTTTACTATGCGGGAACTCGAACGTGCGCTTGCACTGTCCCAGTCCTCTGCTCCGGGGCCAGATGCCATTCACGTTCAGATGCTGGCACACCTTTCTCCGGCGGTCAAAAGCTTTCTTCTTCATACCTACAATCGCTTCTGGACCGAAGGTCAGGTCCCCATGCGTCGGCATGATGCCGTCATTGTTCCTATACCCAAACCCGGGAAGGACAGACACCTTCCTTCTAGTTACTGCCTCATTTCTCTTACAAGCTGTGTCTGTAAGGTGATGGAGCGCATGGTTAATGCCCGGTTAGTCTGGATTCTTGAATCTCGACGACTACTTACTAATGCTCAATGCGGCTTTCGTCGCCGCCACTCCACTGTTGACCACCTTGTGACCTTGTCGACATTCATCATGAACAACTTTTTGCGAAGGCGCCAAACGGTAGCCATGATCTTCGATTTGGAGAAGGCTTAAGATACCTGTTGGAGAGGAGGTATCCTCCGCACTATGCACAGGTGGGGCCTACGTGGTCGCCTGCCCATTTTTATTGATTCCTTTTTAATGGATCGAAAGTTTGGGGTACGTGTGGGTTCCGTATTGTCCGACATCTTGCTCAGTCTTGAGCGTAGCCCTTTTTGCCATCGCAATCAGTCCAATTATGGATTGCATTCCACCTGATGTCTCAGGCTCTCTCTTTGTTGATGACTTCACAATCTACTGCAGTGCCCAGAGAACATGCCTCCTGGAGTGCTGCCTTCAGCGTTGTCTAGACAGCCTATACTCATGGAGCGTGGCAAATGGCTTCCGGTTCTCTGAAGAGAAGACGGTTTGTATCAACTTTTGGCGATATAAAGCGTTCCTTCCGCCATCCTTACATCTCGGTCCCGTTGTTCTCCCATTCGTGGAAACAACTAAGTTTCTAGGGCTCACGTTGGACAGGAAACTGAGTTGGTCTCCGCATGTCTCTTATTTGGCGGCCCGTTGTACACATTCCCTTAATGTCCTCAGAGTTCTTAGTGGTTCTTCTTGGGGAGCGGATTGCACTGTCCTGCTTCGCTTGTATCAGTCCATAGTCCGATCGAAGCTGGATTATGGGAGCTTCGTCTTCTCGGCCATCCCTCTTACACCGTCTCGACTCCATCCACCATTGGGGGGTTAAGACTTGCGACCGGAGCCTTCAACACTAGTCCTGTCGAGAGTCTTTATGCTGAAGCTGCCAAATTACCATTGACCTATCGGCGCGACGTACTGCTGTGTTGGTATGCCTGCCGGCTGTTGTCTATGCCCGACCACCCCTCTTACCAGTCCTTCTTTGCAGATTCTCTCGACCGTCAGTACGAGTTGTATGTGTCTGCCCTGCTGCCCCCTGGAGTCCGCTTCCGTCGCCTGCTTCGGCAATTGGATTTTGCCCTCCCTACCACCTTCAGAGAGGGTGAGAGCCCGACACCACCTTGGCTCCAGGCTCCGGTTCATACTCATCTCGACCTCAGCTCACTCCCGAAGGAGGGTACTCCGGCTGCAGTGTATTGCTCACGGTTTGTCGAACTTCGTGCTCGACTTGCCGGTCACACCTTTATTTACACCGATGGCTCCAAAACTGACGATGGTGTCGGCTGTGCCTTTGTTGTTGGGGCCGCCACCTTTAAATACCGGCTCCCAGACCAATGTTCCAGCTTTACGGCCGAGCTTTTTGCTCTCCATCAGGCTGTTCAGTATGCCCGCTGCCACCGCCATTCATCGTATGTACTCTGCTCTGACTCACTCAGTGCTCTTCAGAGCCTTGGAGCTCCCTATCCGGTCCATCCCTTGGTTCAACGGATACAGCAGTCCCTCCATTCTTTCGCTGATAATGGTTCTCCTGTCAGCTTTCTGTGGGTTCCCGATGTAGGAGTGCCTGGGAATGAGGCTGCGGATGCTGCCGCCAAGGCTGCAGTTCTCCTGCCTCGGCCAGCCTCCCATTGTGTCCCGTCATCTGACATTCATGGTGATGTTTGTAAGAGGCTTGTGTCATTGTGGTGGGATGCTTGGTCATCCCTCCAAGGAAACAAGCTCCGGGCAGTAAAACCGCTCCCAACTGCTTGGACAACCTCCGCCCGACCATCTCGGTGAGAGGAGGTCCTTCTGATCAGGTTGCGGATTGGGCATTGCCGGTTTAGCCACCGCTACCTGCTCTCCGGTGACCCAGCCACGCAGTGCCCTTGTGGTCAGGCATTAACAGTGCGCCATGTTTTATTGTCGTGTCCCCGCTTTAGTCAATCTCGTGTTGTCCTGTCCCTTCCATCTACTTTACCGGATATTTTAGCTGATGACGCTCGAGCAGCTGCTCGTGTTCTGCGTTTTACAACTTTGACTGTTTTGACCAAAGACATCTAACCTTTTTACTTATTTTATCTGCATCTTTGTCAGGTCTTTCTGGTGTCCCCCCTCCCCTTGAGTTTTACTAGATTCCATGTGCTCTAACAACAGTGACTGGGCGCTAATGACCTCAGTAGTTGAGCGCCCTTAAACCCTACCAAAAAAAACATAAGCAGATCTGCATTATATGCATTTTTGTAATATCAAGAAAGTTAAATCCCTACAAAAGAGTTGTCAGTTGTACTACTACCGTTATCATATACTGACTTTTATCACTATAATACCAATTGATATTAGTTTCTGCAATAGTATATGGTGGTATCTTTTCGTCATCTGTGTTTATGAAAAGCAGATGCTGATCAGCATTCAGTGTTGAAATATGTGAAAGGCTTCCTCCCTCCCATTTTAATTTTGATCCATGTAAGGTGTCTATTAATGTGAGCCTTTGTTTTCTTTGTTACAAAAACAAGGTTCCAGCATTCTGAGTGGGATTATTACATTTTAGTTTCCTGTGTACAAAGATTAACAATAACTCTTAAACAAACATCATAACTACTTGGGATCAAATCTTTCTAGATGTTAGTAGTGGGCTCATTTCAGATTTAGTGCATCAAAAAGTCTTAATGGAAACTGATGGCAGAATTTATTGGTCTGAAAGTACTTTAAGCCACTTACTGACATTTTCTTTCTATACTTAATGATGGCAAAACTAGTACGAATATGGTGTAGCTGTTACCTTATTACGGTGTACATGTATTATTTCATTCATGATGCACATGACTGCAAATTGTTCATTGCTGGGCTGGCACTGTAACAAACTCTAATACTTTCAGAATTCTATGGTTATCAATTCTGGGGCTTGTGTGTCATGGCCTTGGGATAGCTGCGCAACTGGTGGCATCATTCACAGATGCTCTTAGAACAGCAATGTAAGAGCACAGTCAAGTTATGTATAATACATAATAAATTTTTTCTTGTTTTCATTTGACTTACAAATTTATTTCAGAGCATATGGCTTTCCTAACAATCTGGAAACTTATGGCTTGATATCTGGATTGTGGACTTCAACATTTGCACTGGGAGCTTTTATTGGTCCATCTGCTGCCGGTATTTTATATGATAGAGTAGGATTTAAAAATGCAACAATGTTCATTGTTGGACTTAATCTTCTTGTAGTAAGTATAAAGAATAATATAAGTAATTTTTAATTCTAATTTTAGTTGTATTATCAATTTAAGTTCATTTCATTCTCATGTATTTCAGCAGTTCTGTACATAAAAGAGAACAGAATGAAAATATTCCACTTGGTACTAATATACAAAGCAAAAATGCTATCAAATAAGTGATCTAATTTCAGTGGAAATATATGCATATGCACATTATAAATTTGCTCTCTGTCTACACAGTGACATCAGAATGCATCTCATTCAGCAGATATCCTTAGGGTGGTAATACTGTTACAGATTTTTCATCAGAGACAGTGAGTCGCCAGTAGAACAAGGTGACTGCATAATGTTCACGTTGTAACCACAAGAAGAAATCTTTGCGATAGTACCTTTGTGTACACTGATGGCTCTTGGACTGACTGTGGTATTGGGGATGTCTTTGTCATTGATGCCGAAGTTTTTCGGTATTGGCTTCTGGACCATGGCTCAGTATTTACAGCAGAGCTCTTTGCCCTATATCAGGCCAAGCAGTACACCTGGTAACACAGGCTTTGCAATTGCATCATTGCTCAGACACTCTCGGCACCCTTAAAAGCCTGTGTGTGCTGTACACTGTTCATCCCTTAGTGCAACTGAACCAGGAATGCTGTCACTTGCTCGCACTTGATGGAGCCACTGGGAAGTTTACATGGTTTCCTTGTCACTACAGTCTGACAGAAAACGAGGCCACAGACACTGCTGCCAAGGCCACAGTCCTCGTACTTCAGCTCACTAGTTCTTACATTCCCGCCAATGACCTGTGTCACAGCAAGTGGTGTCACTTTGGCATTACCACTGATACTACCTTCATGGGAACACGCTCCGGATTATTAAGCCTCTCCCAGCAGCTTGGATGAACTCCTATGGGCACTCTCGCCACGAGACCATTTTAACTAGGTCGTATATTCAGAACTGTCCTTTTAGCCATCGCCATTTGTTAAGTGGTGCTCCCCCACCACTTGTGCACATTGTGCTCAGCTTTTGACAGTCTGCCATTTCCTGATGGAATGCCCTTTTTTTTAACTGCTTATGTTCCTGTTCCTGTTTGTGTTTGCCATCTGAGTTATCAGCCGTATTAGCGAATGACATGAGAGCTGTCGACCTAAGTTTACTTTTTATCCATAATGGCAATATGGTGAGGGTCATTTAATATTTAGTTCTGGACCTCTGTTTCTATACACCTTAGTCATTTTTAACTCATCTCTTTTTTTCCCCCCAGGGGGTCCACAACTCTTTTGTGGATACGTGCGTAGCGAGCACGGGACCCCAAGCTAATGTGGCCTTCCTTCCTTTCAGGGCTGCATACCTCCCCTTTCTGCATCCTTCCCCATCCCCCATCTTAGCCTCCCCCCCCCCTCACCTCCCTCTTTCCTTCCCTTTCTCCCCCTCTAGGAGTATGTTTTGTGCCTACATCTGGAGACGGATGCTCTAAACTGTAACGAGTTCTTTGCTTTCTCCACTTGCAAGTCTTCGTCCTTCCTTTGTCCTTCTCTTTTCCTTAACTCTTCTCTTTGCCCTTTCCTCCACTGCGGCGTTTGAGACCTCTCTTCTTTCCTTTCCTTTCCTTTCCCTTTCTCTTTTTTCCTCCCTGTGCATGTCTGAAGGCCGACCCATGCATTTCCATGCATAGCCGGTGACGTGGTGACTCGTAATTCCCCGCCCCGGATAGACAGGTAGGACATGTATGTTCCCCTGGTAACAGCCAGGCCCAGGAAGGGGTGATTACCCGAGCTGATACCTTCTGAAAGTGCCGATTGGTCCCTCCGTTCCTTTGTCGGGAGATGTGATTAATCACCTAAGGCGGGAGTGCCCTCAGAGAGGGCCCCCACAAGGAAGGAGCGCGCCATCAGAGACGCCGGTAATCATGAGGGATACTTTTGCAATGGTTTCCTCATCTTCTACTATGTCAGCTCACAAGCGTAAGTTCAATGAGTCTCAGCCACAGATAGTCCTTCCATCGTTGCCACAGTTCCTTGTTTCTCGGTCTGACAAAGGTCACGACTTCTCCATGGTCAACCCTTTCATTATTCAGAAAGGTGTCGACACAATTGCAGGTCCTGTAAAGTCTTGTTCCAGATTACGGAATGGCATCTTGATGTTAAAAACAGTCAGTGCCCTCCAGGCACAAAAATTGCTGTGTACTTCACTGCTACACATCTTCCCTGTCCGGGTGGAACTGCACCATACTTTAAATTCATCACATGGTGTCGTTTATGCACGCTCCCTCGACGGATTGTCCAACAACGAAATTCAACACTACCTGTCTGACCAGGGCGTAACGGCTGTTCATAGTCATGAAAAGGATTGACCCGAACATCATTCCAACCCGTACTGTCTTCTTGACATTTGACAAAGTTCAACTCCCATCTAAAATCAAAGCAGGCTATGAGATAATTTCCATTCACCCTTACATCCCAAACCCTGCGCGTTGCTATCGGTGTCAGTGGTTCAATCACACCAGCCAGTCCTGTTCCAATCCGGCCAAATGTGTTACGTGTGGCAAGGATGCCCATGAGGGTGCTTGTCCATCTCCATCCCCTCGTTTCATCAACTGTATGGGCGACCATGCTGCTTCCTCTCGAGATTGCCCCATTTTTAAAGACGAAAAGCTCATTCAGAGTGAAGGAAAAGGCGTCTACCTTTGCTGCTCGAAAATTATTCGCCAGTCGACAGCCCACTGTGCCTCAGACAGGAAAATACAGCACTGTCATTGCCTCTCCTTGGCCAACAAAGGAGGTGGCCATGCAGACTTGTGACCTTACCTTTAGTGCCACGGTCATCGGCCAGTGCAAAGATCGGCCGTTCAACCTCCCCACTTTCGCCTTCCACTTCCGCCTGCCCACTCTATGGCTCACCCTACATCGGGTTCAGCTAAATCTCGAGCCCAAAAGTCAGACACAAAGACTTCGAAAAAAGAGCATACTCGTGAAAATTTTTTACGTACCCCAACTTCACAACCATCGGTTCCTCCTTCCTCTAAACATCATACTTCCAAGAAGGCTACAAAGAAACCCAGTTCCTCTCCTTCTCCGCCAAGGAGTGTCCCATCTACAGCACCACCTGGCAGAAATCTCCCTCGGCTCGCTCAACCGGCCGATTGCTGGAGGCAGGAGCTGCTCCTGACCAACCTATGGATCAGGATCTTCTGCCTTCGGCTGAATGCCATTCCATGCTGTTGGTTGCAAGCTCTGAGCAGTCGTTGAGTTGACAGCGACCTTGGTCACATTCCTCCATTTTCTGTTCACCCTATGTCCATTATCCACTGGAATATCCGCGGCATTCGAGCCAATCGGGATGAATTGTCGGTCCTCATACGATCCTACTCGCCGGTCATCTTCTGTCTTCAGGAAACAAAGCTGCGTCCCCATGACCGCTTTGTTCTCCCTCATTTTCAGTCCATCCGATATGATCTCCCCTCTGTTGAAGGCACTCCAGCACATGGAGGACTCATGATTCTTCTCCATAATACTCTCCATTATCATCCAATCCCCTTAAACACTTCCTTCCAAGCTGTCGCTGTCTGTCTTTCCCTTTCTGGCTATACCTTTTCTCTTTTTACTGTATACATTCCATTGTCCACACCAATGGCACGAGCTGATCTCATTCATCTTCTTGGTCAGCTTCCACCCCCATATTTGCTGGTTGGGGACTTTAATGCCCACCACCCACTTTGGGGATCTCCACATCCTTGTCCACGTGGCTCACTATTGCTAGACGTCTTCCACCAAGCAGATCTAGTTTGCCTCAACGCTGGGGTCCCTAAATTTTTGTCTGCCTCCACGACAAATTTATCTCATTTGGACCTTGCGGTCGGTACTGTTCCGCTAGCTCGGCGCTCCGAATGGTTCGCCCTTGATGATACACACTCGAGTGACCACTTTCCATGTGTCCTTAGACTGCAGCCTCAACTGCCCTACCTGCGCCCACGACACTGGAAGTTTGCCCAAGCCGATTGGACACTTTTTTCGTCTCTAGCGACTTTCGATGACCGTCACTTTCCCAGCGTCGACGATGAGGTCACACATATTACCGACGTTATTCTTACAGCTGCGGAACATTCAATACCACGCACCTCCGAATTGCCCCGGCGTCCCCCAGTTCCTTGGTGGAACGAGGCATGCCGTGATGCAATACATGAGCGGCGACGTGCTCTCCGCGTTTTCCGCCACCATCCTACTTTGGCCAACTGTATCCGTCGTGTCATCCGCGATAGCAAGAAGGCAAGCTGGAAATTCTTTAGTAGCTCATTTAACACCTTCACTCCCTCCTCGGAAGTTTGGAGTTGGCTTCAACAGTTCTCAGGCGCGCCTAGTTTCTCCCTGGTCTCTGCGCTCACTGTCGCGCACGACACATTAGTCGACCCCGTCACAATTTCTAACTCGTTGGGTCAGCACTTTGCTGAGATTTCGAGCTCTTCAAATTGCCCACCAGCGTTTCTCCCGAAGAAACGTGCAGCGGAAGTGCGACCTCTTGCTTCCTCCTCTCAAAAATCGCGAAAGCTACAATACTCTTTTCTCCTTGCGGGAACTCCAACATGCACTCTCTTCTTCTCGCTCCTCCGCCCCAGGACCGGATGGTATCCACGTCCAAATGTTGCTGCATTTATCAACCCATAGTCTGCGTCACCTCCTTCGTCTTTATAATCGAATTTGGACCGACAGTACTTTTCCCAGACGATGGCGGGAAGCTATCGTCGTTCCAGTTCCGAAACCTGGAAAGGACAAACATCTCCCCTCTAACTATCGCCCCATTTCTCTCACAAGTAGTGTCTGTAAGGTTTTGGAGCGTATGGTGAATTACCGTTTAGAGTGGTGGCTGGAATCCCGCAGTCTTTTAACACCAGCCCAATACGGATTCCGAAAGCATCGTTCTGCAGTTGACCATCTTGTTGCTCTCTCCACTTATATCATGAACAATTTTCTCCGGAAACGCCAAACAGTAGCAATATTTTTTGATCTGGAGAGAGCATACGATACCTGTTGGAGGACAGGCATCCTCCGCACACTGTTCTCTTGGGGCTTTCGGGGTCGGCTGCCCCTTTTTCTTCGCGGATTTATGGCAGAGCGCACATTTAGGGTGCGGGTGAACACTACTCTCTCCCGTACTTTCCCCCAAGAAAACGGGGTACCCCAGGGCTCAGTGCTGAGTGTTGTACTGTTTGCCATTGCCATCAATCCAATTATCGATTGTCTCCTTCCTGATCTCTCGGGCTCCCTCTTTGTGGACGATTTTGCGATCTACTAGAGCTCTCAACGGACCAGCCTTCTTGAACGACGTCTTCAAGGACGTCTCTATCGCCTCCACTCCTGGAGCATCGAAACTGGCTTCTGTTTTTCTCCCAGTAAGACCGTTTGTGTTAATTTTTGGCGACGTAAGGAGTTTCTTCCGTCCTCCTTACATCTAGGTCCTGTCAACCTTCCGTTTTCAGACGTCGCTAAATTCTTGGGTCTTATGTTTGACAGAAAACTGTGCTGGTCCTCCCACGTTTCCTATCTTACGGCTCGCTGCCTGCGATCCCTCAACACCCCCCGTGTCCTGAATGGTACCTCCTGGGGAGCGTACCGAGTGGTCCTTCTCCGCCTCTATCGCGCCTTAGTGCGCTCAAAATTGGACTATGGAAGCATAGTCTACTCCTCTGCTCGGCCGTCTATTCTTCGGCGTCTCGACTCTATCCACCACCGTGGATTACGTTTAATGTCTGGAGCTTTTTACACCAGCCCTGTGGAAAGCCTTTATGCTGAGACTGCTGAACCTCCACTGTCCAAACGGCGAGCAGTCCTTCTGAGTCATTACGCTAGCCATCTGTCTTCCATGCCTGCTAATCCAGCCCATGACATTTTTTTTCGACGCCTCCTTTGATGTAGGGTATGCAGGCCGCCCTTCCTCCCTACTACCACCGGGAGTCCGCTTCTGTCAACTGCTCCATTCTCTTTCCTTCCGCTATCCTAAAACCTTCCTTGGCTCCATCCCTGGATTTGCCTGCTCCGTGACCTTTGTCAATTTCCCAAGGATGGTACCCCTTCACTTGTTTATCGTCGGGCATTTGCTGCTCTATGTGCACAAATGAAGGAAGCCACATTCATCCACACTGGTGGCTCGAAAACATCGTTAGTTGTAGGGAGTGCCTATATTGTTGGCGACACCCCAAATCGATTTCAGCTTCCCGACCAGTGTTCGGTTTATACTGCGGAGCTTTACACTGTTCTCCAGGCTGTCCAATACATCCGCCACCATCAGCGGATACAGTATGTTATCTGTTCAGATTCTCTCAGCTCTCTCCTCAGTCTCCAAGCTCTCTACCCTGTCCACCCTCTGGTCCACCAGATTCAGGACTGCCTGCGCTTGCTCCATTTTGGGGGCATCTCTGTGACGTTCCTCTGGCTCCCAGAACACGTTGGTATCTGTGGCAATGAGGTGGCCGATATAGCGGCCAAGGCTGCATTCTCTCTTCTTCAGCCAGCTATTCGATTGATTCCATTCGCCGATCTACAGAGTGTTTTATGTCGTTGTGTTGTTCTTTTATGGCACGCACATTGGTCGACACTTCTCCATAATAAATTGCGGGACGTGAAAGCTCTTCCCTGTGCTTGGACCTCTTCCTCCCGAACACGTCGTCGGGAGGAGGTAATTTTAACTAGACTCCGGATAGGGCACTGTCTTTTTAGCCATCGACATCTTTAAAGCGGCGGTCCTCCCCCACTCTGTCCCCACTGCTCTCAGCTGTGGATGGTAAGATACCTTTTAATTGAGTACCCCTATTTTACTCCGTTACGCGCCCATCTAAAGCTGTCGCCTGATATATCGTCCATTTTAGCAGATAACATGCACTCGGCCGATCGCGTTCTCAAGTTTATTAGTGCCAGTGAGATGACGTCAGTCATTTGAAGCTCTTTTTGGGGACAACCAACCCCTTTCTGTAGTAGATTTTTAAGCTTTCCTTCTGCTTTTAGTTTCTCCAATTTTTTGAGTTTCGTTCCCATTGCTGCTGCTTTCCATTTTCGTTTTTTACCGTTTCCTAAGTCACAGACCGGGCGCTAATGACCATAGCAGTTTTGCGCCCTAAAACCAAAACAAAAAAACTTGTCTCTTTGTTTCTGTGTTCTAAAGTGTTGACTTGTGTGTGTGTTACCCTAATTGTTTGTGCTCCCTAAAACAAAATGAAGAAATAGTTTCAAATGGGAGATACGTTTTATACAAACAGAGAAAGGTGATAAAACAGACAAGCAGTAAGAGTAGACCAAAGGCAAGCCCCCTTGGCTCAACATACTAGAGCTCCATAACTCCATTAAAAAACATAACATAATCTCCCCCCTCGCTTTTCAACAGAGGAGGACAAGTACTGCGGACACTGAACAGAGAGCAAAAGTATGCATAACGGAGACCTATTTTGCGAAGATAACAAATTGCACTAATGAGTAAGGGAATAATATGCAGTAACTGTGAATGTTCAGAATGAGATTTTCACTCTGAAGTGGAGTGTCTGCCAATATGAAACTTTCTGGCAGATTAAAACTATGTGCATGGACAGAGGCTTGAACTCGGGACATTTGCCTTTTGTGGGCAAGTGCTGTACCATCTTAGCTACCCAAGCACGGCTCATGCCCCATCCTCACAGCTTCAATTCTGCCAGTATCTTGTCTCCTACCTTAAAGACTTCACAGAAGCTCTTCTGCAAACCTTGCAGAACTGGAAACATCTCCCAAGCTGTGGCTAAGCCATGTCTCTGCAATATCCTTCCTTTCAGGAGTGTTTGTTAGTTCTGCAAGGTTCCGGGAGATCTTCTCTCAAGTTTGGAAGATAGCAGATGAGATACTGGCAAAAGCTGAGCTGTGAGGACGGGGTGCAAGTTGAGCTTGGGTAGCTCAGTTGATTGAGCACTTGCCCGCGAAAGCGAAAGGTCCTGAGATAGTCTGTCTGCCACACTGTTTTAATCTGACAGGAAGTTTCAAAGTACCATGAGTGTCAATTCTAAGTTCCCATCATTTACTTTCATGCTGTTCTCTAATTATTAGAGCTTATAACTGTTGTGTGTTTAACCTACAGATTACTAATTTATGAAAAAGAATGAATATTACTGTATAATTTAGGAACTCTTACAGATAAAAGTAGACATTTCCAATTAGTGCAAATGGCAACTACCTCTAAGAAAAGATGGAGAAACCACAAAAACAGTTAGTCCCACATGGGACTGAACCTATGTGACAAGCTTTGTGTTGGCAGAGCCTTGACTGTAACTAATTGGCTTTGAGTATTTCTTCTTGTCTTTACAAAGTGAACATTATGCAGTCAGCTTCTACTGCACACTCACTGCCTCTCTGATGAAAGATCTGTAACACTATTACCACACTAAGGACATTGGGTGAATGAGAGGCATTCTGATGTCACTGTGGTCTAAGAGGCGATTCTTCAGCAGGTAATGAAAATGTTGCATGCAGTTAATCTGTAACAAGCATCTGTCTTGGCATACATAAATTTCCACAGTTGGGGAGGGGGAGGGAAATTGAATGGACAGATTTTGCACGACATCGATTCCTAAGCACCATAAATTAAACACCATGGAGAGTGGTAGTCAGCATGTGCCAGACGATTACCTAGAGACTGGTAGCAATGACCACCAAGCCTTTACTTTTGGAATAGTCTCCCTGTATTGATACAACTGTTTATTTTCTAAATTATTGCATCAGAATTATTCACCTAACCATATAGGCACAGATTCATATGCCAGCATATGGGAGATGATGATTAGATGACAACATGACAATGATTAAATGATGACATGACAGTGGTAGATGTTGAGGAGGGTTGGGATGAGTGAAGTTTAAAGTTCCTGCGGCAGGGGTGATAGAGGATTTGGGTCATGGACTTGCAGAGGTTAATGCTGGAGGATTACAGGAGCTAAGGCAGCATCATAAGGATGAGTTCCATCTGTGTAATAGAGGTCATGGGTTGTGAAGCAGCCACCAAAATTAGACACCTGCTCAGCAGTGTGTTGTGCCACTGGATGACCGAGTGCTCTTGGCCATGGTTTGTTGGTCATTATTGTAGGTGAACACCTGGTTCGCTGGTCACGCCCACATAGCTCTGAAAACAGTTCATCCAAAAACTAGCTAAGGTCTCTATCTTGTTTGTTGCTTTTGATGCCTCAGTACCTCAACTTTCCAGTGGGTTATCTTTTAAGTAAAGTTCACCAGGAGTTTAAATCACCAAATTTATCTCAGAAGTATGATGGTTATAATGTCTTGTCATTCCCTGTTGGTGTAAAATTAAGCTAATATTAACACTTTGTTAGTAATGTCAACAGGACAACAAAGAAACCAGTGAAAACCAATTCTTTCATTTTTAAATTTATCAAACAGGCTTCAACATAACTCTACAGCTTTTCTATTCATGGAAACAAGAGAAAATGAGTCTGTAACAGTTTTTTTTTTTTTTTTTGCCATCAGTCTTCTGACTGGTGTAATGTGGCCCATGATGAATTCCTCTCCTGTATCGACCTTCCCATATCACACTAGCACTTTCAACCTACATTCTCAGTTATTTGTATCCCAATCTCTCTCCTCTACAGCTCCTCCTAGAACCTTGAATGTTTTTTCCTGATTTCTCAACATATTTCCTATCATATTGCCCCCTTCTTGTCATTGTTTTGCTTGCTGATTCTACGGAGATCCTGCTCTTTATTTATCTTATAAGCCCACCAAATCTTCAGTATTCTTTTGTAGCACCAAATTTCATATGTTCCTATTCTCTTCTGTTCTAGTTTACCCACAGTCCATGTGTCACTACCATACAATACCATGCTCCAAACATACATTCTCAGAAATTCCTTCCTAAGGCCTACGTTTGGTGCTAGCAGACTTCTCTCAGGAATGCCCCTTTTTGCCAGTGTTGGTTTGCTTTTTATATCCTCTCCACTGAATCCATGATGGGTTACTTCACTACTTTGTAGCAGAATTTCTTAACTTCATCTGCTTCGTGATCACCAGTGTGATAAGATTCTTGCTATCCTTATTTCCACAACTTCTCATTACTTTTGACTTGCTTTGCTTTACTCACAACCCATGTTCTGTACTGATTAAACTATTCATTCCATTCAACAGATCCTGTAATTCTTCTTCACTTCAACTGAGCACAGCAATGTCATTACTGATCTTAACATAGTCTTTCACCTTGAATTTTAATCCGATTCTAGAACCTTTCTTACTGCAACAAAACTTGGATACTTCTTATAAACTCAATTATAGAAATAGTTTTCTGGATCACAACTTACTCACCAAGTAATATAACATCTTGCATTTCTTGTTGGGAAATATTATCCTTACTTTTGAATATTTTGTGTGGTAATACAAATGCCACATACATAATTACAGTGTAGATATGGACAATATGGTCATGACACTGCTGAAGGCATGTATGCTAATTAATATGGAAAAGGCTCTTGACATTGTTAGTGCTCACAAAACTCGGAGCTGAATTTAATGTGAATAAACACTACCATTTTGTACTTCAGTTTCTACTTAAGCATAAAACACTTAGTCAATTAAGATTGCTGATATAGTCATCCCTCATGGTGAAGCTGTTTATTTTAATGGCTTAAAATTTCTGTACTGCATTCCACTTATTACTCAGCACTAAGACACTGAAAAACTTTTCTGATTAGGTTTTACTGTTTGCTCTAAGATTATAAAATTCTCCTTGTCACTTGCTGGCACAATTTCTCTATTGAACATCATGACAAAATATTGTGCTTTTGTTGCTATGAAGCTATTGCTGAAATCTACAGGGGTAAAATAAAACAGGCAGGCAATCCATCTTAAGAGGCATGAACTATTTTGTCCACACTATTTATAAAATTTATATAAATCTGTATTATGACTAACTTTAAATGTTTCATGAATCTACTTTTTTCTGAAGAATTGTGTGAAAATTGTGAAAGAAAAGTTTTTAGTATGAAAGTGTTTCATTTGTTCACTGATTTACCTTTACTTTTTCATCAGGGTATAGTCGTACTGAACTTTATTTGCTTCACACGAAGAAGATCACCCTACAAGGAAATAACACAAACAGATGATCTGAAGATGTACTCCAGTGCAGAGACAGGGTCGAACATCAGTAATGGAACTGTTGTCAGAAACAAAGCAGTTGCTATTGAACGACCACCGGGAATGAATGGCATTATTGCCTGTAACAGTTACAAAAATAGGCATGGAACCTGGCATATGAAAGACAGTGGTGCTGTTCTGATAGGCCCTTACAGTTCAAGTTTTGGTGGGTCAGAATCAAGAAATCTTATAGGGGGCAGACATTGAACATTTCTGCTGAAAAATTAAATTCTGAAGAAAAATGCGTTGCCTACAGTGTTAAATTTTACACCTGTAAAATAACACCTATCAGTATTCTCAAAACATCCTTAATGTCTAGTTATAACTGTAAAGAAGAGTGTTTACAGTAATATGACGGTAGCAGCAGTAAATAGTATGCTTGATGAAAGAGAAGAACCAATGTGTACCTATCTGTGTATGTTCTGTCACCTGAAAAAGCAAGTAAAATGCTGAGGATGCTGCTATGTAATGCCCACAGCTGTTAAATAACATTAGGTCAAGCTCCACCCATAAACAGTTACCTCTATGCATTCACATCGTAGACTGACTGACAATTCAGGAGGCCTTTTGTGTCTAACATTTTATTTATTAAACTTTCTGAAACATGACCACAAGTTAAAACTAGTTCATACATGTTCCTCACTTTTAGAATAATTTTTTGTGTCTCTCACTCTTATTTAGCAATTTGTAACTGCACAAATGAAAATATTGTATTTTGTAAATATTGATTACATTACTAAGAGTGGATGGAGCAAATAATTGTACATATTGACTAAGAATGAGTGTGATAACTTCTGATCTGCATTTTTGAAAAATAATTTTGTAGTCCATTACTAAATAAGAATGGGACACACCACAGTGAAAATGTAAAGAATAAAAACAATGTGTGACTGGAAAGGCACTTTGCTTTTTTTAAAATTCCTTTTAACCCTCTTACTCATACATAGACTTAAGTACATATTATTAATGGGAGAGTAATTGAACTAAATCACTACATGGAACACATACCTCTACAACTGATCATGAACTGTAAGAAGCGGAAGATTTTTAATGAGTACAATGAAAGTCTTTTTTAAAGTCACTTGGAGCTGTTCATCACAGGAAGTGGGGATATGGAGGTGGAATTAAGAAACACAACAGAAAGGATGTATAAACTAATTTTTAAGTTCCAACATCCTAATAATGACCCGCAGAACACCAGAAATAAGCCAAACATTGCTGATGTGAAGATCGAATAAATGGTCTGGGAGTGACAGGAGAATATGACAATATTAGAAAAGAATTTCATTATTAGCAACAAAACAGAAGACTAAAACAGACCAACAGTTTTTATATAACTACAAATGTCTTGATTTATGAAAGTGGTATATAGCAAATTACTTACCTACAAATACATTTTATCTTACAATTACTAGTTTAAATAAAGTGCAACATCGTCAGATGTACAATGCTGGGCAAACTTAATGCCTGCACATACTGTGGAGTGGGCTATCATCTGACATGTATTAAGCATCTACTCTAGTTGAAAGAGCAACAGGTAAACTTCTCGATAATGCATATGACGTGCCATTCATCATCAGTTGACACTCTTATTCTCACATTCAGCACACAGGTATTATTAAAGTGCTCTGTCCATCATACGGTTAAGATGATAGAATAAGAAAGTCTATCTTACTTTTAGGGCAACCCCATGCCAGATTGCCCCATATTTCACCGTTCCATAATGAGTAATAGATCATTCATTTCCTAGTTTGTATTTTTATTATAGGCGTAGTAGCAGTGTCTCAGTTAATACTACTTTCCACACACCTGATACATATCAGGATGCTTCAATTATTACTACTTGTAAGCCCATTATTTAATTGAAATTAGCTTCATATCTGTCCAGATCTACTGTTACTTTTTACAGACAGTCTTAGTGAATTATAGCTAATAACCTTCCATGTAATGGACAGGCTATGAATTGCTATTTATTACCACTGTGTACTATTTGATAACTATCAGAGTTAAGTTTCACTCTTTTTCATACAATTCATTAATGGAACTATTTGTCCTCTGTTATTTAAGTTAAACTCAGCCACTGATGGTCCCTAAGTACCACACTATATTTGCTTCAAAAGTGAACTTTACTCAAATACCATGATAACGCCTCATAGAACGGTATTTTTATTATTTAGCTGTATCAAAACTTCGAGAGGGCAAACATTGCTTTCTTTGGAGATAATACTGTACAGAATGGATCTACTGCCAGAACACTTATCCAGTATAACATCATAGACTAATTTTCAAATTATTGTGCTTTTTCTGAGGCTTTGAAATTTCATGGTGGCTTTTCAACAAATTGCACTGAAGAAATTACACCTGTAACTATAATGATAATTTTTATTTCTCACTGTATACCCATCACTGCAGCAGCAGCAGCAGCAGTTTTGACTATGTAGCATAATTATGCATACAATGAACTGGGGTTAATCTGGCCCAATATTTTTGTGGCAAGAAAACACCAGGGGAGGGGGAGGGGGAGGGGGAGGGGGAGGGGGAGGGGAATGATATTGAACAAAATGCATAACATCTGTTGCTGTTGTACCATTAAAAAGAAGTGGGAGAGTTTCCGCCACTTGGGCTTATTTGACCCACTTGCATTTCTTCATGAAAAAGTGGTAATCTAATGTTGAGACAAAATAAACTCAACCATTGAGTTTACTCTAGAGATAACCATTATCTCTAGAGTAGACATTCAGGAGCAAGAGGAACAAATAAAATATCAAATGTTGACAGCAAGGAGAGGCAATATTGAACTCTATTGAGAAAGTGAGACACCAAATGTACAAGTATAGTATATTTCAAGTTGCGTGTTAAGCTATGGTAACTACATGGAAAAGTAACATACAATACTGCTACTTAAAGATAATGTACAGCATGTTTATGAGCCTTACTGCACAAATTACTGGAGCTCTGGTACTTGAAAATAGCAATGTTTTGCTGGCCTGACAAGAATTATCAAACCTTCCTAATGCAAGAATAGTTTCTCATTATTTCTCATACTGTTTTACTTTAGCATCCTCATCACTCAGCTCAGTCCCAATTCCAGATTATTGTTCATTGTATAAAACTATAGCATGCTGTCCACCTGCTAATTTATCTTCCAATAATTCACACATCAGAGAAACTTTCAGAATCGCCATTAGATTCTAACACCACTTATCTTCATTTTGAGGTTACTTTTGGCCCAGGCTAAAGCAATTTCACATTTCTAGAAAATCTGCAGTATTTTACAGAAGTGTTAAATATGTTATCATAACATAATTTAGAAAAATTACACTTACTCACCTTTTTACCTATTACATAGAGAATGCAAATTTACACTCACTGTCTTTTTAGTTTAACTGATTTGAACCATCATAGTAGAAATTATTGTACTGTAATAGCTATAAAAATATGTTACAATCAACATGGAGTCCAGTGCTGTCAATACGATGTACTTCATGGAACTCACAACCCTCTAGACTGTTACTTACACACTGTAAATGCATACTGCCCTGTTTACCTCATGCTAATGATGTAAATTTAGTAAGAAAAAATTTAACACTTTCTGAGCTAGTCCTGTAAATGGTTTCTGTAATTTTTTGTAGATTAATTAGATTAATTCTCTCTCTCTCTCTCTCTCTCTCTCTCTCTCTCTCTCTCTCTCTCTCTCTCTCTCTCTCTCTCTCTCTCTCTCATGAAAAAAAAGATACATTTATATAAATGTCACCAAATAATTAAAATGACATTACACCTTCAAAAATATCAAAACTGGAATTTTACTTCCACTTTCTGTGCGAACATTTCAATTCAAAATGTCAGTTATAGCCAAAATAGCCTCAGCCCACATTGTGTGTGGAAGGTATTCACAGAACAGAGCCAAGAACACGCCATCTCTAATAGGATTCTATTTTCCCACTCAGTGACCTCATTCTGCTCAGGAGTATATGGTGCATTAATTGAATGCTTGTCTATTTGAGTCAGGAAACTTATGCATACCTTTATTATGGAACTCCTTGCCACCAGTAACTCTTCTTTTATTACATCTTTGTGTCACAAAAGCTATGTTACTCTAAAACTGGAAAAATCATCCTTAAGATGAGAAAAATATTGATCTTCCTTGAAACATGCCAATTCAATTATGTCTACAAAATGACATGTCATCTGAATGGACTTGTCATTATTCTGAAGAAAATCTCACTGAAGGACATGTTCACTTTTAGTAAAATAAAACTTCTTATTTGGCTATTTGCTCTAAGTTGACATTATTGTCTGTCTGTCTGTCTGTCTGTCTGTCTGTCTTCTTCTTCTTCTTCTTCTTCATCTTCTTCTTCTTCTTCAAGATACAACTAGGTCCACAGGTCTAGAGCAGGTAAAGAATATATACTGATACCACACTTGACTGTCTGATGAATCCCTAATTATGAAATGAAATACTCTCTCCATTTATAACTGATGTACCTTCATCTCTTCAGATATTGGACTGACAAAATTTTAAATCAAGTGGCTCCTTTGAGCTACTAATTCCAACTAAACTCATCACAACTTTGACTCAATTACATTACAAACCTACTTCCCACAAAGCACAAACAAGTACAAAGATGACATTTGATGGAAAGTTTTACATCATTGTCAGATTACAGCTGTTCACATGTTCACAGAAGGTCTGATCTTGTCTTCACTCATAACCAGTTCTGATTTCTCTTTTACTAATAGATATGGTCATTAATGTGCTGTGCTCTTTTATTATGGCTTTATCATAGTATCCATCTGCTGAAATATAATGGTGAATCCTTACATTGTACCAAAGTTTTCACTGTTCAGAAACAACTAAGAATATCATGGAAATTAATACATTTATATTCATTAAATAACCATTCATTACAGATTATCAGAAATGTGTATCCTTCTGCATATGCATTTTTACTGGAACTGAATCATGACAAAACCATTTCCAACTTTAAATAAATGTAATCCGATTTGACTTGAAACAACAATTTTCTGGTTTGTTAATTTCTGAATATAAATGTAATACTACTTAAACAATTTTGCTATGTGTTTTCACACCAACTTTCATAGAACTTCAGCCATTATCCCATTAGTGTTATCATTTTCTGCTGACTTGAGTGTACATGTTCACTTTAGAAACTAACTCTGACACTATTTCTTCTATTAATTCATTCATTAGTGCAGTTTTAAAATACACATAATTCCACTAGGTGAACAAACCTAACTATATATGAAAATGAACTTCCCTGGTACACAAAACAATCACAATTTAAGTCATCAGGAATAATAAACATGAGAAAATTGTTCCATAATTGACATCTCAAGCATTTACAAAGCTAGCCTATCCTATATCTATGATCAGTGTTTCCATTGTGGTAAGGTCTTCCTTGAATAAAACACACAAGCTGTCCCCAGATATTGACAAAAGTACTACATAAAGTAATTGCAAATAGCGTAAAATATGTAACTAAATGCATTAACAAGTCTCATAAACAAGGTAAAAAATACTGAAACAAGTACTGATTACAGTAAAATATAAATCTCCTTAACCACTGCTTTTTACAATCCATTATGTAAGCTGCTAATATTAAGTTAGTATCTTTCATAAATATTGGTTTCCTGAACCATTTTCAGAGTCAAGGTAATGTACGTATTATGTGTGTTTACACTGCAGAGTCGAGATAATGTAATCTCATAGCATGGCAGATCCCATTCCTAACCTTTCACATAACTTGCAGACTTCAATCTTTCATCATCACTCTCTAGAAGTACATCCAGTCATGGAGGGTCATGTATATCTGTTAAAAGTGGCATTGATTATTGTAACATAAAACCCATTGAACTGTTAGCTGAAGAGAGTTTTTGAAGTATCCACAGTTGAACACTCTGTGTTAAAATTAATAATCATCTGTGTATATAGGAGCCCTGATGGGAACTTAAATGATTTCTGTCATCAACTAGAAGCAGCTTTAAATACTATAAAAAAACTTCAACAAAACAGTGATCATATGTGGAGATTTTAATATTGATTTTCAATAAATCTCAAAAGACCAGCAAAGCTTGATGACCCTACTCGAAACATATAACATAAAAGCCACCATAGACTCTCCTACAAGAGTTACACCAACAATTAGTTCAACAATTGATCAGATATTAATAAACACAAATGTAAATCACAATTTCTGCGCCAGAAATCTTAATACTGGCTTCAGTGATCACTATGTGCAGTTTATTGCTTTGCACACCCCAAGTGAAACAACTGAAAAAGAGGAACTTGTAAAAGAAGCAAGGAAATTCACTAACAAACAAGTAAACATTTTTGTACAGAGACTAAGTGAAGAAACTTGGTATGAAGTGTATACTAGTGAAAACACTAACAAACAGTTTGAAAAATTCATGGAAATCTTCATGTCATACTCTGAAGCTGCATTTCCATTAAAAAAACAAAAATGTCAACCTAACTTCAAAAAGAACAAATGGATTACAACAGGTATTAGAATCTCTTGTGCAAAGAAAAGATTACATGATATAGCAAAGACACAGAACATACCTCATGAATTTCATTTGTACCTGAAGAATTACAAGAGGATCCTCAAAAATGTTGTAAGGAAAGCTAAAACAATGGCAAATGACAAACACATTGAAAATTCAAAAACAAATCTAAAGCTATATGGGAAGTTATAAAAAATCAAACAAGTGAAACTAAACAATATAAAAATATGAACTTATGTTATGAAGGACAAATTATTTCTTGCCCAACAGAAATTGCAGGGACCTTCAACAAATATTTTGCAAACGTAAGTGAACAGTTGGTGAGTGGACTGGAAGAACACAACAAAATATCACCTCCATCATGCAATAGTGTGAGAAATGTGTCTACATCTTTGTTCCTTTCACCCACAAATACTGAAGAAATTTTATCAGTTATAAAAACCTTGAAAACAGGGTACTCATGTGGAATTGATGGAATACCAGATGCAATTATTAAAAAATGCTGTCTTGCATTAGCTGAACCCTTGACACACTTGTGCAACAGCTCACTGCCATCAGAAAACTTCCCTTCATGCTTAAAAACAGCAAAATTGAAACCACTGTTCCAAAAAGGAAATCCAGAATGTGTTTCAAATTATAGACCAATAGCCCTACTGCCTGTAATTTTTTTTTTTTTTTAAGAGACTGTTTGATTTCCTAAATAAAAATAAAATTCTCTCTCCTTCACAGTATGGCTTCAGGAAAGGCTGTTCAACTGAAAGTGCAATATTTGAATTTCTTAATGAAATCTATACTAAACTGGATGCAAGTGAGTTTGCGACAGGCATACGTCTTGATTTATCTAAAGCTTTTGACGTAATTGACCATAATGCCCTACAGCAGAAGCTTGACCAATTAGGAATTAGAGGTATATTCAATGAGTGGCTCAAGACATACCTATGTGGTCGCAGCTGAAGTGCAATATACTGACCATAACAAAATCAGCTGCTACTATTCAGGATATGAAAATGTGAAATATGGCATCCCTCAAGGATCAGTATTAGGACTCATTCTGTTTCTCCTCTATGTCAATGATCTTATGTACAACAAGTATTGCCAAACTACCCTCCAATTTGCAGACAATACAAGCTTCCTTATTAGTGGTAAAACAGAAGAAAAACTAAAAGACTCCACTATCCAAACAATGAACAGTGTAGAACAGTGGTTCAGCTATAATAAGCCAATTATAAACAAAGAAAAGACAGTAGCACTGAACTTCTATAATGTAAAAGGAAGACACCACCCAAACATAAAAATAGAACTTAGGGACAGAGTTCTTGAAAGTGTTGACAGCACTAAATTTCTGGTACTCTGGTTCCAGAACAACACAAAATGGGAGGTGGTTGTTGTTGTTGTGGTCTTCAGTCCTGAGACTGGTTTGATGCAGCTCTCCATGCTACTTTATCCTGTGCAAGCTTCATCATCTCCCAGTATGCTACTTTATCCTGCACAAGCTTCTTCATCTCCCAGTATCTACTGCAGCCTACATCCTTCTGAATCTGCTTAGTGTACTCATCTCTTGGTCTCCCTCTAGGTACACATTGAATATTTGCAAAGAAAACTAAGCAAAACCTGTTACATGATACAGATCTTAAAAACTTGTTGCAGCAAAGCCAGCCTGTTAAATGTATACTACTCCTATATGCATTCTGTAATTAAATATGGCATAATCTTCAGGGGCAATGTAACAACAAATATTAAAAGTTTTCAGGATGCAAAAGAGAATATTAAGAATTATTCTAGGGGTAAACAATACGAAATCATGCAGACCCATATTCAAAAAAACTGTCAGTTCCTCTTCCTTGCATTTTTATCTACGAAACATCTGTTTTCATCAAACAATATGTTGACAGACACCCAGATATCTTATTAAAAATGAAGATATACATGCACACAATACAAGGCAAAAATCTGACCTTCATATGAAACAGGTGAGAACATCACTGTGCCAAAAAGGCACACTACACACTGGGATAAAGATTTTCAATAATCTACCCAACCATATTAAATCAGCAGGTAAACTCTGCAGTTTTAAGGCTGAAGTAAAGGCATATTTAATTGATCATTGCTTTTACAGTCTGACAGAATATATAAAAGCCAAACAACAAAAATAAAGATGCATTATTAACATTCAACTTCGTATGTTGCCTGTTATGTTTGTTGTATGTATGAATCTTTGCTAAATTACTTCAATATCTAGTCCTTAGGATTGCAATACAAACTGTATTTTATCTTGTAAATACCTAACCATGTCCAATATCCTTGTATATATTCTATACATGTAGGATTTGAAGGACAAAATAAATAAATAAATAAATAAATATTGGCTACCCATGTTCATAAGTGTCATCAAAATGTTATTAAACGTGTAAATAATGATTAAAGTGTCATAATGTAGTAAAATTCTCCAAAAGCCACATAACACTGAAAAATTTGGTAAAGGTGCATGTCAGTATAATGTAACAAGAACCTATCTACAGTTACATGTTGTTGTCATCACAACATACAAGATTTTCCTTCAAATATGATAACATGCAAGATTTTCTGTAAATATGACAAATCCATACAGTACATAAATTATTTATGCAATGAGAAACATATCCTTACATGAGCATTCAAATGTGTTCATAAACAATAAAATAACTGATGCATAACAAAATTTCTAAGTGAAAGTTTTCCTTTAAGTAAATAGCAAAATTTGCAACCTAAGTTTCTGTAATCAACAACTCCTTTAACATGCTGAATATATAGTTTTAGTAATGTTCTTTACACAAATATCACTGCTAAGTGTAGAGAGCATATCAGCATAACATATTTCCTAGGAACCATAAAACAGATATGTGTGTTAAATATTCATAGTGCAAAATAGACGCATCTGAAATGATGGTGATGATGTCACTGCCCAGCACAAACTCTGACACTAAAATCAAATACTTATTAACATTTACAGTGCACAATAAATCTTGTCATAGAGTTAAATGCAAATTCTGATTATCAATTTTTTCACCAGTGTGAAACATATAAAATGAATCAACATAATTCTTGACAGAAAATCAGACACATATCAAACTTAGGCTAGCAACAGAGGTACACTGGCTGAGAAAATACATCAAGCACCCAGAAAACATTGTCAGATTTCAGTGTTAACTATTAATGCATTCACATTGGTGGATATGTAAAAGGTTGAGCTGCAATTATCTGTGGCAGGTAGAACAGCCATCAGGGTGCATTTGTGTTCAACATATTTAGTGTTGTTACCAGATCTGGTAGGGTATACAAGGTTGCGAAAAGTGTCAGGTGTTCAATGGCAATTACCTTCCAGTAAAGTACCTCACTCAAATGACATATATGAGTAACCTATTCAGAAGAAGCCTAGGAGCAGGTGTTGAATGATCACTGTGAAGGACATGGGGAGATTGCATGCTAATGAGAGACAACATTATCAGCACCTGACGAAATTTGAAAGGGCCCTCATAGGTCTCCATATAGCCAGCTACGTGAATCATACAACATTCAGATTGGTAGGGCATTCAGATGTGACAATGACCCAGAGTTAGACTGCATGAGAATGTGAAGGCAGGCATATTTGTTGGTGTTCCAGGCAACCATGTCTAACCACCAAAAAGGCTCTGTATTGTGCACCAGGCGCATCATAATACTGCACATTGGCATCTGTCATTGGAAAATGAGTAACAGATTCTGTGCAATGTTCTGTACCATCAGTCAGACTAGAAGCTGCCATTTAGGAAATTAGTACCATTCATAGGCTTCCATTGACAACAGAACATAAACAGCTGCACTTAAAGTGGTTCTGTGATTGGGAGGTATGGATTACTGATAAATCATGTTAACCTGTGTTCAGCCATGAATCGCTGTTCTGCACTAACCTGGATGACCATGAGGGAGGCCCCATTCTTTAAATGTTTTTGAGATGCACAGTAGTGATGGTGTATGGAGCCAGCAAATACGACTTCAGGTCACAGCCGATAGGGATCGATGGAACTCTGATTGTACAACGGTACATCATGGACATCCTACAGCCTTGCGTATTCTCTCTCATGTGACAATATCACAGTATCATTTTTCAACAGGACAATTCTCATCCACAAATGGCACATGTCTGTGAAATGTAAGCATAATGTTGAGATACTCCCGTAGCCAGCAAGATTCCCAGATATGTCCCCACTAGAACATGTGTGGCATCAGCTCAGTACTTGTGTTAGCATCCAGTATATGAAGAATCAGTTACAACAGTTGTGGACCAGCATGCCACAGAAGAAGATACAACAGCCTTGTCACCATTCCCAACTGAAGCAGTGCAAGCATCTAGACCAGAGAAGGTGCAGTGTCATTCTGATAAATGGATTGAAACTGTCAAGATCTTTGTACATTTGACCTAGTTTTATAACCACTGAAATAACATCACTTACCCTCTCAACCTGTGAAGTTTCATTTTGTTTTCTCCTCTCATTCTGGGTGTCTTTTTTTGTCAGGCCACATATCATATACACTAAATATCTGTTGAAAGTATTTCCATACCTGAGCAATGGATTACCATCAACCAGAGAATCAAACCCTTTACAAACATTGTCTCAGTGTACAGTGCCACTGTTTAAAATGGAAAGAATATGACAAGTTTTTTATTTCTTTCACATCTTGCATGTGGCTAAAATATTGGAGCATAAAGTTGAAGGCCTACTAGGTAGAGTGACCTGTTTAAGTTGGCAGTAAACTTCAGTCAAGGATAGTCATTTTTACATTAAAATATAAAAACTTCTATTGCCTCATTGTAATAAAAGTGAATAGACTTTGTGGATCATATTCACCTGAGACACACTACAAATATTTGAATATTGCATTTTGATCATTTTATTGTATGTAGAACACACAATTCAATCATAAGATTAAATGAAACACTGTCACTATTATGTATGTATGTATGCAGACTAAAGTGACGACTGAAAATTTGTGCCAAGGCTGTGATTCAAATCAGGGTCTCCTGCTCACCAGACAGAAGCATTTACCATTATGCCCCCCTGGCATAACTTCATGAACTACCCTAGCATGCCTCCCACCTCAATCCAAATTCCTATTCACAATCTGGCCCACTTGCTATTCACGCCAAACTCAAACAGCACTGTAGAGGCTCTCCAACTGTATTGCAGTAACACCTCAGCATCGAACAAAATGGGGTATTTTCATTCATTGCTTCAGTCTCTGCATATACACCGTAGATCAGTGGTTGTCAAACTTTTTTGCTCGAGGGCGAAAACTAACAATATTATGTAGCACCTCGGGCCGCAGATTTCCAGGTCTTTTTATTAACTGGCATACCACATAAATGGTGTGTTATGAACCTCCAATAGACTAGCTATAGTAAAGAAGTGAGAGGTTTACCACTGACTTTCCAGCACTTATCGTTAAAGTAGATACCATTCGGACCACTACATGCAGAATTTTCTCTGTTTCGATTTGTTGCCACCCTCAATGACCCGTAAATTGTAACACTACAACTGCTCGATGAAATGTTGCTGCGAAGTCTCTGTGAACAGATGGTAAATAACAGCAAATGGACTTATAGTTAAAGGTATTATGTAACATGAGACACAATCACAACTGTTTTCTATGTGTTGTGAAATTCATTTTTCTTCAACTCACTTGACTGATTTACAACAGCCTTAATTTTATTTCATCCTAGATGAGGTACCTGGCATTGGCTAGATATGTATTTATTCCAATCTTATGTTATTCTGTCTCTTCCTTCCCTCACTCTCTGTCATCCATCTAGAATTTCCCCTCACTCACCATCTCTTCACCGCTTTATCTGTCCATTTCGCACTCCCCTGTATGCATCCATGTCCTCCTCCCTCCACATTACCATCCCCCGCCCCAATAAGACATTGCCTTTCCTTACCCCACAATATTTCTTTACAGATTGGAAATAATATGTGTATCAGTGTGGTTGAAATCAATCCGAGGGTTTAGGAGGAGAAGTGGAGGATAAACACACACACACACACACACACACACACACACACACACACACACACACGTGACTTGCATATGACCATCTCTATAATGCGTATTCATGAATCCAACGCACTTTCATTTCAGATTGATACAATAGCAGATAAATGACTGGGCAACCAATTATGATATTTATTTTTCAGGTACTTCATTTTTGAAAATGAAGCTTCACACAGGTAAGTTGAAGGAAATAGTGTTAAAATGAATTGTGCATAGTCTCATATATTTTTATAATTGTTAGGCACACATTTCCAAAGTTCAGTGTACTGTTGTGTTTCACGATGTTCTATAAACAGGGCTTTAAACTGTGTGTCATGCAGAAGTTGGATTATTTCATTTAGCAAATTAGTTTTAGGAAATCCAAATTGGCAGAATAATTTGAGATCATCATGTCCAACATGCCAAGGGTTCTCTACGAGAATGAAACAGCTGCGAGTATTTCCAACATCTGCAAATCTATTTTTTATTTCTTCCAACTAGGCTTCTAAATATTCTTTCATGTTTTGGTAAATAGTTTCAGCGATAGTTAAGCCTGATTGGAGAATAGCAACAGTTGGAAAATCAGATAGATCTTTTATTTAGAGTTCATTTATATATAATTCCAGTTTGGCTTCAAATGCAAATATTTTGTTAGTCATTTGCCCAATTATCTTGTTTGGTCCTTATAATTCCAAGTTAAGTGTGTTGAATTTTTGTGTAATATCAGTCAAAAAAGCTGTAAGTATACACCATTCATCATCATCAAGTTCAGGATAATTTTTGCCACTTTGTTATAAAAATAAAATAATTTCAGATTTCAAATTGACAAACCGTTCCAGCACTTTTCCTTTGCTTAGCCATTTGACAGCAGTATGTAGGAGAACATCACTGTAACAAGCTTGCAATTCCTGCAGAAGTT
Source organism: Schistocerca serialis cubense (assembly GCF_023864345.2). Lineage (NCBI taxonomy): Eukaryota > Metazoa > Arthropoda > Insecta > Orthoptera > Acrididae > Schistocerca > Schistocerca serialis. The sequence goes on from NC_064639.1 coordinate 420,851,806, forward strand.
CTTTAAATTTTCGGTGATTAAGTTCACGGGCACAAATGAAATTTACAACGCTTATAACCATTTGCATAACATTCTTCAATTTGGTATTTGAAATTTGACATGCCAAACTTTCTTGATGCAGTAAGCAGTGAATGGAGAGTAAATTTGGCAGATACCCTTCCTTCTTAATCACTGCTATCAAACCACTGTTGACGCCTGTCATTGATGGACAACCATCCGTACATGCTGATATTAATTTTTTTTTTTAATTCTATAATTGCATCCACAAAATGACATCCTTTTGTGTGACCTTTCATGGTTATAACTGCTACAAAATTTTCCTCTATTACCCTCATCATACACGCAGTAACGCACAAATGATGAAAACTGAGCCATCGAAGCTAAATCTGTACTGGAATCACATGCAAGACTTTACTTTATTAATTACTGCCTCAAACATATATTTTGAAATATCTGCTATATGACATCAACAGGTAGATTCTGAAAGTGTGAGCATATTTATTTCATATGATATTTGTTTACTGTTGGAGAAATTTTGAAACAAAGTTTCAGAAACAGTCATCATACATTACTTCACTAATTCGGCATCAGTGAAAGCTTTCATATTTTTTGCCAGAACATTACATACTTGGTATGATGCTCTTGCGACAGCCTCACTTTGCCCAACTGCTGCTAACATAATGTTTTGTTGGCGACAAATGGAAGATTTTAGATGAGCAATTTCTTCCTTTCCTTCATTTGAATTCAAAGGAAACAATACTTTAAATGAATTGTGCTTACTTGTGTAGAGGCGAAATAAATTGTATCTGTTCAGTCCCACAATCGTATCCCTGCATATCAAGCAAGTAGCAGTACCTTCTTTGTGTCCACTTATAAAGCAAAACTCTTTTTCCCATATTTCTTGGAAACTTCTTTTCTCTTCACATACTTTCCTCTTAATCACTGTTCTTGAGGGTACATCAGACATTATTTATTCCACTAATAACTATATCACCAAACGTGAGCACAAAAACACTCAATACGTGACGAACGCTCAGGGGCACCGAAACTTAGTTCATGACTGACACACTGACACAACAAAGCTAACAATGAGGTGGCTGCGGGACAAGCCCACTGCCGACAAACAAGCGGCCATGGGCATGTGGCGCATTTGATGTATGGCTCACATTGTTGGCTAGCAGGCCGCTCATGCCTTTAGCACTGTGGAACACCGGCAAGTGGTGTGTTAAATGAAAGTGGTGGATAGTTTTCAGTTACATAATTACTTCCCCAACTTTAATCACAATTCTATGCCGTTTCCGTAAACAAGTAGATAACTAATGCTACCCGTGCAAAACCGAAGAGAGTCGTGGACCGCACGAAAACATGATCTGGGCCGCATGCACCCTGCGGGCCACAGTTTGATGACCACTGCCGTAGATGTTTGAGACCTGAGAAGGTCTTTGGAACCATACAGTTTCATTTGATTAAAGCATTTATGCCTAGGTTTCAGGTAGGACCCCCTGTTTCCTTCTATGCTGAGGTGCTACTCCAGTCAGTTGAAGATCCCGGGGAATGCTGTTCAAGTTTAGAGGGAATACCAAGTGGGCCGAGGCACGAATGGGAATTTGGAGTGAGGAGGGAGGCGTACCAGGGTAGCTGGTTAAGTTGTGCAAAGACACTGTGCCAGGGTGGTGTAGTGATTAGCGTATGTGCCTATTTTTGAGTGGGAGACCGGTTTGAATCCTGGCCTTGGTACAAATTTTCATTCATCGTTTCAGTCTGTATACACAGGGTGGAGAAAAATTGTGTCACAAAATTTTAACCCTGGATAGCTGATGCCAGTAGGAACCAAAATTACTAATGTTGTGTAGGTTGACAATGCACAATTTTTAAACTACAGAAACTTAGCGCCACGTTCTGCGATTGGTCGCGGGATTGCCCTGTTGCCTATTCGACATTTGTGCATGTCATGTTGGGGCAGTGACACGGCGAGGGACATTTTTTTGTGTGAACCAACAATCATAGCACTGCCTGTCAACTGACAAACGGTAACAGGCCAATCCCATGGCCAATCAGAGCAAGTGGCACTAAGTTTCCGTAGTTTAAAAATGGTGCGTTGTCAACTTACACAACATTAGTAATTTTGGTTCCTACTGGCATCAACTATCCAAGGTTAAAATTTCGTGACACAATTTCTCTCCACCCTGCATAAATCATAGATGTTTGAGACTGGAAAAGGTCTCTGGAACCATACAGTTTCATTTGATTATCCATATTATTGTTTATCAATATACTCCAGCAGTTAATGAAATCGTATCAATGTTGCTGTAGTACTTGAATTTATCTTTGTATCTCACACAGACACTGATTCTTGATATATTTTGACATAAGGCATATTTCGTATTATGAAGCTATTGATGCCAGAACTTATGATCGCCTTAATACACTGGTTACTGACAGAAAACATGTTTTTAAACTAACTGTTAACACAGTCAACTTTTTTTCCACTCAGATGTCAGTTTATAATAGCTTTATGATCAAGTACACTTATTTTTCAATTTCAGTTCATTATTTTACGTAAATTTATTTCTTAAACAATTCCAGAAAAATCAGTGTGTCATCAGGTCCTGAAATCACTTCTCTAATTTGTTTACCCTAGTAATAATAAATGATGTTCAGTAAGAAGCCAAGATTCAGTGTAAATGTTAGACTGAAATTCAATTTTGTAACTAAGATATAATTAATGTTTTGCAACAAATTGTTAACATTGTGTAATGGACAAAATTATGTACATAAAAAATATACTCAGGTGATGACAGTCATGGAATACCTTGTAATATCATGCTGGACCTCCTTTTGCCCAGGGTAGTGCAGCAGCTTGACATGGCATGGATTCAACAAGTTGTTGGAAGTCTGCAAAAATACTAAGCCATATTGCCTCTGTATCAGGGGTCGGCAAGTAATTTCAGACGGATTCCAGATATTTTGACACTTTTTAAAATCAAAGACCAAAAGAAAACCTTCAAATTCCTTACTAATTTTTTATTTTAATTTTCACTCTCAAACTAATATGGAATACAGTAGATAGGAATATTTGTATTAAAAAAATCCAGATATTGCCTTCTCCGATTTAATAGAGTATGGAATTGATTGATAAAATTTCCTTGTTCATTAAATAAAATCCTTGAGTTGCATTTGTGTGTAAAGAGCTTGTATGTGGATCGACATAACGTTGTGTTGCCTGGCCAGTTTGCTCCCTTTTGCCCCTGCTCTCAAGCACACTCTCCTGCACTGCTCAGCATAGTAACTGTGCATTTAATCTACCTATAACTAACCTTTAAAAAATTTTATAATTATTTAGCAGTTAATTGTACACTAATAGAAAAGATAATAAGGGTGTCACTGAAACAAATTGTTATCTACAGAAAAATATTTTATTTAAATAATTTGAGTACGTAATTTATACTTGCCTTTGTGTGTGGAACCATACACACACATTAACGTGGCCCAGGGTGCTTAGATCCCCCTTCTCTAAATGCACTTGGGTAATTTTCAGCAGGCACATCCACGTCGCAAGGGTGGGTCCGGCTTTCGAGCTGGTGGCAAATTCTGCTGGGGACCCAGTATCGTGGGGTATAATGTGTTACCCATGCCCAGAGTTATGGGTGAGGACCACATCGGCAAGGAAGGCGAAGAAGATGGACTTTGGTACGGCGGACTTGGCGTAAGTGGCACCTCATTCCCAGAGGAACCTAAGGGAGGAATAGACAGAGTCCCTGAGACCAGAAAGACAATTGTCTAGTGGAAGAAAACCATGATTAAAAATCACCTGGTCCTCCAAGTTGGGGGTTTAGGCGTTGGACCTGCACTCCACCCTAGCAAAAGAAATCACATGCAAAACCTCCCAATTTACCCTCGAAATGGAATGGATCAAAACGAAGATGACAACAGGCACGAAAAAGGACAATGAGAATTGCAACATGGAATATACAAGGAATTTCTACGAAGAAACATGAAGTCTTTAAAGAAAGTGCCTTGACATTGACATAGTGGGCCTAACAAAAACCAAAGTGAAAGGGCTTAGTATAGAACAGACAAATGATTACATATACATTTTTAGTGGCATACCAAAGGAACAATGAGCCCAAAGTGGAGTTCCCATTGCCATAAAGAAACAACTCAAGAAAAACCAAAGCAGCTGGAAATATGTCAGTGATACAATTCTGTAAGTACAAATGAGAATAAAGAGTCATTCTGTGGTGATTATTGTGGTCTATTCATCAAACGATGACGCTGATGTTGCGAAAAAAAGAAATCCAAAAGAGTAATAGAACACGTGATGAGTGGTAGAACCTCTCAATACACGAGAAGGTAGAAAGTAAGAAGAAAGCTTATAATAAATGGTTGGACTCAAGATCACGTAATGATTGGCAGGAATACAGAGAGCAGAGAAAAGATGCACAGAAAACAATAATTAAGGCAAAAAACGAAGCCTGGCAGAAAACCAGTGAAGAGATAGAAAAAAGCATGGAGAATACACGAGCAAATAAAGCCAAATAAAGCCTGGAAGGTATTAAAAGCAATGAGAACACAGAATAAAGAAAGATAAAGCAGATAGGAACCTGATTAGCATGCAGGAATCGGTACAACACTACCAAGGATTACTAACGGAGAACAGAGCAGCATTCACTGAGAACCCACCAGACATTGAAATCAGTAATGATAATATACCACCAATGACTCCAAAGAAAGTCCAAAATGCAATTAATGCCATGAAAAACAAAGTTGCCAGGTCCATGATTAATTTGTATACAACTGGTTTAAAGCAGCACCATCAAAACTCTTTGAGATATTGGCAGTGATTTTTGACAAATGCCTTAGAGGTGACGAAGCCAAAGAGGAGTGGTAAAAGGCAACAATTACATAAATATTTAAGAAGGGCAACACGAGAAATTGTGCGAACTACTGTGGTATTAGTGTGGTGCCATCCATGGTGAGAGTCTATGGCTGTATCCTAAAAAAGAGGATAGAAGAAGAAATAACTGATCTGAAGAACAAAATGGATTCAGATATGGTCACTCCCGTACTGATGGAGTATTTACTCTCAAAAACCTAGTGGAGAAAAGGACAGCAAGGGGCCTTATGACCCACCTTGACTTTGTAGACCTCTAGAAAGCTTATGACACAGTTCCACAGAACAAGCTATGGACAAGTCTAATTGATAATGGTGTGTCACCAAGGTATGCGAAAGCTGTCAGACTCCTCTACCAAGGTTGCACGGCAATGATAAATCAACTATCTCAGGAGTTTGAGGTGACAAAGGGACTATACCAGGGATGCACGATTGCCCCAACACTCTTTAAGATCTACCTAGAGGAGGCACAAAAATCCTGGAAAAGGAAATGCAGAGGAATGGGTATCCCCATAGATGATGAGATCTTGTTCACTTTATTTTTTGCTGATGACCAAGTGTTAGTAGCTGGAGATGAGGAAGATGAAAATTACTTGTTCCGCAAATTAAAAGAAGAATATGAAAAATGGGGTCTTGTCATAAACACATCTAAAACAGAAGATCTGAAAGTGGGAGAAAATGCCGTTAATGCCTTACAACTCAGTGCTGATACTGTTAAAGGGTGTCATAATTTTAAGTACCTGAGAGTGACACTGTCGTCCAATGGTAAAAGTATGGATGATATAAACAATAAAAATGGCCAGGGCAAGTGAACCATAAAACAACTAAATGGTATTCTCTGGAACAAAAACATAACACGCAGAACAAAACATATCATCTACCATACAATTATTGAAAGTATCACAACATAAGGTGCAGAGTTTTTGGAACTAATTCAGAGGCAGAAAGATCGCCAGCTGGCTGTCGAGATGGATTTCTGGAGACGGAGTTGTGGATATTCCAGGCTTGATCATATTAGAAATGATAGGATCAGAGAGTTTACGAATGTCAAAAGCACAATCCTAGACTACATAGAAAGGAAGCACCTACTCTGGCATGGTCACTTACAATTTATGCCAGACACAAGATGGCCAAAACATGTAAGGCAGTGGAATGGCAGCTGTAGAAACCTTGCTCATATATATAATTTATACTTTCAAACTATTTTTGGCAGGCCAGTTTCTGACATTCTGCAGTCTGGATCTAGATTGCAGTATGCCAGCTGCCAACTGCTGCTCTATAGGCACCCACAATTGTGAAAGTGTTGGCGATGCAGGATGTTGTGCACAAACTGATGTTTCAATTATGTCCATAAATATTCAATGGGATTCATGTCAGGTGACCTGGATGACCAAATCATTTGCTCAAACTGTCCAGAATGTTCTTCAAACCCCTAATGAACAATTCTGGTCCACTGACATGACATCATTGTTTGGGAACATGATGTCCATGAATGCATGAATGGCTGCAAATGGTCTCCAAGTAGCTATACATAACCACTTCCAGTCAATGATCTGTTCAGTTGGACCAGGGGACTGACTCCATTCTTTGTAAACACAGCTCACACCATTAACAAGCCACCACCAACTTCCACTGTGCTTTGTTGACAACTTGGGTCCATGGCTCTATGCAGTTTGTGCCACACTCGAATGCTACCATCAGGTTTCATCAACTGAAATTGGGACTCATCTGACAAGGCCACAGTTTTCCAGTGATCTAGGGTCCAAGTGATGTGGTCACAGCCTGGGAAAGGCACTGCAGATGACAATGTGCTGTTAACGAAGACATGTTGGCCATCTGCTGCCATAGCCCATTAACACCAAATTTTGCCACAATGTCCTAACAGATACATTCATTGGAATTCAATATCAACTTCTGTGGCCACTTTGTGCAATACTGCCTGAGTGTCACCACTGACAACTCTACACAAACACTGCTGCTCTCAATCATTAAGTGAAGGCTGTCAGTCACAGTGTTGTCCATGGTGAGAGGTAACGCCTGAAATTTACTATTTTCGGCACGCTCTTGACACAGTGGATCTTGGGGCATTGAATTCCCCAATGATTTCTGAAATGGAATGTACCACGTGTCTAGCTCCAACTACCATTCCACATTCAAAGTCTGTTAATTCCCATCATAAAGCCATAATCGCATCAGAAACCTTGTCACCCTTATCACCACAGTACAAACGACTGCTCTACCAATGCACTGCCCTACTACAACTTGTGTATGTGATAGTACTGCCATCTGAGTAAGTGCATATCGCAATCCCATGACTTCTGTTACCTAAGTGCATTCAACTACAATTTAGAGTGTAAACAAAATTCCATGTGTCATAGACATTTTTCAGTACTTTAAATCACATAAAAGTATAATTTTTAATTGGGACTTTATCATGTTTAAAGACTAAAAATGTATGAAATATCTCAGTTATTATGTGACACCAGAGGCTGACAGCTGTTTTTGTAGCCTTCTTCCAGCGTCTGAATTATTCAATATCAGACATAACCATATTTCAGTTTCATTCAGGCATGGATAATTTTTCAACAACAAATAATTCCCATATGAAAACAACAGTCACTTATGTTGTTTTTGTTGCACAAGCTTTTGTGCTTCCCCCTTCTCCACCCCCACCCCCCACCCCCTCCCCACACACACACGCAAAGTCATAACAAAACAATGAAATACAAAGACCATCAAACACAACTCTCTGTCAAAAAAAAAGAAGCCTAGAGAAGCCAACAATTCATTATCTATCTCTTGCACCAGTTACTTGCAAAGTAACCACACCAGCCCCTCCCCCTTTATAAAGCTGGGTGCTTCAGGAATATTTGGATAATGGTGCTTAACCTGTTGGTCACCCCTCATGATGATCGGCCAGAGGAGAATAAGGGGTGACCTGGCAGCATCTAGTGGAATTATTTCAGGCCTGCCATTCAGCTCAATCTTGAAAGTGTTATTTTCCAAAAGCACCTTACAGGGACCAGTATATCGGAGGCTTAATGGTGAGCACACAGTATCACATCTATGCCAAATGTGATGCTATAAGCAGATATTTATGGATGAAAACCTCTCTCTCTCCCCATGCCTGACAGGTTGGACTGCATGCAAATGTCTCATCTGATAGCTAAATCATCATGCGAACACTGTCACTGTATCTGGAGCAGCTGTCTGAAGTTGTGTGGGTACAATCAGTTAATCTGCCATACACAACTGCTCGCCCTAGACCAGCTGGGCTGGCAAATAATGCAGATCATCCTTAACTGATGTGCACAGGCCTGACAATATCAACACCAATGGCAAGGCATCCATCCAGATTGATGAGTAGCGAGTGGTCTGAAGATGGTTGCAGCTTTATAGTTGAAGGAGCTCTTTAAACAGCTGCAACTTGAAGTGGCATCCACGATCAGTCATAATGGTTTGAGGAATGGCAAACCTTGAGAACCATGTAATCAAAAACGTCTTTGCAACAACAGCCTCCATGGAGATGTCCGGTATGGGAGTAGCTTCAAGCCGCCTTGTAAAGTGATCCACTATAGCAAGTAGATAGCGATGATGACCAGCTGAATAAGGTAATGGCCCTACTATGTCCACATGTATATGTGAAAACCTTGCTTTCAATGTTGGAATATGCACAACCAGTGTGAAGGCACACGGGTCTAGCGTTGATGAAGGCCTTAATGGCCAAAAGCTACAATTGTGAGAGTCTTTCTGTTGTGTCTACCTGCAACTCAGCATCTGCGCTATGTGGTGAGTAGCAACTTTCTTTCTCATAATTGTTACATTCCATCCTGGATTTTCCATTGTTGGACAAATTAATTTATAACATTTCAGTGAATGATACTTTAACCATAATATGACAGATTCTCCAGCATGTGTACTTAAATTAAAACACAAAATAAAGTAATAATTCATCAAGTACCTCTTAAGACATACACCAGAGGCCAAAATGAAAACATCAAATCTGTCAATCACTTTATGTTGGAAAAATAATCAGTACTGTTACAATATGTGTAAGAAGAGATGGTCTGTGCATTTCACAACTGAATGACTGGAAAGAAATGATTACACAGCTCATGGTCTACATATAACAGATGGAGACAGATTCACATTTGTAATAGGCTTGCCTCTTTCATATATATATGGTGAAAATAGAAAAACAAAATACAGAAATATAGCATCAACAATTGAACAAACAGGTAAAAAGTAACTGTCTTGAAATGAAAATACCAAGCAAGAACAGATATACAATTATAAACCAGTCCATTAAATTAAGAGAGTGCAGTCGCATAAATTCCACATCTGTTTCTAATACTTCAGCTGTATACCATACAGCCACCTTCAGAGTGAGTTGAAAGGCAGATGCTACAGCACACAACTCTGTCCTTTTAAACTTGCAGACCGCAGCATTGCTTATGTGACTGCAGACACGCAGTAACCACAGATGTTAATTGGTGGCAATGAAGTGTGGTGCTGATGAGGTCGACACCAGCATCGATATGCGTTCGTCTCTGGACTCTGAGCATCGTCTTTGGACTCTATGCATGCTCTTTGGGCTGTTCCCCCATGTTCAGCCTCGCATGTGTTTAGGTGAATAAATGAACTACTGCTAAATGGGTGTTGTTTGGTGTAACCAACCCAAACTTCTCGCTCGCTGGTGACCCTGAGTTGTAACATCTTCTGTTTTCGCTGTTTTACTGTGTCCACGACCAATGCGTCGGTTATTTTTGCATGTATTACATCAACACAGCATTCGAACAATGACTTCGGCCCAGTGCTTAATGCCGGATTTTGTGATTGACATGCATTGTGTTACAGGCGATGTACACCCGCCAGGACTGCAACACGATGCCTCTCACTCAATGATTCCGCTGATTTCGCCAGATGTTTTCCACCCTGCAACAATAAGTGAGGTTAGGAGTGCGCATGACTCCGGCTATCAAACGCCTTTGTTCCTGCCACATGTGCCCTCCCGCATCGACTGTGCAGTTACCTCCTACGGATCTCCGTGCAGTGCAGGACCAATGCCGATTTCTGCAAATGCTACGTCGGACAACCTACTACTGCCAGAACAATGATTTGCCATGCCGAAATCCATGCAGTACCATGCAGATACCTGCCACGTGGACGAAACTGCTTCTTCCACAGGTCAACCTCTTCAGCATCCGACCACGCCCGCGCCTGCCTCGGTTCAGCATCAGCACATGCCTTCCTACTTCGATACCTCGTCCTGTAACAGGAACAATTACTTGTTATCTGTGCCTGACACCCACCTCCGTCCCACCGCTACGCCTCACTGTTTTGGACCACGAAATTCACCTTATCCGCACAGCATTTTGAGTGGAGTGACTATGAACAGTGAACATTCACACACCCCATCCTATGTTCGACATCATTTCCCACACTGTGCTTCTGGACAGCCTTCACCTCCGCAGCCTCCCTGCAACACATGTGGCCCCGGCTCTGATCATACGTTGAGCTTTCTGCATACTGACACGCATTCTCAAACTTTGAACTTTTTCCTCACCTGTCGCCCCCGTGCCGGCTCCAGTCGAGCTTCCACTACCATTCTCGGCACATCTTGGTGCCTCATGCACATCGGTCTTCCGCGGCGCGTCAGTCCAAACACACCCGCAACGTGTTGAGCTTCCGCAACTGCAATCAACACACTACAGTGTCTCACCCGCATCAGCCTTCCGTGTCGCGAAGGATCGCGCTCAACCACAACGTGTCACCTTCACGCTGCCACCCGAACAGCCGTCATTGCCACATCCCCTGGAGGCACACTCTCCTGGAATACTACAGCAACAACAGCTCAATTCAGGCAGCGCCCTGACGAACTCAACTCAACCTGTTCTTCCGAACATTCTACAACGCTTACCAATGCTGCCGCCGATTAATCCCGACAGAGCTACAACCTGGTTCAAAATTGTGGACAAAGTGTTAGACCATTACAAAGTCAACAAGTCAACCAGGTTTTTGTGCCTCATCACCCACCTCCATGACCAGGAGGACTTGACTGCTGACCTGGTCGATGCCCCGGACTCATCTGCCCGGTACACTCTAGCCAAAAAGACAGTTCTACGTCGGCTTGCACGCACAACTGAGGCATCAATGTGGCAAGTGCTCCATGTCGAGCAACTAGGCAATGACAAACCTTCCCAGCTCTGGAGACGGCTACGTGCCCCAGTCAGCGCGGATCTATTCTCTGACACAGCTCTCCTCGCCATCTGGTCAGATAAACTATCTCCTCACATCTGCTTTGCTCTGGCTCAAAGGTCTCCTGAACCTATTGAGCAAAGAATGACAGTTGCTGACACGCTACACGATGCATCACTGTTCTATTTCGCCAGCCACTGCCTACCTGACATGTCTCAGGTTCAGGCTCATCGCCCTGCGGCTGGACGCGGCCAGGGCCGTACTGTGCCGACCATTCCGCTCGCTCCGTGAAGCAGTAAACAAGCAACTGGAATGTCATCGGCTCCGCCCAAGGTCACGCCCCCTCCTGCAACTGAACCTGCTGCGGCCACTGAACCTCGGCCACCGCCACTGACAACGAACTTTCCGCAGGAAATGCAACCGCACTACCCGCACTGTTGCTTCCACACACGGTTTGGTGAGGCGGCACCGAACTGCAGACCACCCTGCTACTTCCCAAACGCCAATTGCAGGTAGGTCTGGGTGCCGCCTGCAGCACACAACATGACTGACACCCCCCAGTTCTCCATTCTGTCCGGGAACAACCAGATAATTGATGACGACTTTACATTAAAGACATTTCGTCGGGATACGTATTCCTAGTGAACACAGGCGCCGATGTTTCGCTGCTGCCTACATCCTTAGCGTCGTTGAACGTCCGCCCTCATCATACTTCACTGCAAGCCGTGGATTCAACTAAACTACAATGCTCGGGTTCAACTTCCCACGTCGTCTCACTCTTCGCAAACTGCAAACTCGAGTGGACTTTTTTAGTGTGCGAAATTGACAAACCTATACTAGGCATTGACTTCTTGCGACACCATAAACTTTCACCGGACCTACTGCGAAACACTGTGTTTCATCATCTGTCCAAGACTCATTTCCCCTGTGATCAGTCGAGCAATCCCCCCCCTCCCGGTGACACATTGGTCTGGGCTCATCTCATCCGTACATGCTCGTCTCTGTCGATGACTTTACAAGAAACCACACACAGTGCCTTGTCGAGCTTGAACACATCACTCGCCTACACAAGGAAAACTTCGTACTCTCCCTCCAGCTCCACGAAACAGGTCAGTAAGTGCGCCGAATCTGCTTGCAATCCCAGCAATTGAGCCTCCGTGTGTTTACCTCCCACTACTCCTCGCAACTGTGCTATCAAGACTGCCATAACGTGTACTGACAGTTCCACAGGGCCACACCCTCCTAGCACAGCAGCATTTGACACTCGGCCGGACACAAGTGCTCATGCGCAACGAGTGTCACGTGTTCCCGAACTGATAGCTCCTACCCCGCCCCTCACAGACAGCACCTAAAACTATGCAACTTTGACTCCTGTGCGCCGCCATGCAACTGCCACTGCAAACACAAACAGTGCATTCGTGCCAAGCGTTTCGCCCGCGACCGTGCTGCCACAGGCTGCGACCTCAGACAATGGACTCACTAACGGCTCGCGAGCTCTACCGAGCTCACCCAACCACGTTGCCAGTGCTTCGGATCAGCGGCTATCTTGGCGCGTTGACTCCTGGGACACTTTGCCACCTCAGCTCCCGTCAGATCCGCCAAGTGGCTCCAAACACCACAACCACGCCTCGTCTGTTCTGCCTGCCACACATTGTAAACAAACTGCCTCCCGTGCTGCCGGCAACATTTCCGTCGTCACCAATGGCATGGTTCACAAGCTTCGCCTCACGCCAGGTCCCCTGATCTCCAGTAAACCACGTCGACTTTGTCCCGAGTGCCTCTCCGACCTTAAAAATCAGATTTCTGAACTACTAAGCTCGGGCGTCATTGAACCCTCTGCCAGTAGCTGGGCTACGCCCATACATATGACACCCAAGAAAGACGGATCCTGGCGCATGTGCGGAGACTACCATCGACTAAACGCACAAACAATTATGGACACCTACCTCATACCCAACATTGCCGACTTTACCAGTTCCCTCGCAGGTGCGACCACGTTCTGTGTCATTGATTGCAAACGGGCCTACCACCAAATCCCCATGGCACCTGAAGACATCGAGAAGACAGCAATCACCAACCCGATCAGGTTATTTCAGTTTCGATTCATGCCCTTCTGTCTGAAAAATGCAGGCCAGACCTGACAACGCTTCATCAACGAAGTGCTATTCAAACTAAAATTCTGCTTTGCATATCTTGATGACAGTCTTGTGTTCAGCTCATCCATCGAGGACAACATTCGACATGTGCAAACTGTTAGGAACACTCTCGCGGCAGCAGGCATCGAGACCAACCAGGACAAATTACAGCTACATCAATCTGCTGTCACTTTTCTTGGTTTTCGGATCTCTGCCGACGGCATGTCACCGCCCCCTGAGAAAGTAAAAAAAATTCTAAACATACCCAAACCTTTGTCATTCAAAGAGTTCCAGCACTTTCTGGGGTGGTTAATTATCATCGCCAACGTCTACCTCGGGCAGTGGAGATTCAGGCTCCACTGAAGGACGCCTTGGCAGGCACAAACACTTCTGGATCTCAGCCCGTTCCATGGACCCCTGCTATGAATGAGTCTTTCACTACCCTCAAAAATTTTCTTGCCGAGGCCTGCACCATCGAGCATCCTCATCCCAATGCACAGCTTTTCATCACCACAAACGCAAGTGACACTGCCATCCGCGCTGTCCTTAGCCAGACAATCGATGGCCAAACTTGGCCTCTGCAGTTCTTCTCGTGCAAGCTCACCAATGCACAACGGAAATATTCCGCGTCTGGCATGGAGTTGCTCACGGTCGATGACGTGATCAAGCATTGTAAGTCTGATGTTGAGGGACGCCCTTTCCATGTTTTAACGGACCATAAACCTCTGGCTGTGGCCATTACAAATCCGCCAGCTGACTCGCTGCTTCAGATACATGGACTTCATATCTCAGTTCACCACCGATGTCAGACACATAAAGGGTGCTGACAATATAGTTGTTGATTTCCTTACATGAGTCGACGCCGTTCATTCCCTGTTAGACCTCTCTGAACTGCCTAACCTCCAACCCGCCGATGAGGAAACACAAAACCTGATTTCAGACTCTACTTCTTCACTACATTTCGTCTGCACCAGCTTCCCTGGCATTTATGGTGAGATCTGGTGCGACGACAGTACAGGCACGTTACGCCCCCTCATCCAAACCATTCTCCGTCGAGCTGTCTTCAACGCATTGCATAATTTAGCCCACCCCAGTTTTCGTGCATCCGCCCACCTCGTAGTGGAGCGCTTTGTGTGAAGAAATGTCAACAAGGACTGCCAGCAATGGGCATGCTCCTGCATCGCGTGCCAATGCTGCAAAGTACACAAGCACACTTCACCCCCCCTCGGCGCCTTTTCGATCCCTCCTGGGCGTTTCCAGCATATTCATATTGACATTGTCGGCCCTCTCTCCCCCTCTAATGGCTTTCGTTATGTTCTCTCGTCTATCGACCGAAAAACTCGCTGGGTCAAGGCTGTCCCCCTCCCCAATATTATGGCAGAAACTGTCGCTCGAGCTTTCGTCGAGTCATGGGTATCACATTTTGGATGTCCAGCTATCATCACGACTGACCAGGGCAGACAATTTGAGTTGGCCCTGTTCAACGGGATTTGTAACATTTGCAGCATCCGGCGCATCCATACCACAGCATATCATCCGCAAAATAACGGGCTAGTCAACCACTGGCACCGCACTTTCAAGGCGGCTCTTTGATGCCACAACTCTCTACGGCCAGAGGCCCTTCCCCTTGTGCTACTCGGCATTCGTGCGATCTCTAAGGAAGACCTGAAAGGCACAATAGCCGAGTTCGTATACAGCCAGAACATTGTTCTCCCCGGTGAACTTGTGAACCCTTCCGCTTCTCTCCCTCACTCTGACTTACCTTCCTTCGTGGATCGTGTCAGACGCCACTTCATCAACCTCCATATCCCTCCACCCGCCAGCCATTCCCGCCCTAAGGTTCACATCCCAAAATCTCTGGACAATAGCGAGTACGTCATGATCCAAGATGACACTGTCCGTGCTCCCCTTCAACCTCCATATACCGGCCTGTACCGAATTCTCCGGCGTTCAGCCAACAACCATGACATCCAGATGAAAGATTCAGCTGTTACAGTCTCTCTCAACAGACTTAAGCCTGCTCATGTCGAGCCTCCTTCTACGCCCCTTCAGGCCACGACCACGCCACTCACTGTCGTGACTCACAATGCTCCGACTACTCCCTCCATGTCGGACTTACACACTCGATCGAGTGACTTCCAGCTCCAATCATCGAGCTCTCCTCCAGCCTCGCCATCTACACCGCTCTCACACACTCCATCGAGTGACTTCCAGCTCCAATCATCGAGCTCTCCTCCAACCTTGCCCTCTACTCCCGTCTCGTACTCTGTCGAGTGACCACATGCTCCCCACGTCGAGCTTACCTACGATCATGCCCTCACCGCCGGGCCCTTCACCGGTCCCTTCCACTGTCGTCTGCCTCGCCCTGTCGAGGTTTCTCACGCCCCTCCATCTCGAAAATGGCCTCGCTTGAGGTGTTTGTGCCTGTCCCCCTGGACATAATCCACAACATCTCAATAATACTGCATGATTATACACTGTTCGTGTGTTTCTCTTCATCCAGTGCTCATGACACAACCTCCACCATTCCCTGTCATCTGGTGAAATGTGTTCCCCTCGCGCTCAATCTCGACCTGGACATGCTTCTTGTGTTCGCCACGCCCACTGGAGACATCGTCGTCATCGCTCTGTTCCACCCGCAAACCACCGGCCTACCTCTCACCGCATGACCAGCATGCCCAGTACGACACCTGGCTCACTTCAACGACTTCCAGGTTCGGTGGCTGAACCTTCCTTCACGACATCTACCCACACAGCTCCCCGATAACGCTGTCGAGCTGACCGTGGTCCAGCTCCCGCAGACCACCCCTGCCGATGCCTTAGTCATCCCCCCCCCCCCCCCTGGCCTCTCAAGAGTACTCTGTACTGTGGGGGGAGAGGGGGGGGGGGGTTTGTTGGGCTGATGAGGTCGACACCAACATCGATATGTGTTCGTCTCTAGACACTGAGCATCATCTTTGGACTCTATGTATGGTCTTTAGGCTGTTCCGCCATGTTCAGTTCTTCGTGAGCCTTGCATGTGTTTAGGTGAATAAATGAACTACTGCTAAATGGGTGTTGTTTGGTGTAACCAACCCAAACTTCTCTCTCAGAAGTAAGTAGACTTATGGCCTGACACATTCCTCTCACAAAGAGGAGTATATTTTCATTGATGGTCCTCAACAACTTTGGAGATGCCATACTGATTTGTGTGTTACCACAATATGCTACTTCAAAGGCCCCATAGTTTACTAGTATGCTGTTTCAAGGCAATGGTGGATTGAAGATTTATGACAAACACCTCACCCTTACAATTAAACGTCAATTTATGGTACTTCAGTGACATAAGCCTTTCTGAGATACAGCTGACACAAAAAGATGAAAAATGCATGTCCATGGAATAGCATAATGGATAAAGATGTGGAGTACAGTGTCAAAAAATGTAGATTCACATAGTGTAACTGATATAAAGATTTGGATTACAGAGTTGAGGTAAGCAGATTCATGTCCCATCTGACTGGAAAACAAAGGATGAAATAAAGATTTGCCTGTTTATTTCTGATTATGTGGCAATTTCCAAGTGTGTGGTTAGTCAGGAACCTAAGAGGACAACTTAAATTACTAAGGAAGGAATGAGCAGCAGTAAAAGTCATATTCTTAACTGCCAAGGCATCTACAGAGATATTGAAGATATGAGTACACAAAAGGCTATTAGCAGAAAAACACTCCTCTTTGTGAGAGGAATGAATCAGACTCCAACATCCTGTAGTGAGGTTCACATATGCATGAATTAGATCTGTGATTCCATGGTTAATACACACTAGGAAGTCAATGTATAACTGTGAGCTGTACTGTGGTGACATTTATACAAGTCTAATAAAGAAAGTGGGTGATCCTATGACTCTCCCAAGATGTAAGAGTTACAACAGCTTCTTTTGTCACTGAGCCCCAAAAGGATGAAGCTGATGCTTGAATTTTGATGTTTTCACACAGAACGGAGAGAGCAGTATCAATACAGTGCTCTGTCACAGTTGATTTACTGGGCTGTAAGAACTAAGTGTACCTGTGCAGTCCATGGCCTGTACAAGTCATCAGTCCAAAGTATGAAAGACCACATTCACAAGGTATCTTGTAAACTTTAGACTTCTGTAGCATCAAATCATCATTAATGGAATGTGAAAGTACTGCTGTATGCAGTGGATGGTGAAAAATCACTTTTACTTTGTGCTTCCTTAGGATGTCAGGCTTCCCAGATATGGCAGGAAAGTTACAGGTTTAAATCTTTCTATCTTTTCTTCTGTATTCCTTACACCCTTCTTTGGTTTCATTCATAATGTCACACATATCTGATGTGGAGAGTACCAATTGACTCCAAGAACTCTCTTTAACATGTTTACTGCCATGCCGGCAACACAGCAGAACTGACTTCTATGGCTGATGGTTGCCACACAGAAGTCAATGTAAGAAGATTGTCCTGCAGACTGCTCTCACTGGTAACGATGCATGCTCTGTGAATCAAAGTTCTGAGAACTCTCATTATCTGGGAATAATGGTAACAGTTATTTGCACTTAAATAAAAATCTGTATGTTTTGGTTTCCAATATAATGTATGTCCCAAGGTGCCACCATCTTTCTGCTGAACAAACAATTCAAGAATGAAGGGTAATCCCCCTTTTAAATTTCCATTGTAGACTACATTTTTCCATGAATGGAATTCAGATGGGGCTACACTAAAAGTGTGTCATCAACACATATACAAAAAATGTGGGCTTCAAGCTAGCAGAGTCCAGCACCTTTTCCTTGAAGTCTATAATGGGACACCCTTTTCCAACATAACCTTTTTCTCTAAAGTAGACGATACCAGGATTAATCCTGAATCTGGTATGGTAAACATTCTTGGCTGTTTCACTGAAAGAATTTCATTTGATTTGGTATACAATGTATTATATATCAGGCTGAAATGTATAAAGGCAAATTGATTTGTTACACTGTATGTACAGTTGGAATTATTGTTCTTTTAGAAATATTTGAAACTAACTGCACATTCTAACACTAATTATGAAATTTATTTCTGGATTCATTTATAAAATAATGAAATATCTTGGCGATGATTCTTATCTTTTTAAGAAAGTATGTAACCTCTTTTGCTTTGTAAACTCTTTGGAATATTGTGAGTACTGCAGAATGCAAGCCTCTGATGGAGACAGACGTATTTTTTTTACAATCGACACTAATGACATAATTTGGAATATTAATTGGAAATTGTAAAGATAGTGTGATATTGAAAAACATGTCACAGAATAAAATTCAAGAATAATACAGGTAAATCTTCAGAAGAAGAAAAAAAATGCATCATTTGCAGTTTATATATTAATGAAGTCCCGATCACACAATGAAAGAAGACCCAAGGACCGCCCAAGTTGTATCAACAGTAACAAGGTAATATCAACAGTGAGGGACCAGATAAATTGATAGAGGAGTTTACAACTATGATGAGGGACATCTATAAGAAAAAATAAATGTACAGACTATTTATATATTTAATATTTTTGGTGGACTCATGAGATTGCTAGGAAAACGAATGGAGATGAGGGTATGGTGATAAAGTGAAAGCTGTAGGCCAGAGTCTAGACATGTTTACACCAAGTGAAAGGGTAATCAGCAAGTAAACAGTTAAAACTGGTGTTATGCAGTTGATTTTGGTAGAATTGAGTGCCATTAATGATTAGTTAACAGAAATAAAAACAGATAACAATAGCAAATTTCGTGCAGTTGATGATCAGTTAATCAAAAAATTTACTTTACTACAAGGACAATTAAATGAATGTGTTATTAATGTGTGTAAAAGCAGGTCATGACTGTATTGGATCTGAATTAGGTGTTTTTATGTAGATGTGAATGAGATGTGAAATAACTGATGTTAGTAAGGCTGAGACTGGTAGCTTATTGCAAATAAATGTAAGTGTGTTGTGTGACTTTGATGGGGATGAGACTTGCATTGTTAATGATGTTATTGATAAAGTAATTTTGGAAGAATATGATGATGATGAGTGTCAGGCTTTTGTGGAGTCTAAGAATAATGAATGAAGTTTCAGAGTTATTTGTGAATACAGGTGATGTATGTGATGATGTAAGTGAGAGTCATGGAATACCAGTCCTGTCAAAGCAGTTTTTCATTAATGTCATGAAGAGTAAAGTTCCAAACAGCAAAGGTGAGTTATCTGTAAACTTAGACAATAAAGCTGAAAACTTTGCAAAATTTATTTGGGACCAGATTGATCATAACATAGATAAATGTTCATTATCGAATTATCGAAATTTGTATCCAAATTGGTGGAATGAAGTGAAAGAAGATCTAAGTAGGAAATGTAAGTTTGACAGTAATATACACTCCTGGAAATGGAAAAAAGAACACATTGACACCGGTGTGTCAGACCCACCATACTTGCTCCGGACACTGCGAGAGGGCTGTACAAGTAATGATCATACGCACGGCACAGCGGACACACCAGGAACCGCGGTGTTGGCCGTCGAATGGCGCTAGCTGCGCAGCATTTGTGCACCACCGCCGTCAGTGTCAGCCAGTTTGCCGTGGCATACGGAGCTCCATCGCAGTCTTTAACACTGGTAGCATGCCGCGACAGTGTGGACGTGAAGCGTATGTGCAGTTGACGGACTTTGAGCGAGGGCGTATAGTGGGCATGCGGGAGGCCAGGTGGACGTACCGCCGAATTGCTCAACACGTGGGGCGTGAGGTCTCCACAGTACATCGATGTTGTCGCCAGTGGTCGGCGGAAGGTGCACGTGCCCATCGACCTGGGACTGGACCGCAGCGACGCACGGATGCACGCCAAGACCGTAGGATCCTACTCAGTGCCGTAGGGGACCGCACCGCCACTTCCCAGCAAATTAGGGACACTGTTGCTCCTGGGGTATCGGCGAGGACCATTCACAACCGTCTCCATGAAGCTGGGCTACGGTCCCGCACACCGTTAGGCCGTCTTCCGCTCACGCCCCAACATCGTGCAGCCCGCCTCCAGTGGTGTCGCGACAGGCGTGAATGGAGGGACGAATGGAGACGTGTCGTCTTCAGCGATGAGAGTCGCTTCTGCCTTGGTGCCAATGAAGGTCGTATGCGTGTTTGGCGCCGTGCAGGTGAGCGCCACAATCAGGACTGCATACGACCGAGGCACACAGAGCCAACACCCGGCATCATGGTGTGGGGAGCGATCTCGTACACTGGCCGTACACCACTGGTGATCGTCGAGGGGACACTGAATAGTGCACGGTACATCCAAACCGTCATTGAACCCATCGTTCTACCATTCCTAGACCGGCAAGGGAACTTGCTGTTCCAACAGGACAATGCATGTCCGCATGTATCCCGTGCCACCCAACGTGCTCTAGAAGGTGTAAGTCAACTACCCTGGCCAGCAAGATCTCCGGATCTGTCCCCCATTGAGCATGTTTGGGACTGGATGAAGCGTCGTCTCACGCGGTCTGCACGTCCAGCACGAACGCTGGTCCAACTGAGGCGCCAGGTGGAAATGGCATGGCAAGCCGTTCCACAGGACTACATCCAGCATCTCTACGATCATCTCCATGGGAGAATAGCAGCCTGCATTGCTGCGAAAGGTGGATATACACTGTACTAGTGCCGACATTGTGCATGCTCTGTTGCCTGTGTCTATGTGCCTGTGGTTCTGTCAGTGTGATCATGTGATGTATCTGACCCCAGGAATGTGTCAATAAAGTTTCCCCTTCCTGGGACAATGAATTCACGGTGTTCTTATTTCAATTTCCAGGAGTGTATTTTGTGTTCCTTCTGTAATAAGTAATGTTAGTTGTGCTATGGAATCCATTCATTGTGTTCAGTCTTAACCTGACAACATGAGTGACCAAAGTAATGCTAAGATACCAGTAAAGTTGATAAAATGCTGCAAGGACAGTGTGGATGCAGTATCTGATGAAATTGAAAGTGATCTTTTACATGAAGTGTCTGATAACAGAGATGATGATTCAGGTTCTAGATGTCATTACATTAAGATTAAAATTGATCAGTGGGAAGGGAACTGTTTGATTGATACAGGCATATCTGAACAATTTAGAGACAAGATTAAATACAGTAAGAATTTTGTGCAAATGTCCATTGAACACGTAAAGATAGTGAGCAAAGTAAGTATGTAAAATGTCAAGTACTGTTAACATTCAGTACAAAGGACAAGACCTGTGAACATGAATTCATAATGATCCTTAATCTAGAAAAATAAATATCTACAATGTCAGTAGATTTTTAAAACTATGTAATTGTGTTTTGTTTGACATGAATGTAGTATGTAAGATCATGTAGTTTCTAAAGTTCTATCTTATCTATTGACTGAGTTGAAAATCTATGATACACTATATAGCTATGTTTGAAATGGGACAATGTTCATAATTTTGTGCTGTAAAAATCAGGAATAGTATCTTAGCATATCTGTGTGTAATACCTTATTAGTCTGTTTTTTACTGCATTTAACTGTTTATTAATGTTTCATATGTGAACACTTTTTAATTTCAACTGACATAAATCCAGTATAATTGACTTTGAAAGGTTACTAAAGAGAAAATATCTTGTGTGACGTGAGGAAGGTATTAAACAACAAATTTAGTACACAAAACAATGTTTCAGGATCTGATGTGAATAGTAGACAGGAAGTTACCTATCCACTGGAGCATGTGATGAGAACTCTAAGGAGAAAACAAAGATGTGGTCAGATCCACTCTCCACACTATTGTATGGCTGTACCCTACTGGACCAGTCAACTTGCAAGAGATTGTGGGTGCTGGGTAACATACTCAAGCATCTGTTGACTGGATCTGTGTTGTGACTGATATTTGCAAATTGTTAGCCAAGACTGCTAAAGACAGTGTCATTCAGCATAGATGCATGTTTTTTTTCTAGTAGGGGGATTGGCTTTCCAATACATTATGTAACTTTAAATCAGCATTTATTTTTTTTTTATCATTTGTAAATGAATCTTCTAGGTCTTTGTGTATGTAGGTTAGTTTGTATGGACAATTAGCAAAAAGTGTGGAAGACATTTAATAGTATAGACAATATAACAAGGTGTATACATGTCTGCTTCCATACACTGATTTTGGTCCTCAAGCTACTGGACTATGTCATCATTCAGAGCTAATTTATGACTCTGTTGATCTGCATCCATCCTGAGTATTGCAATATTGTATCTGATCAGAACTTGAGTTGTGGACCAATTCATTCTGTTTTGGGTACCTCTGGTCATTGCGGCTCTGTGTGTGTGTGTGTGTGTGTGTGTGTGTGTGTATGTGTGTGTGACCATTGATTAAGGCTAGATGCCTCTTACAATCCTCTTTGCATATAATTGAACTTATTGATATGATTATGAACTTTATCCATATTGTTTAGTCAAAATATTTTTTGCTCGTTTGTACCTGGTGTGGTTTGGATTCCTCGGCCAATCCCTGCATCACAAACTTAAGCCCTAATATTTTCCCATTATTTTGTTCTTTCATGAGTCAACTTATCCTTAAATATTATGGTTTACCTAGCTGATTGATTCCTACTCATGACTGAGTCTATTCTTCTGGTCTGTATCTGTCGTCGTGAGTTTTTCGAGTCGGCTCACTCGTCATACACTTAGGCTCTGAATTTTTTCTTTTTCTCTTTTGAAGATTTTGGAGCTTCATTGTATGGATGTTAACTTGTTAACTTACAATTTGTAATTTTAGCAATTTACCTTGTCTCTGTAATTATTTCTATGGTTTAGTGGTGTAATGTTTTGACCTTATATTATTTGTCTTGTGACAATATGTTCCACAGATCTGAAAATCTAAATGGCACATCCTGATATATGTATAGATTATGACTTGTATAATACATATTTTTCTTATGTTTTCTGTAACATGTTATGTATCAAATACTTCTGTACGTCCATCTGCTATCCTGGCCATCATTTTGTGCACCATTTAGTAAACCCTATAGTCTGTCACAAAATATTGTAAACATCCCCGTTTTCAAATTTTGTGAGGGGGATATTGTAATGGAAAACCCTTTTTTAACATAACCTTTTTTTCTAGAAGTAGCCGATACCAGAATTAATCCCGAATCTGATATAGATAAATATTCTCGGCTGTTTCTCTGAAAGAATTTCATTTGATTATGTATACAATGTATTATATTTCAAGCTAAAATGTATAAAGGGAAATTGATTTGTTACACTCTGTGTGTATGGTTGGAATTATTATTCTTTTAGAAATATTTGAAATTGTGAAAAATCTGGCAGATTATTAATTGCACATTCTAACACTAATTATTAGATTTATTTCTAGATTCATATATAAAATAATGATATATCTTGGTGATGATTCTTCTTTTGTCAAGAAAGTATTTAAACTCTTTTGCGTTGTAAACTCTTTGGAATATCGTGCGTACTGCAAAATGTAAGTAGTAGTGGGTATGCCTCTGATGGAGACAGACGTATTTTTGTATCAACAACACTAACAATGTAATTTGGAATATTAAGTGAAAGTTGTAAAGATGGTGTGATATTGAAAAATGTGACAAAGAATAAGGTAATTTCTAAGAATGATTGTCTATCAAAGTCGCGGGGACCAAACGATACATATTGAATGTGTGATCGTAAATCGACCATGGGACTCTGGTGGCAGGCGTTATGAGTATGTTTACGGTGGTCACTACAGCAGTGACAAAATAAGAGCATTACAAAAATACTTGTAATTACAAAGGAGACAACTTACCTTAGTCGTCGTTGGTTTTGTCGTCATGTGAAAGGCCATTACGCTGGTCTGGAAGGATAATTTGGAAGAGTCGAACCATGTGTTCTTTCTTATACTTATTTATTTTCTGCACTGTCTGCAATGAAATTGTAACGTTATTTCAGCATCGAAACTGTTCTTATGAAGTTTTACACACCTCACATCATCACAGTCTACGCAGTCCCTCCTTTCGTTATCCAGTAGTACTCCATGTTTGTGACAAAAAGTCAAACAGTTTTCTATGGGGGATAAGCATGGAATTAGATTTTTCCATGTGAGAAGAATCGGCCACAGAAATGTCAAGAACACCAGATATCCCATTCACTACAAACATAAATCGTCTAGCGTTCACTATCAACTCACAAATAATTCGCAGAGGTATGTAATTTACAGCAACTAAGGGAATGACAGAAAACAGATAAAAATGATCACTAATAATTGTTTATAATGCCCGCCACCAGAGACGCATGTTCGATTCATGATCTCACGTTCAATATGTATTGTTTGGACCCCATGACTTCAATAGGCAATCCTTCTTGGAAATTACCAAGAATAAAATTCAAGAATAATACAGGCAAATCTTCATCAGTTATTTAGTCATCAAGAACCTACAAAATAAAAATTTCAGCTGCAAGAATGTACTCCTAGACCAAGAACTGGAGCCAACAACAAGAAGAGAAAATGTAGATAAGTAAAAAGTTTTTCTTTTGTTTATCTTATGCCTCTCAAAGCTTTTAAAAATAATGAAGAGACTAAGAGAATTTAAAAAGTGATGTGTTGGAGGGTAAGATAACAAGTTCTCCATGAACAAATTGGTCATAAAGGAGGACAAGAAACTGTCAATCTAGAATGAAATTTTCACTCTGCAGCAGAGTGTGCACTCATATGAAACTTCCTGGCAGATTAAAACTGTATGCCTGACTGAGACTCAAACTCGGGACTTTTGCCTTTTGCGAGCAAGTTCTCTACCAACTGAGCTACCCAAGCATGACTCACAACCCATCCTCACAGCTTTATTTCCACCAGTACCTCATCTCCTGCCTTCCGAACTTTATAGAAGCTCTCCATCGCAGGAGATGAAGTACCGCTGGAAATAAAGCTGTGAGGACGGGCCGTGAGTCATGCTTGGTAGCTCAGTTGGTAGAGCAGTTGCCCACGAAAGGCGAAGGTCCCAGTTTGCGTCTCGGTCTGGCACACGGTTTTGATCTGCCAGGAAGTTTCACCTGCCAACCTGTTCAAAAAATTTGGTATTAAATAGAAAAGTATGTCAAGGTCATGACATGTCTCCACAAAGCTGAAATCACTTTCGTAAAACCTTTGCCAATAAGAGATAAGGATTCTGAAAGGAGAACCTTTGTGAATAAGGACACCACATCAAAAGTGACCAATAGATCAGGTCTATTCAGTTTTAGTGACTAGTTTGCCCCCCCCCCTCCCCCCCCCCCCCCCCCCCCGCCCTCTCTCTCTCTCTCTCGCTTGTGACATTGGCATGTATACCTGAACTATTGTTTTCTATGCTGATTTGCATCTACCTCACTATTCAGAACAAATCCTACTCCTGTTAAACCATTCTCTGCTGCTTACAATACTCCCCTCTACTCATCCAACCATAAATCCTTATCTTCTTTCCATTTCACTTCATTACCAATCACTACATCTAGATGCCAAATTCAAACTTTCTAGCTTCCCAACTATGTTCAAACTTCTTACATTCCATGCCCCAGCCTGTAGAATGCTATCCTTGTGTTGGTTAGTCAATCTTTTTCTCATGGTCACATCTCCTTGACAGTACCCTTGCAGAGACCCTAATGGGGGACTAATTTGGAATCTTTTGTCAATGAAGAGATCATCATGGCGCTTTTTCAATTACAGGCCATATTTTCTGTGGTTACATATTATGTGTCTTCAGTGCAGTCCCTCCATTGCCTTCTGCACCCTCATGCTTCTCATCATTTCTGATTCTTCTACCTTTTAGAGACCATGTCCCACCCAAGGGCAAGAGAGTGTCTTACACATCTGTCACCTCCTCCAACTTCTTTGACAAGGTCATTGGCAGAATGAGGATGACTTCTAATGCCAGAAGTCTTCAGCCACCATTGCTGATTATTTGTATCCAAAATTTAAGCAGGAATGGTGTTCAAATCCAGAACCAAGGGCATTTCAATTACTAGTCAAAGATGCTACCCCAAGACCGTTGGTGTACAAAATGTGGAGTAATGAATGTCATTTTTCTTTCTGGTATTGTAATTATACACTGGTACATCATTGTTCCTTTTGAACTGCTGTGGATTATTTACAGTAAACTGCATAACGTAATAAAATAATATACTGGAAAGCAGTAATGAAAATGCCTAACTACTTAAAGCAATTTCCACAAGACGATTGAGGGTTAGCATCACATATTATTCTTGCAGCACAGTTTACAGCAATGAAATCTTTCTTTCTCAAAAATGAGTTACCACAGAACATTATTCATTATGACATTACTAAATGAAAATTTGCAAGGTATGTCAGATTTTTCTCTCTCTCTCTCTCTCTCTCTCTCTCTCTCTCTCTCTCCCTCCCCTTTTTGCCCCTAAAGACTTGCAGTGAGTCAAAGTGCAAATATGGAAGAACTAAGTTGTTTTATGAGTTTCAAAACGTCCTTTTTCCAGTTTAAATTCTCGTCAATAAGGCCACCTAGGAGTTTTGAAGCTTCCAAACTATTTATTATCATCACATCAAGTGTTGCACTTATCACTGGTGTAGTATCCCTATATGTGCAGAACTAAATATGTTAGGTCTTTTTAAAATTGGGGGTGAGACCATTTGCTGAGAATCAGTCAGTAGCACTTTTAAGAACATTATTTACCCTATCTTCTGTTGCACTGTGTATGCTTTGATAGATTACAATACTAGTATCCTCTCCAAAAAGCTCTAATTCTGATTGTTGTGTGTTAGACACAAGATCATTTACATATTCGAGCAACAATAGTGGATCTAAGATTTACCGTTTGGGAACCTCATACATGATTGCTCTACAGTCAGAATAACGCCCCAGACTACATTGGTTGAATTACAAAGTAAAACTTGCTGCATTATTTTGGGTAGATACAACATTCACTGGTTGGCTATATTATCAATCCCATAAAACCACCATTATCTTGGAGAACATTATGATTCACACAGTCAAACACCTTAGATAGGTCACAGAAATACCAACCAATGCTATTTTGTTATCTAGGCCCCTAGTGCTTGTAAGATTTGGTGAGTGTATGTTTTCTAAGCAGATTCAGAAGGATGTATGTTGTAGTAGTTACTCAGAGATGAAGAAGCTTGCACAGGATAGAGTACCATGGAGAGCTGCATCAAACCAGTCTCTGGACTGAAGACTACAACAACAATATATGTAAATGGCATACTTCATAGAGTAACTCTTCTGAAATCTTAACTGTGGTTTAATGACGACATTACTGTTGCTCAGGTGGGACCCCATTCTAGAAATTGCACCTTCTCAAAATGTTTCAAAATAATATCAACAGTGGAACAGGTCAGTAGTTGCTGACAGCTCTCCTATCACCTGTCTTACAGACGGGGTTTAACAATGGCAAATTTTAATCTGTCTAGAAAGATGACTTGGGGTTAGTGATGCACTACATATTTCAAGTAAGACATGGTTCATTGTATGAGAACAGGAATTTGGTGATGATGATGATGAAGATGCGATGGTGATGATATTAGGTTTATGGGGCACTCAACTACGCAGTCATCAGCACCCATACAAAGCCCCAATTTTGACACAGTCCAATTTTTACACAATGCAGTCTAGCCACTGTCACAAATGATGATGATGAGGATGAAATGAGGAGGACAACACAAACACCCAGTTGCCAGACAGAGAAAATCCCCAACCCAGCTGGGAATCGAACCTGGGACCCCATGATCCAGAGGCAGCAACACTTGCCACTAGACAAGCTGCCAACGGGACTTTGGTAATCAGTCAAAAACACCATCAAATCTAAATGTGCTTTTATTTTTGAGAGAAGATACAATTTTCTTAACTGTGGCAGGAGAAGTTGGTGATATAGTCATACAATTCAGTTTTATGAGAGCTGCTTCTTCAAGATACTGCTGTGACTTACCTCTTGAACTGTTTGTTCCTATATTTTCTACTTCTTTTAAGAAATGGTTATTAAAAATATGTGATACCTGTGACTCATGATTTATAGGCCTTCCATTGTTTCACCACATTCCATACAGCCCTAAAGTCCATTGTTGCAATAACTGATTTCTGAAATAACCCGTGTGTTCCTTGATTTTTTAACAATTTTTCTTAATAATTCTGAGTGGCTTTTTGTAGTGCCCAAGTACTGCAGCATCTCTACTTGTTCTTTCCAACAGATACAATTCCCTTTTTCTTCCACAAAATATTTCAATTCATCTAATGATCCATGTCTTTTTACATTTCTTTTTAATAACTTTTCCAATTTTATTATTCAGAAAGCTATTTTCAAATAATGATATGAATTATGATGTGGTACAGATTATTTCGTGAGCAGTGATGCTGTATTATGGGAAATTAGAGAATGAAGTCACAGTTAGAGCAATGCTATCTTGATATGCAGTAAAGTACATTCATGAGATTAGAAGGAAATGCTGAAATGTTAAAACTTGTTGAAAGTAAATTGCCTGCAGGAGAAGGAGGTAATTATGTTTGAAGTACCATGTAAACTTAACTTTGAGTGAAGACAAATGAAATGAAGAATAATTATTCATTTAGTCATCTGCTTTTGGCACTGTAAGTAATTGTAAATGACATCTGCAACAGAAAACACACATTACATAAAAAAATTTTATTACAACTAGAACATGCTGTTGCTAATGAGCAAAAGAAGTAAGAGCTTGTAACTGAAAAGCATTGAGAGATCTTGATTTAAACAAAAGTTTTCAAAAGAAGTGCTGTTACTACTTGTGACATAATCAAGCTTAATACACATTACGAATTCGTTGATACCAGTTGAGATGTGGGACAAATGATCAAGGATTCATCAACTCAGTAAAGACAAGGCAATAATCACCAATCAAACACAAGCTCTTGCTTGTAACTTCCAACAGTTTTTATTTAACAATTGCATGACAACAACAAACTGCTGTTCCCCAGAATAATACACATAATTGCCCTAGAACCTGAAACATTACTACAGAGACAAAATGTCTACGAGTGTCAAAACCCACCCGAAACAATAAATAATTTTAAAATCCTATTTACATAAATCTTAAGAACCATACACCCAATAAATGGTTTACCGAGAAAAATTTCCACATTAGCAGGACACCTTTTATGATATAACAGCAGAAAAACCTCACAATTTCTCTTTCTGAATAAGATATTAAACACCCAGTACAATGAAAGGCATCTTTCAGGTATTACAAAATTTCAGTGACAAGTAATGGCACCTCAGGAGTGCATGGAAACTACAGCTCAGATCGAGCCTGAACGAAAGCTGAAAGGAACGGAGAAAAGAAAAGATGGATGCCTCAGCATCACCAGAAACAAATATAATACAGTCAACTTAAATTCGCTGAGGAACCAGAGCCTACTGATAAACACAGCGACCATGCTGTTGGTTACAATTCAAACTGGCCACTGTCAAGGCGTCATCCCCCAATTAAACAACCAGCTACAACGGACACCGCGTATCACTGATTATACCATTGAAACAAAAACATTAAACGACACAGCAACTGGACAGTAACCAAACTAAACAATCCTCAAAACATTAGAAAAATTTCATAATAGGAATACGGCCACAAGGAACCCACAAGCGTCCTTATTTTTCAGCTTAATCTACACTCAGATACAAAACATTATCACGCAGCGAGCTTTTGTGGAGTACACAATCTGTTTCTCGCAAATAGCTTAATTTATTCCTGCTCTCTCTCATCACCACCATACCATCACCTGCTCATCCTGCACCTTCCTGATGCTGGCTATTTTCTCAACATACTCAACAGAGTGACTTTCCAATTGCTCCAAATTTGATGTCAACGTGGCACAAGTAGCCAATCTCCAGTCCTCCACAAATCCACCACTTCACACAGGTAATCACTGTTCAATAAGTCACGCAACAGTGGTCTATATGAAACAGATAACATGGGTGTCCAAACACTAGGAGAGCTATTTACTGCAAACAGCGCAAAATTCAATATACATATATACAGCAGGACCTTAAGAACCTGAATAATTCCCACCATTTGATTCTGTAACATATCTGATTGCTGGCTGATACATTGCAAAGCCAGTTTCACATGCTCACATCATTTAGCAGCACAGACGAGACCATCGCCCTCTCACTAGATGCAGTACACATACACCGACAGCATGTGCATCTCCGTCCACAGCCCCCCTACCCATGTGACAGAAAGAGGCAGAGCACGTACAAAGAGCAACCACTGAAAACCAGGCTGCATGCTGGAGCACCAAACAACAGACCAAAACCAGACCTCTCTCCACAGGATCGTGCACTTTGATAGCCAAAAAGTGACCAAAGAGGAAAACAGCAGCCACTATACAAAGTTGATCACAGAGATTTTAAATGAACACGAGATGCGGCTGGCTCCAACAGCGCCACGTATTATCCTCTGCCTCTCAATGGCGGCCACAGCATCCATCAAAATGGGCCTGAAGCTTACCCCTACTGCCCCCCAGCCTTCGCTTGATTAAAATGAACCCAGAATTGTCTGCTGGAGGACACCTCCTTAACCTGCAGATTAACTGGGCTAAGTATCTTAATGACATGACAGGGGCCCCGGTAACATGGCCTCATCTTGCCCTTAATATCCTGCCCCGTATGTGTGGAAAATTTTTTAATAAAGATGAGATCACCGATTTTTCACTTAAAGGGATGCCTGATTATACCTGTCAGCTTGTCGATGGTGGGCCAAGCTGATATTTCGCCTTGCTCACTCCCAATTCTCCCGGAGGCTTGCCAGATTAACTGTGGCAGGCAGGAGATCATTAATACTCCACAGGTTTGATAGCGGAGAATTCGAGGTATATGCGAATGTGAGGGAAGTGGGAGTGTCACCAGCAGCTTCATGATGAGCAGAATGAAATGCCTGAATAAGCAAGGTATAGTGGCATCCTACCAAGTTGGACTCTTAGCATGGAAAATGCTGAGAGCCACCTTTAGGTCTCTGTTCACCCATTGGGCAAATGAGGACTTGGGATAATACGATGTAGTAGTAATATGTTTGATCTCATGGTTAAAACAGAAACTTTTGAAGGTATTTGACAGAAAGGCAGGTGCGTTATCACACATAACGGACTTGAGTGGCCCAAACCAGGAAATAAGCCTGGATAACTGCTGAACTGTAATTTCGGCTATCACTCCTCAAGTAGGAAATAACCAGGTAAAACAAGAGAAGGTGTCTACCACCACCAGCACATACCTATTTCCTTTCCTCATATGAGGTAAGGGCCCAACGTAATCAATGAATACCCAGTCTACGCGGTATAGCTCCCTCTGAGATTGTAACAGCCCTCTCCATGCTCCAGAGTCTGGTTTAGCGCACTTGCATTGCTTACATCCAGAGACAAAATGCCGGGTACTGTGGTACATGTTCACCCAGCCCCTCAGGACCCTTTTCAAGGTTTTGTGTAATCCGAGATGGCCTCCCCATGGCCTGGTGGAAATACCTTAACACCATTTGAACGAGATCGATTGGAAGGCAAACCTTTAATTAGTGCTCGTCTCCCACTTGCTTAGATAGCACTCCTTTATTGAGACAAAAGCCTGGAACCGCCTCTCTTGATTCCAGCTTCTCACGTATAGGTGCCCATGTGGGATCCTGCACCTGCTTAGCCCTTAAATCACAGAAGAGCTTGGGTGTCTCGGATAGAATAGTATTCACCCCAAAATCCGGCTGAGTGTCCCAGACTCTTCCGTGAAAATGCAACTGAGCACATCAGTGACGGCATTCTCGGTTTCCTGGATAGGCTTTACCTGAAGGTGGAAAGCAGAGATCCACCCACCCACCATGCCATGCAGCCCACATTGCGAGGCCTGGCTAGCACCCAACTGATGGCTTGATTGTCAGTCCCAAGAAGAAACTCCTGATGTTCATGATAAAAACTGAACTTCTCAAGAGTGAAGAGCATGACCAGGGCCTCACATTCATAGACAGATAATTACTCTCGGCATCGGTAAGGCGCTGGGATGCTTACACGACCAGGTGTCTCTCGCCTTGCTGTTCTTAGAGAAGTACCACAGCAATTCCAGCATGTGACGCATCAGTTTGTATAATAAAGGTACCATTAAAATTGGTCACCGCCAAAACCAGACAATTGCTAACAGCATTTTTAATTGATTCAAAGGCACACTGCTGATCTTGTCCCCAAAAGAACTGTAGATTTTTCTTCCGTAAATCATTGAGTGGTGCAGCAATCTGAGTAAAATTGGGAATGAATTAGTGAAAAAACTTCGCCATCCCGATTAATTGTGCGACGCCCTTCTTATCCCTAAGGGGCAGGCACTCTCTCAGAGCCTTAGTGCACTCCTGGTCAATCCTAACCCCTTCTGCCGATAATAGATGCCCCAAGAATGAAATACAAGGTCAACACAGATCAATATTACATGGCTTCATGGTCAGACCAGGGCACACAACCAAGAAAAAACCTAACCGAGATGTTCGAGGTGGTTGGAGCAGGATTTACCAAAGTGACCAGGTCATCCAGATACACTATGTGATCAGAAGTATCCGGACACCTGGCTGAAAACGACTTACAAGTTCATGGTGCTCTCCATCAGTAATGCTGGATTTCAATATGGTGTTGGCCCACCCTTAGCCTTGATGACAGCTTCCACTCTTGCAGGCACACATTCAGTCACGTGCGGGAAGGCTTCTTCGGGCATGGCAGCCCATTCTTCATGGAGTGCTGCATTGAGGAACAGCTGGAGCCTCGAAGGCGGCGAGGAGTGCGCGTCCGGCGTCTCAGAGGCGTCTGCCGAACTGGCGGGCGCGCCGCGCCGCCACTTGCGTGAGACACGCGGCTGCTCGGTGCGCCGCCTGTCATTCATTTCGCTTGGTGCGTGCGGCGTCCGACACTCGCGGGCGACGCATCTTGTTCCCGTTATCCGGCAGGGGGCTGTGCGGGGTGTACCAGTGTCCTGCTGGAGAGCGCCCCCGGCAGCTTCCTCACCTGACACACGCCGCGCGGCTCGCGTCCACGTATTTGCGTGATCTGTGCAGTGCATTCGCACCTCTCCCCTTCCGTCCCGACTTGTCGAGAGGTACTGATGTCAGTCAGTGAGGCCTGGCACGAAGTCGGCATTCCAAAATATCCCAAAGGTGTTCTATAGGATTCAGGTCAGAACTCTGTGCAGGCCAGTCCATTACAGGGATGTTATTGTAGTGTAACCACTCTGCTACAGGCCATGCATTGTGAACAGCTGCTTGATAGTGTTGAAAGATGCAATCACTATCCCCGAATTGCTCTTCAACAGTGGGAAACAAGAAGGTACTTAAAACATCAATGTAGGCCTGTGCTGTGATAGTTCACGCAAAACAACAAGGTGTGCCAGCCCCCTCCATGAAAAACAAGACCACATCATAACATCACTACCTCCAAATTTTACACATGCTGGGAGATGATGTTCACTGTCCATTTGCCATACCCACACCCTGCCATCAGGTCATCACATTGTGTACCGTGATTCTTTACTCCACACAACATTTTTCCACTGTTCAATTGTCCAATGTTTATGCTCCTTACACGAAGTGACACATCGTTTGGCATTTAATAGCATGACGTGCGGCGTCTGAGCAGCCGCAATAGCTGAAAAGCGACCAAAGAGGAAAACTGTGGCCATGTGACACAGAGTCGATCTTGAATGAATACAGAGAAGTGATGGGCGCCAAGATATCACCAGTGGGTGTCGATAATTGTATTTGTAAGACAATAACATATGAAACTATTCATACATAAACATTATTTTGTACATTATTGCTTACATTTGATGTGGATAGCGTAAGAACTCACATGCTTGTTTTTTTTTAATGACCTATTATCCTACAGTTGGGTGATTTCATCTCAAATCCTGCAGGTCATGTCAACTCATGGTCATGAATTCCTCTGGAAAATATATATATATATATATATATATATATATATATATTTTGTACCATAACTGTTAAGAAATAAAGTATTTTCGTTTTATCTTCATTTTTGTAAATGGTCTGGCCCTTTGAAAAATGTATATTTTGTAAATAACTCTTAAAACAGTGGAGAACAAAAAAATATATCACTAATAAACCAAAAGTACTGGAGATCTGGCAGATGTTTTGCATTAAAGCTCCCTCTCAGTTTGTTGGGAATTTGGTTGACACCCGTACACTAATGGTCTTCCTTTAACTTCCAAATTTAAGACAAAAATACAAAATTTAAGTTCCTTTTTCTGCTTTTTTTTTTTAAGTCACAGAACACTGTCTTTTCTGTCATATTGCCACATACTACTTATGTAATTATTAACAGTATCTTCTTTGCTCCAGCGATCTGTATTATGTAAATGTTTATTACTAAAAAATTGCATTTTTACAAGTTTTTACGAATTATTTACTCAAAAACCCCCATCTAAAAAACTTTTGAAAATTGCACAAAATATTGTTTGGTTAATATTTTAGAAGTCAGTGCAAACACATTGGGCAATATTTTTCTGTGTAAAGTGTTAAAAATTTTTCAACATTCTACATATTTTGCATCACTGAATTTCTAGTTTAAAATATGAATGTCGGCAACACTGTTTCCAGCACTCATATGTTTATAAAAATATGACTGAGAACTTGCACATAAACCATTCTGCATAGAGTTTTGTGTTTGGTTTGAATTTTTTGTTAAATACTATGTCAGTGAAAAACCACTACACAGCTGTTGGAAATCTGTCAGAGGTATTGCAGAAATATCTTGGACCTCAAGTGATGGTATTAGCATTACATCCATTGTGCAGGAATTGCTACACTCACCACAAGAAGAAATTTAGTGACAACCCACCTGAACGATCACCGTCATCCAAATGTGAAACTGAAGAAGACAGTGCAGATGTTTATATTTCTGAGTGTGAAATTGTTGATGTGATGAATGTTAGCATTTCTGCTTTTGCCCCTACTGTATCCTCCCTTAAACATCCAGGAAAGGTAAGAAGCACAAGAAAGAAACAGTATGTAAAAATAAAAGTGGAAGAAATTGAAACAAGTTTTACATCAACAACATCTTCAAAACCTTTTGAAGTGTATAATGTAGATGCACTTGGTGCAAAACCTAAAAATGGTGATATGTGCACGAAATGTGATGTGTGGTTTGAAAACCTAAATACTGTTATCTCAGCAGCCACCTATGCTGAGAAGGTACAGTTACTGACTGATACCAGTTAGCTACTCTAAGCAACAGATACAGAAATATGTATCCAGTTCCTCACATTACTTGATTTCAAAAGCTCATAAAATAAAGAATGAGAAAGGTATTTGGGCATACCCACATTCTTACTGTGGGCATCCGTTGCGAGATGATACGCTTACTGTTGCTCTGGAATATTACCTGAGTGATGACAAAGATTGCAACAGGCAAAGTTCTAACCAGATTGATTTTATCTCTGTTAGTGAAAATGGTGAAAAAGTTAAAAAGGTAAAAAGAAATATGACAAGATCAATAACAGAAGCTTATCTCCTAATGAAAAAGGAGAACCTGAATTTAAAACCTGGTCCTCAGAATTCTACCCCTTACAACTAAAATGGGTAAAATGCCAGCCAATGAAGAAAGTATGCATATGTATTTACTGCACTAATCTGAAACATGTTTGTTTCGTCATAAGCAGTGTCACAGGAAAGGAGTACAAAGAAATGGACCTGATGCTTGTGTGTATACGTCAAGAGCTGCAACATAAATGTTGGTTGCAGGTGTGTGTAATGTGTTCTGGTGCTGAAGTGATGACTGTTGAAGCATTACACCTTCAGGACACTGACGTTATAAGATATGCATTGTGGGCGAGAGGAGAGTTGGTAAAGAAGACAGTAGATCCAGAGAAGTTTGTTACATAGGTTAGGCAATGGGTAATGAAAGGAATGCTCACCTTAATATCTGGAGGATTCAGAGACAGACCACAGCAGGAGTAAAATCAGCCACATCCCAGAATACTGACACATTAGTCCTTCAGTTTGACTTTTCTGAGAAATGGTCTGTTGCTTTGCAGAACGAAATTCAAAGTTGCAACTCGTACACATTACAGATATCAATATTCACATGTGTCACTCACTTCCTTGGAACATCACACTGTTTTGTTATTGTCAGTGATGATCTCATTCATGACAGTGCACATGCTTGCTATGCTGTCAGTATGATAATTGATGACATAGCATCTAGATGCTACATATTTCCTAAACATATATATGTGACTGATGGTGCAGCATCTCATTTTAAAACTGCTTTCAGCTTTATGAGCTTAGTCAACACTGTAGTACAGGAATTAAGAGAAAAAAGTTGATGGTTCCAGCAACCGGTCATGGAAAAAGTGCCTGTGAGGGGATAGGAGACCTCTGTAAACATCTTGCAACAAGATTTAGTCTCCAGCTTGAAATTGTTGATGCTATAAGAGATGCTACTGCATCTGTACACACAATATCAACATTAGACACAATAATGAAACTCTTCATTCTAAATCAAAATACATTAAGGGAATTCTGTTCAAAAAGGAGAGAAGAGTGGTTACTATGAAGCCTGTGGTAGGAATTCAATCAGGTCACTATTGGATTGGATTGTTAACCAGCATCAGAGTCCCATTACACTGTTCCATGGCTGTGGAGGTCCTGTCACCTGGCGTCTTGCTGGTAGCAGTCCGGGCATCTGTGACCCGGTACACAGTAGTTCTGCCCTACTGCCCCCAACCTGGATGCAGTTGCACTGTCCATTCTGAAAGAAAGCTGCCACCCACATCCTCAGAGCCATCCCATGGTGTGGTCAGCATTCTCCCTCAAACATCTGCTCTGCCCCAATGACCTGTTGTCTATTCCAGTACACATTTACTAAAGCATTAAGGAAATGGAGTCAGAACGCAAAAAGCACAGAGATTAGTATTGCCGATGCAATTATGTCATATCCTCCATTTAAATTCCAAGTGTGATTATCAAGTCTAATTGTCATGAACAGAATAATTCATTCCATCATCTCATCCATCAGTGAGATGTGGTGAGCCGCAAAGCCTAGCCACCTCTCATCAGAAGCAACTGTGTATTTTATAACACAATTTACAACATTTTAATCAGTGTCTTTGCCACCAAATTAAATAATTAGATTCTTTGCCTAGGACCGTAATCACTATACTGTTTCAATCGATGGGAAGAGCAGTTTTAAGAATCATGTGTTTTGTATTTAGTCCATGTTTCTAAAAAAAGTTCAGCATATAGTTGTGATGTATTTATAAAATGATTCATTCCTCAACATAATGATTTATCATGCAAAATGACCGAAGGAACATGAAACCGACCAACCAACCGACAAACCAACGAACGAACCAACCAACCAACCAACCAACCAACCCTAACTAACTAACTAAAGCCCATAGTAGCAGATGGAAGTTATTTTTACCAACCAGTTGTTTGAAGTGTTAAGAGTACAGAAATTAAAACATGTGAACACCTATTATTTTATAGTCAGTGATTCATCAAACTTTTACAATCCTGGAAAGTTTTCAATTTCTTCATAAAGAAAAACCTAGACACACAACACTCATATTCCAAAGCCAATATATAACACCAGCTAAGCACCACATACAAATGTAAGCAAGTCAACTTTTAAAATTCCACAAATTTATACACATCTGTAGTTAGAGCAGTCCATGGCAGTTTGACCTTTTACTGAAAGTGGCATGTTACACACTATAAGTTTCCAACAGCTTTGTTGGACCATCAAGGCAATTTTGTATATAGTAGTAATTAAGCTGTTTAGCTTTAAGGTGTTTTAACTAATCTGGAGGGTGGAGTTGACATCTACATAAAATTGATTGTATTTTACACAGTTACTTGAACCTTTTGTCATCTTTCTATTATACTGATGTATACTAATTTTGACAAACAATGACTCACCTCTCTTCCTTTGTGAGTGCACTTGCATCTACATTATTATATTACTACATTACTGTTTATGCCTATGCACAAGCTTTGTAAAGAACACAAAATATGTGATGTCCACGAGCTTTAAGACCAACATATAATGAAAAACAAAATGGTTAGGTAATCAATTTTTTATTCAATTTTGTAACAACAGCTGTAAACACTTGAGCATTAGCTGTCTAACGTGCTGTTTTGATTGTTTTGCCCAAATTACTCTCGTTTCTGACAGTCATGTGTTATTCCATATATATGCTATCTGTGAACTGTGACTGGTCCTTGCCCCAATCAGAAACTTAATTGTGAAGCCAAGGGTCGAGAGATGACAAGACAAACCTTAAAGTATGGACTCTGACGATGGAAGTGATGAAACTCAGAGAAAATACATGTCATGTCATGTCATTTGATCAAAGCATTTAACAAAGCAATGTGTGGCAGCCTAGCAACACTTGCATAATGCAACATGAGGAAACTACAGCTCCACAGCAGGACAATCTTTAAGCTAGTCTGTTCTGAGCTATTGTGGTGTATGCATGCACTCTGATGTATTTCTGCCTAGTAATGACCTTTTTTTCCTGGAACACCTACACTACTTGTAAATAATAATATTCTTCACATTTTAATAAGTCTTTTGTATGCGCAACACACAACTTATTATTAGGATTTAATCAGAATGAATTATTTCAATTAACTGTCTGTCAATATTCAAGTATTATTTAAATGAAACATTGTTTGCAATGTCATTAGTCTAAATTTCAAAACACAAAAAATTACTATATTAAAATTTTGTACCATTGTATACATAACACTTTTCTTATTCCTGTTCTGCTCCCAGCAGACTTCGACAGAATCTCAGGCATGGTTTTTATGCAAGAGATGTGTGCAAGAGGTGTGTGCAGTGTAACAAACCAGGAAACACTATAACAAAGCGATACATGCCAGGACCGATTCTCATCCCAATAGGCCTACTCTAATTGCAGTACAAAACACATATTTGTTAAATTACTATTCGCACTGCCATACTTCAATTCCACTTAAATATGAGATTTAGTAGTCATTACTTGCTTGCTTCTGGTTTCCAAATTATTTTATATAAGTTTACTTTTAGATAATTGTTTGTGGCTCATATTTGGTAAAATTTCATGCAGAAATACAAATCATGAAGGTCCTGCTTATGTGAAACACATTTCCTATTCTTTGTAAAGCATGTATCCAGTATCAAACATGTGACAACTGCCAAGTGATCAGTTATGTCAGATTCTTCCAGTTTCAGGGTATATGCTGTACCTTGCTTAACAAATTAAGCGTACTATCAGTTCTCAGGGACTGACAGTGGACTTCATTTGGGCGCAATTAGGCATTGGGGACTGACAGTGCACTTTTTGCTTGGACATTATCAGTGCATGGGAACAGCAGTACCAAGGTTAAAAAATGTAATCTTAATGAAGTGTAATAGAAGATTTAGAACAAATGCTGATACTTTTATTATGGGCATTAGGCATAATTCTCTGCCTAATGTTTCAAACTCCAACAGTGGAGGTATCATCAAAGGCTTTAACGACTCAGAAAGCCATTACAAACAAATAAGTGCAGCATGCTGAATGGTTTATAAGTATCCACACAATGGTTGGTTCGTGAAGTCATATTTCTGCCTATGATAACTAGTCATACCAAAATATGCTATGCACTTTGTTGTGGGAAGAGTTTGTGCTGTTTGGTTTATTTAGCACTAAGGCCACAACTTGTTTGATTTCAGTCCTGTTCCTTTCCTGTTAAGAGAGTTTTTGTGCTTTTGTATTTCTATGGTCTTACTGTACAGCCTAGTGTAGCAATTAGCAGCTCTTGCTAAATCATATCTAGTCATTTCCAAACCGTAGTGCATATCTGCTACTGCTGATTTACCTATGTTCCTTAAAGCAAGTGTTAATGCTTCTTTTGGCAGATCCTGTATACACTTTCCCACAAGTACAAAGGATTTTATATACTACTGCTATGCCAAGCAGCAGCCATAGGTCTCTAGGAATGCTGCGTGAAGGGTAGATCCAGTAGGCAGTAGAGAACACTCCTTCAATAATGACTAACATATAAATAAACATTTGACTATTGCAGAACTCCAAAAGGCATCTGAAACAAAGGCAAAGAAATCATATAAAAGATACTACTACACTCCACTCTTGCAGTCACTCATTTTTTATCAATTGTTATGCTGCTACAGGTCCTTTGCAGTGTTCTTTTAATCATACACCTTTCTTATTGGTTTAAATGCAGTACCAATATCATGTTTTCTGGGTACTTAGCTGGTGCAACTTGTTACAGTTTCCACAAATGGAAGGATAACTTTCTCTTTAGTTGGTTCTTTTCCATTAGAAACTATAGACCTTTTATCTGTCAGAGTTGCCATTTCTTCTGAAGGTCATTCATAAATCCACTGATTGTCTTAGCATGGCCCACCAATGTTTTGATCACTCCTCTTTTCTGCTAAGGATGATGACTGAAATTTCTGTGAAGGTTATCTATATCTATCTATGTGACATTGGTGGACCAGGCTAAAGAATCTGTGAACCATTTTACTTGCAAGATGAGCTCTATCATTCAAAACTGACTTTCAGAAGGAATGGCTACTCCGTTAGAGATAAATAGAGCACTATATACTAAAGGATCTACAGCTTATAACGGAAAATAACCACTTAAAGGGAGAGTTAACCTTTTATTTGGAAAAGCTGCCACAGATCACATCAACAAAGTACTCAGAAAGGATGCAGCGTTTAGACCAACAAGAAAGCTGGGTTAACATTTGGACACTGCAAAGGACCTACTCCTGATGCTTGCCAAAGCAGGACTATATAAAATCCCTTGCACTTGCAGACAAGTGTACGGAGGAGCTACAAAAGGAAGCACTAACACCCACCTTAAGGACCTTGTTGCCTGGGTGAGACGGATAAAACACAGTAGTGGCTCATGCACTATGACTGGGAAACCACTAAATTTCTTTCCCCAACACTGTAGTTTTAGCATGATCTAAAAATTACTGCAATAGGATGTACAGAGAGGCCACAGCAATACAAAAGCATAAAACAATTTCAACAGAAAATAAGGATTGAAATTAAACAAGTTGTGGGTCTTAGTGTACATAAAACCAACAGCGCCAATTTGATCCCACAAAAACCTCGATAGTGTATGTTGGCCTGACTCTCCAATCTTGCAAGGGGACCACGCCTAATAATCGTCATCACTGATTTTGTCCCAATTATGGTATGTGCAGGGCTTGGCCA
Organism: Schistocerca serialis cubense; assembly: GCF_023864345.2. Taxonomy (NCBI): domain Eukaryota; kingdom Metazoa; phylum Arthropoda; class Insecta; order Orthoptera; family Acrididae; genus Schistocerca; species Schistocerca serialis. The sequence goes on from NC_064639.1 coordinate 420,893,220, forward strand.
GAAATGAAAGTGATATAAGTGGTACCACCAGATGACAAAGTGTGTAGAAAAAATGTCATTTTGGCACAGGTCAAATGAGGCATGAGCCATTTATTGTAGCATAGTTTCTGGGCAGCAGTTGGTGCAGTGGGAGGAGTACAGAAGGGCAATTCTAGGGTTGTGAGATTGAGTCCCTCTGTGGGAACATTTCCTTATTGTCACGTTAGTTCTATGGCAAATGAACTGAAGTAATGTTCAGTATATAATAGTAATTAATGTTTTCATAAAAGGCATTGAAAGGAAAGGCCAAGGAAAATTTGAGATCACAAGTTTTTAAGATAGTGCTTACAGCACCTATGAAGACTACGCAAATAAATTTTCTCTACAAAAACTTAATATCCACGTAATTGTAAAAATGTGTTATTTGTAACATGTGCACATCATTGAGAAAATTACTGCTGCTTCTACTTTTACCATAAATATCACCCCAGCACATGTAAATCTTCAATTGGAAACAGTATCCAGTTTTATTAGGTTGGAGCACAAGTTCATAACACTTTTCCATAAGTTTAGCAAAGACAACAGATACAAGAGACGCTTTTGTCATCAATAATATATTCTCCTTCACTATTTACAACAGCCTGCCAATGCTGGGGAACTTTTTGATTCTGCGACTGTAGAAATCATGAGATGAAGAACTTGTTGAAGCATGTTCAGAGTGCATTCATCCAGAAAGTGGGTTCCTTGAAAGTTGTTCGACAGGGAACAGAAAAGGTGAAAGTCTGAGGGTGCAAGATCAAGTGAATAAGGTATGTACAGAATGACTTCCCAACTCAACTCCTGCACAGTGCTTTTCCTCAATCTAGCAGAATGCAGCATTGTTGTGTAGTAGCATTACTTCACAAAGTCTTCCTGGTCATTGTTCTTGGACTGTGTCTGCAAAATGTCTCAGTTGTTGATAATAAATGTCAGCTGTAGTGGTTACACTTCTGGAAAGCAGCTCTTAGTACAGTACACTGTCACTATTCCACGAGATGCATAACGTTATTTTACTGGATGCGTGCAGATCTTTGTAAGGTGAGTTGCTGCTTTTTACAAGCTCAATCATTCCTTTCTTTTACTTATGTAAGCATGAAGCCACCAATTCTCATCACCAGTAACAATACAGAGTAGTAACTGTTCATGAGCCAATTGATGATAAGCAAACAGAGATGCACATATGGCCACCAATTGATTTTTGTGATTTTGGCTTAAAGTATGCGATATCCATACAGCTGATTTTTGAATATTCTCCATTGCATGCAAATGTCGCAAGATGGTGAAATGGTCACAGTTCATCACTTTTGCCAGTTTTTGGGTTCACTGATATGGATCATTGTGGATCTGATGGATTAATGTGTTTAAATGATCTTCATCAAACTCCTGAGGTCTTCCTGAACAATACTTGTTAAAATGATCCCCAGACATGGTGCAAATATTTCTGGCTGGCCCTCTATTGAACTCAAACTGAATACTATCTTGGAAATGTTCAATTTTCTCCACTTGGCACTCCATTTTTTAATTCCACAGCTCTACTCACTATCTCCAAATGACTATATGTAAACTCAGACAGCAACAGTGAACTACAAATAGAAAGTGACAGACAATAAATAAACCCACAGGAACTGGAATACCAGCATGCAAGACAAAAACACTACAAACTTATGCACCAACCTAATACACAGGTCCTCATGTACATGTTACAATCCCTTCCTGGAAATCTATATATACAACACTACATTTATTTATTTATATTCACTTTCCTATTCACAACCCTTTCGAAAAAGTTAACAAATATGACACAGAAATCATTATTTCAGTTTATTTGCAGCATAAATAAAGCAAAAATAAAAAAAAAAAGTTTCTGCACAGGCTTGAACTCACAATCTTAGGATTACTGTTCTATACGTCTTTCTCTTGTGCCAATCACTGCCTGGAATTTACACTAACATACGGGGGGGTTACATTTTGCGAAATGTCATTTGACAATATTCTGCTACGGTAGTCACTGGAGCCATCATGCATTGCTCTCTTGACAGCCAAACACATTTCATTCAGCATTGCTCTATCTATAGTCCTACACTTTGTTTTACACCCATTATGCAGTAATCTGGTTCTTTCAAAGTTGGTTTAAAGTGACTATACCATGGAGGCTCCTCCCATATGGAACTATTCCACTGGGTACATATCTATCCAGTGCATAGTCAATTATTCTTTTAAACTTGAGCCAGAGTTCCTCCACATGTTCCTGCCCTGTGCTGAAAGTTTCAAGTTCTTCATTGAGATATGACATTGCTGATATTTTATCTAGTCTATTGAATGTATATACCTTTTTGTTTGTTTTATCTGTTGCTCATGCTTTGGTAATCAGATTTGATGTGGACATCCTCAAAGAGGTCATCTCTGTTTGTTGCCATTAGATCCAATATATTTCCATTATGAGTGGGGTTGCTATCTATCTGTTCTGGGTAGTAAGTGTCACAGGATGTCTTATTGTGTCCACCACTAACAAAACTGTAATTTTCCCAATTAACTGTTGGATGATTAAAGTCTCCACTGTTGATTACAGTGAGATTGGAAAACATACAAGTGAACCGATGTTTTCTCTAAAGTTTTCAGTTAAATTAGGTGATTATCACTTTTATGCCCACCTCTGAGACTCAATCTTGCCCAAAAACAATCTCAAATGCAACTTCAATTTCTATCTCAGTGGATTTGATTTTCTTGTCTACTGGGGCAAATACACCAGCTCATTTCCCATTTGCCTGTCCTTTCAATATATACTTAAATTTTCCTCAAAAATCTCATTGCTATCAATTTCAAGTTTCAACCAGCTTTCTGTACCTAGTATCATGTGAGATTCATTGCTTTTCATGAGTGCTTCAAACTCTCACCCATAAGGATTTTAATACCCTAACCTGTGGGAGGCATTTCTTTTGATCTTACACTGATACTAAATCTGTATTTCTTACAGCTATTGTTATCTATGAGTACATTGGATGAAGACTCACCTAATCTAAAAAACCCTTCTGTGCACCCGATACACAATCGCTACTTGAGTAGCAACATCTGAAACATAGTGAACACCTGACCTATTTAGGGGAAACCTACAGCCCTCAGCTCTATGGCACAAGTCCAAGAAGTTGCAGCCTAGCTTGTCACAGAACTTTTCAAAGTCTTGGTTTAGTCCTTCCACTCAACTCAGAACGAAAGGACCACAATCAGTTCTGGGGACAATGCTGCAAATAGCGAGCTTCATTGAAACTCCATGTGCAAGGTTGGTCTTCTCAACCATCTCTGCCAGTCGCTGAAATAAGTCAAGAATGACCCCCAAATCTGGACAATAGGCATCATTTGTTCCAACATGCAGCACAATCTTTAGTTGGCTGCACCATGTTCTCTCAATTGCTGGGGGAATAGCCTCTTCAACATGTTGAATGAGACCCCCAGGCAAACACACTGATTTCACATTGTGTCCTTTCCTGGCCGTTGCTGCGATTTCCCAAAGAGGAACTACTGACAATCAATAGACACCGACCGCTTTGCGTTTGCCACCTCCTGATAGCAGACAAAACAGTCTTCCCCCAAACAGGTGAGTCCCACTGGCTCAGTTTTAGTGAAAGGCAGCACCTCAAACTTGTTGGTTGGGGGGATCAGTACACCAACCCCCAGTCCTCCCTGTTCCCCATCCACTACGTACACGATATGCCTAGTTCTACCACTGACATGCCACCTGCAGGCAGGTGGACGGGTAATGACGGATCCTGTACTTTCTGCAGAGGAGAGACAATCCACAGGAGAGGATGGTATTTGAGGTACCTCTGGTATGGGTATCACAGGCTCACAATTCTTGGGAGCTCTTTTAATACGTTGATTCCAAGCGGTTGCCAATCTTGTGACAGTAGTCAGAGCGATTTCCAGCAGCCAACTCATCCTGTGTTTGAGATCAGCATTCAGAGTGAGACTGTATTTAGTCTAGAGCAATGTATTACAAGGCAGTGAACAAATAACTTTAAATTAAGTGGGCTGATTATCTCTTAATCTGTTGAGCTAAAATGTTTCTAATTCTGTATAAGAATTAAAGCAGATAAAAACGAGATTCCCACTAAGGCAAAAAACCTGTGGTAAAAATTACTACTTTCCTAAAGCCTTTTGATGTTAATTTTAGTTGCAAGCAAACTTTAAAACAGACTTAATTTACTGTAAATGCAGATGAGATATAACACGGAACGTTAGAAAATCTGCTACAGTAACTAAATCGCCAACGACAATTTGCTATCAACTGCTTGTAGATTGCTTTTTGCATAATGATACCTTCTGAAAATCCTCAATAAAGCATGCTTATTTATGTTGATGTACCGTACAATGAAACACTAACTCTGATTTGCTGCGAAAAATTATGTAGGCCTATCCAAAACACGTATAGGTAACTTACGAAAATATAGTTTTCCAATCGTCCGAAAATTCTCGAACTATCTCTCACGTAATTGTACAATGAAGTTAAAGAATCATTGTTTTGAACGAAGATAGGCCTACTGCTCTCAAAAATATTAAGAGAGCTCGATTTAGTTTAAGCCTACAATTGACGGAACACTACCAGTACTAGTTTATCGCGGCACTCGAGAATATTAGAAATTTCACAGTATCACAATACAAACGGATAGGCCTACTGAACAATCAAGGAAAGATTATGCAGAAACAACGCGAACAGTAAAATATGGGAATGTAGAAAATTAAATCGGCACACGATCTTGTACACGCGATCTCGCACAAGGAAAAAATTCCTAAGTCGACTTTTATATGTAAATAAACGCAAGCATTGCACAGATTTTTCACTTAGCTGTTTCTGTGCCGAAGAAGAACGCAGCCCAAGTTTATCCCAATCAAATTCGCCAAAATGTGCACCACCATCAAAGCACATCGCATGTTAGTTGCAGCTAACAATGCACTTCCCCGTGTCTGTTGTACCGTTATAATTTCTTGGGGATTTCCTTTGTGATTTAGTCAAATTGTACCAAACAAACGCATATTCTTTATTATGAATTTACTTACCAGATATACACAATGGTAAACCAACTATCAGTAAGCTGCATAATGTTCCGCCTTTGTCGAATACATCTTCGCAAATTCTTCACAATATTTTATGGTGTGTTCAGTGTTGCCAATTTAGCGACTTTGTCGCAAGAAATGGCGACTTTTGCCTTCGTCTTAGCGACAAAAAAAAACTTTTTAGCGACAAAAATTATTTAGCGACTTATCTGGCGACTTTTGGAGTACTGACGACTTTTGGAGTACAAATCAAAACTATTTTGGCCCAGTATTTTCATTAATAAAACTAAGATTTTAACTATAGAATGGATACTACACTGACATTGTTCTGGATTACTAAGTTAAATTAAGTTCTTAGCAGATCATGTAGCATTGTTCAGCATTTAGTAAACCTGAATGTGGCAATTGCTTACAGAGTAAGAAAACCTTGACAATTCATTATTCATTGCCCACTAGCCTGTTGTCGACGATAGCGTATCGATCTATAATTCTTCAACTTTTGAACTCCCTTTATTTTCCGAATTGACAAAAAAACATACGTAATATTAAGTATAATAAAATAAATTTCTGTCTAGCAATCTCTAATTTTTCGAAATGTTAACTCGCAGTCAAGTTATTACCACATGCACAGTGGTAACGCAAAAACAATTCGGTGGGGGTATCTCAGACATTATTACATTTTAAACAATGAACAATAGGACTGAGATCAAGTTACCGAATGATTAGATTGTTTCATGACCTCTAGTTCACCTGAGTTTCAATGTATTTTCAGTGATTATAAATCGGTGAAACTTATGTTGTGGTGGCTTACATAATGGATTTACAGCAGAAGAAGAAGCAGTATGCTATAGACTTTGTAGTCAAATACTTACATCAAGTGTTTGAGGATAAGGGCTATGCTCAACTCACATTTTGTGATCTAAGCAAAGCTTTTGACTGTGGAAAGCATAAGCCACTCCTAGAAAAACTGGAATTCTATGGCATTAGACATAACAGCCTTAAATTAATAAAATCATATCTTCAGAATCGTAAGCAAGTTGTTTGTGTAGGGAGGGAAATGTCGAGTATAGAGCAAGTCAAGGTAGGTGTTCCGCAGGGATCTGTGCTGGGCCCTTTTTGTTCCTGATAATGATAAATGATCTGCCGTCATTTATCAAGTCCACCACTGTGTTGTATGCAGATGATACAACATTTCTTCATGCTAGTGAGGATTTCAATAGTCTTAAAACTTGTGCAGCAAAGACAATTGACCAAGCATCCTATTGGTTCAAGGCAAATGGATTCCTGCTGAATGAAAACAAAACACAGCAGATGGTCTGTAGTCTTAGAGACAAGCTTCTGTCAGACGATCCAAGTTATGTCAAATTTTTGGGGGTATACATTGATGATAAATTATCTTGGAGTCAACATGTACAATATATTAGTGGTAAATTGTCTAGAGTTATTTACTTGTTAAGGCGACTTATGGATTGTGTTCCTGAAAAATATGTTAGAACATCCTATTTTTCATTCTTTCAGAGTATAATAACATATGGAATTATTTTGTGGGGGAACTCTAGCTGTGTACATGACATATTAATACTGCAAAAAAAAGCTATTAGGATAATTACTGGTTCTGCATATAAGCCACACTGTAAACCATTGTTCTGTGACCAGAAAATCATGACTGTTATAAACTTGTACATATACTATGTTCTAATTTATACGAAGAAGAAATTACCAGAAACAAAAACCAGAGAAAATGTACACAGCCACAATACAAGAAGGAATAGGTGCCTCTATATTCTTTACCACAGGTTGTCAAAGTCACTCAACAGCTACGAAATCATGGAGTACAAATTATTTAATAAACTTCCTCAATCTGTTCAAGAATTACCTGAACAATTATTCAAAGAAACAATTCATGACTGGCTAGTCCTCCACCCATTCTATGACATAAGAGAATTTATCAACTGTAATATAATACTATAATGTTAACAAGAAACCTGTTGTTTCTTTCAAACTATTAATTGTATTTTAGTACGTATGTATGTATATGACGTTGTCTATTGCTGTAATGGCCGAATGACAATAAAATTATTATTATTATTATTATTATTATTATTATTATTATTATTAGTAGTAGTAGTAGTAGTAGTAGTAGTAGTAGTAGTAGTAGTACGCCCAAAAATATCGGGATGCGTGGGAGGCAGAACCTGAATTCAATGGGTGGCTGAAACCAGTCATTGGAGACTTATCCAAGGCAAGATGCCAAGTATGTGCAACAGAGTTTTATGATAAATTGTGTGATATTAGAAAGCATTCGAAAACTATTAAGCATAAACAAAAAATTGCTTTAAAAACACAAACCACCTTACCTGTAAAAATTGTTCCGAAAACTACAGTTAGAATAGCAAATTTTACGCAATCATTGGTTGAAGATATAGGTAACCATAAATACAGTGTACTAATAGATGAATTCACACATGTATCAATATCTAAAATGCTAGGTATCGTTATACGGTACTATAGTGTAAACAACCAATCCATTAGATCAGCATTTCTCAAACTCGCTGTATTAGAAACTGCAGATGCAAGAAATCTGGCTGCTGGTCTTGTGAATTCTTTGAAAGATCTCAAACTTCTAATCGCTAATATGGTAGGAATTGGCACAGATAATGCTTCTGCAATGGTTGGAATGAACAATGGGCTTTTCGAACAGCTCAAGGGAGAATATGGTTTGAAGCATTTGGTATTGATCCGTTGCATTTGTCACTCTCTTTGGCTTGCAGTTTTGCGCGCCTCAGTGAATACCATACCTAGAAACAGAGTTTCTTGTACGGGAAACATACAATTAGTTCTCCATTTCATCCAAAAGACAAGAGGAATATAAAAAGGTTTATGAGACAATAAGCTGTGGAAAACAGCCACTAAAAATTTTGAAGGTCTGTGCGACACGTTGGCTTTCAATTGAACCAACAATACGAAGAATTTTGGAGCAGTGGGAAGAACTAAAGCTACATTTTTCACTTGCCATGGTTAAAGACAATTGTTACACTGCCGATCTTTTTTACAAGATGTATTGTGACGATTCAAATCATCTTTACATGTTTTACCTTAAACATGTTTTAAAAGACGTTCAAGTAGCAATAAAAGCTTTTTAAGGAGAAGACAATGACCCTACTAAATTATTAGATACACTTGTATTTCTCATGCAGTCACTCGGAAGAAATATAGTTTTTCCAGTTGTTGATTTGTTGACAACACCAGTTCCAAGAGAATGTATGTACGCATATCCGAACCTTGGCTTTATGTTTGAACAGAAATTGTCTGAGTCAAGTTAATCTGAAGAAAATAAGGTTTATTTGAAGAAGAGATGCATTCAGTTTAGTCTGAAACTCATAAAAGAAATTCAACAAAGACTGCAAAGTAACGTTACGATCCTGAAAAAAATGTCATTGCTGAATGTTGAAGAAACACTAAGAGTGAATAAAAATAATGCTGTAGCGGATGTAGCCAAAGCATTGGGTTTTAGTGGCGATTTCATAGACGGTATGCTGCAAGAATGGCATAGTATCAACTTCATTAGGTGGAATAACACTACTAACACTGTTCGATTTTGGAATGAGGTTTTGCAGTATAAAAATGCCGCAGGGGAGAATCCTTTTTCTTTGATTTCACAGCTAGCAATGACTGTTCTATGCCTACCGCATTCAAATGCAGAAGTGGAAAGAATATTCAGTTCTATGAACATTATAAAAACTAAACAACGTAACACATTATCGTTAAAGACAATTAATGCTTTGATCATATTGAGAGACCAGCTGAAGAAACAAAGATTGTGCATCTTTTGACATACCGTCAGACGTATTGGAGCTTTTTGGAACGAACAAAAGTTACTCTCTTGCGACAAAACCAGTGGAACTGCAACATCATCTTTTGAGCGACGTTCAGCCCTCTACATCAACTACAGTTCTGTCAGAGCATGAAACAGATGAGTTATTCCATCTTCTGAATGACGACGATGAATAGCTCACATACCGGTATGTATATATTTTGTAACCTAATTTGAGTTCTTGCTTTATTTTGTTGCAAATATAGTTGTATATTTCTAGTATATTTGACCACTGTGATTGAAGCAACAACTTATGTGTTGCGTCAAATATGATAACATGTTTAAGTAAACGTTAGGGTATTTTATATGTATGTTGTTGCAAGCGATACGTCATTTAATTAAGACAATATAGCAACTACGTATGAGACAATTTTTATTACTATTTTATTACCCCCCCCCCCCCCCCCCTGGCTTATTGCACCATTCACAGCACGAAATTTTCAGTATACTGCTAATAAAATCAGTTTTAGTGACTTTCTAGCGACTTTTGATATTGAATCTAGCGACTCGGGTTTTTTAAAGTTGGCAACACTGGGTGTGTTATTTCCTTTATCAAGTACTTTGACAATTGACGGTGTAAATTCAGAAACTGTAGCAGCCACAATTATTGCAGCGTGATTTGACTAACTGGTCTAGCACGGGTCACAATGCCACGTGCACAGTTCTTTTGAGAAAGTCTTCTGTTTTATGATCTAAATCTCTTGACTGTAGTACCTTCCGAAACAGCTCTCAGCTTCAAAATCAACAATAAGCCCAATTCTATTGTTGAATAAAGGGCAGGATCACGCCCGATTGGTCACCATGATCCACAGTACACCAGTAAGTAAGAATTATTGACGCACAACCTGACTGGTTTCTTTCATTATCTTAAGTGCAATTAAAATTTAGCAGTTACAAAACACTTTGTTATGGTTGTATTTATAATACATTTCTGACCTTGAAAGAAACAGTTTTAGTGGTAAAGCTGATGAGAGAACACATGAAGAGAGAGAACATTATTCAAACTCCCAATTGTCTCCTAGTGAAGACGAAGAGCCAAATACAAGTAACAGCTATTTCTTTGGCAAAGGAAATAATTTCAGGTAGTCATCGCAGCCTCCAGTGTGCAACATGAGAATTCGAACATATAATTTGGTCAGGAAATGTTCCAAGCCTGTGGTTTATTGCAATGAATCATGACAATGATGCAAATGGAATATAAATTTGGCTCTGGTCTTTCCTCAGATAATATGGTGGATGAACAAATACTTAGGCCTACAAATGAAAATAAAAAATTGCAAAAGTGAACTGTTCAGAGAACAGCAGCAATATAGTTCATGAATTAGATATAGTTGAATCCCCATTTCCCTATCGAAATGCATCATGCCACTGGTAGAATACTGCAGACTCAGTGTCTCTCTAACAACTCTTGCAGGAAGATCCACCATCAAGTAAGAGACGCTAAATCTGTCATCCAAAACTGAACAGGATGACCAGCCATTCCTGCAGTACCTGCAGAAGACCAATGTGTGAAATGTGCAGTGAGTGTATTTGTGAAGTGTGTATCTCTCAAAGTGTATGAGAATCTATACAGCATAACCTTTACATTTTGCTTAATTGTACACACTTGTTTTATGACAGAAGCGTCTGAATGATTTCATGTTCTAGATTGGATTGTGTAAAGTGTGGGTCTTGAAGTTAATCAGAAATAAAATACTGTTCTCACAATTTAAAAAAGTTTGTCATTTTGACCCACACCATACTAGTTATGCAACAGCAGTTGTCCATGCCAGCCAAGGGTTAAACCTTTTGGTCCTTACTTGTGACTTGTTTCAAATGCCGCCCAAGTATAATTTGCCCTGGAATGTTATTCGAGGTTTATTAATCCATAGTATTTTGTCAGCATTACAGTATTTTTTAAAATTTTTGTTCTGTTTATGATGAATTCAACGTTTGAGACACAACCTAAAGCGTGAACTTTTGTATTGTCTGCAACATGCAGCACTCTCAAAAGAATCTTTAAATGATCTCCACTCACTACTCAAATGGTCCTGTGGAAGGTAAAATGAATTCTGGGTCAATATAAATGTATGGAAGGAAGTTTCAACACTGGCATCCAAAAATCAACCAACCACTTTGATTCCTTGTTTGTTGACACCCATTGATTCACAAACATTTGGAAAGCATTGTTGTTCGAAGTAATTGTTCACTGATATGTTTAACTATTTCATCTATGAGAAAGAGTATAAGAAAAAAATTTTAGACTTTTTTTACACCTTTGCTAATTTTAATCACTCACGCTGTCACAATCAGCATTTGTAAAATGCATCAGCTGCTTGCCTTCAGGATCAAACCATGTACTTTGATCACTTATTGAACCATCAGATAACTTTTCTAATTTGGATGATGGCACCTGTATTTTACAGCAACATTTAGGTTGTACAAATAATGCACTCTATTACTCACTGTCTTCTCCTCAACATTTTTGCTACCACAGGTAACAAAACTTTTTGAAACAATCTCTGTGAAACTAGTCCCTCCTTACAGAGCCATGGCTTTCTCTAACTGGTCTTACCTTTGAGGGTGTCTTATGTATGACAACATGCCTCTTTATATTCCAACTTGACGACCAGCAAACGGTATACTTACATTTTGTTTGGTTACCCAGTTCACAGGCTGCTACCAGGCGAATTTTTTCCACAGTAATGCCTGCTGCTGGGCAGCAAGTAATGCATGCCCATTGGATGGGCTGCTGGCCAGCAGTGCACTATTAGGTGCCCACTTAACAGAACACCCTTCAAGTAGTTGCGGACAAGTGGGACTTCCACCTCAACGGGAAGCTCAATAAAATTGGCTCTGCACTCCTTGTGTTAACTGTTGCATCGTGTACCAGTGACTAGTTTACTACACTATTTACACAAGCTTCATAAGTCCCTTTTCAAGCACGTAGACGATTTCTGAGCCTGAAATTCACTGCAAAATATTCTCAGTTTTTTTGAGACTGAAGGCTTACTTTTAAATTTCAGCAGGCACACGAGACATATTGAAAATGGTAAATAGAACGATTACTTGATGGATGTACATACAAAGTAATTAACTTTTCTGGGATATGACTTTGCTACGAAGTTACTGATTCTTTGACATTTCAAGTGATACTGACATGTTACCACAAAAAGGACATACATATACTGAGCTAGATTTGTTATAGTCAATATAAAACAAACTTCTAACAAGAGCCCACAACCATGGGAAAAAATTTAGGTCTGAAATTTTCACGTTGGTCATTGTGTAAATAAACATACTGTTCATTTTCAGTCACAGACTACTATTCAACTATCACAAGAAACTTTTGAATTTTTTTCTTGTTAATTAGAAAGTAATACTGAACTGTACCTGAAACATATATGAGAAAGTTCAAAACAAATTGACCTACTGGTACTGAATTTGGGATCCTTGACTTTGTGGGCAAATGCTCCACCAGCTGAACTATTCAAGCTCGTCTCACAACCAACCCTCAAAGCTTTACTTCCAGTGGAACCTAATTTCCTGTCTTCCAAACCTCACAGAAGTCCTAGTTTTGAGCCCCAGATTGGCAGAGAAGAATGAAAATTTATTTTTTCCATATTTTGTTCTTCGAAGCTGGTCTCTTTGTGCAGACACTAGAAGTTTGCATGCAGTTTTAACATGACCACTAGTGTTATGTTGTGTGTACAGAAACCACAGACAACTTATTTTGCAGTATTTCACTATTGACCTGAGGTTTCACGTAATAGAGGAACGACCAAATTATTAACCAATAATGTTTGCAGTAAGTATTTTATGAAGCAGGAAACTGCACAGTTTGCAGAGATTTATTCAGAAGATTGGAGCATACTTATATTAACTTTCCAATGAGTTTACACTTTAACAGCTTGTTCTGCCTTGCTTTAAAATGAACAGTAATTTATCCAATCACAGTACAAGATGCAGAAAGTTGTTTGGCACTTACTTTTAGTTGATGTCTTTACTTGCAACTTATCCTGTGTATTCTCTGGGTTGGGATGTACTGGGCATTAGCGAGGTAAGAGGGAATAAGTAAGCAGAATATTACAATACAGGAAATTGTTTTAAGTGTACTTTGTTAATTCCAATCAGTAGGATGTAGTTCATCACTTCCTTACTAACTGCCTATAATTTAAATGGCCTAAGTGTGAGCATCATTAAGCAAATATAGTTACAGTTTATTGTTAATATAATAGGCTTGCACATACTCATTTCTATGAAAACTTATGTTAATGTATACCTTGACTCATTTCATATACACGAAGGGTCTCCTTTATGAGATTGGACGGATGGATGGATGGATGGATTGATGGATGGAAACCACTCAGCCTTCTACCATCTCTAACACAAGATATTCTAGGTACGAGTGTGGTGTGGTAGAATCCTACCTAATGTGTGTCACGTTTGTGTGTGCGGGTTTAAAATCAGTCACGTGAAGAAAGACGCGGCAGTCAAATGGCACCAATAGGTACCTGTTGGACAATCTGTAGAGGTCGTAGAGGTCTTCGTGAGTGTGTAATGAAGAACCATGGAGTTTACATGCCACTCTATGCATATTGTGTCATTGTTAAACAAGACTCGCGTAGACTCGCGTAGACTCGCGTAGACTCGCGTAGACTCGCGTAGACTCGCGTAGACTCGCGTAGACTCGCGTAGACTCGCGTAGACTCGCGTAGACTCGCGTAGACTCGCGTAGACTCGCGTAGACTCGCGTAGACTCGCGTAGACTCGCGTAGACTCGCGTAGACTCGCGTAGACTCGCGTAGACTCGCGTAGACTCGCGTAGACTCGCGTAGACTCGCGTAGACTCGCGTAGACTCGCGTAGACTCGCGTAGACTCGCGTAGACTCGCGTAGACTCGCGTAGACTCGCGTAGACTCGCGTAGACTCGCGTAGACTCGCGTAGACTCGCGTAGACTCGCGTAGACTCGCGTAGACTCGCGTAGACTCGCGTAGACTCTGCCTTGTTAGAGGCAAGACATTTTTTTCAGTCTTTTCTGACAGTCATGGTGTCTATGCAGACTTTCTTTTCAATGTAAATAAATTTGTTTCTAACATATGATAGTGCAAGGTACTTACAGAAGTTACATCAGTGTGTTGAAAGTGTGAATTGTGCTTGAAAGTCTAATACATCGTTCATTGATGAAACAAAGTTTGTATGACTACTTATTTCACTGGTAGAAAGAGGCTTGAAAGTTCCTGTGCGTAGGGTTATTTGTCAGAAGTAGTCAAGACTGTTTCCAGCAGCCAGCTATCCAATAGATGAGAATGGCTGCAAATCCCATGTAAGTCATCTCGTAAAGAAATGGAATGTGGTTTGGTGAAATAAATCAGTGTAACCCAGGCCCACATTCACAGTAAGTCTCAAAACATTATAATGGATGAAATAATTAATTAATAGTAAAGGCTTCCTGAAAAATTATTTATTTACACATCAAAAAATTATTTTTACAAATTAAAAATTGTTTTCACATTATAAAGATAACATTTTAAAATCATTGAAATAAATAAAACATTTAAACAACAAATACAATGTTTACGGTGTGACTAGAGGCAGGCAATGAACATGTCATGAGCAAAAATAGTAATGTTATGAGCCCCACTTGCAGCACTCTATTAACAGATAGTCTTATGAAATACTTATCCCAAAGGAACCTAGATTTGTGCAGATTTAAGTACAAAAGCAGTCTTCCACATTTTAAAAACACACTGAAAGATATAATTTTTCAGCAGCTGCAACAAAGCTCAGAAACATTTCTATTTGCAATCTATTAAATGGTTTTCCACTTCAACATTGCATCATCTCTGGTTACAGGGCTCCTGATCAAACAAAATTCTGTGAATGTTCACATTCAGCATTTACATAAAGTTTCCTGACGTCTTACTCTTTAATTTCACAGCCAAAACCTTCCCAAAACAATCCAAGTACATAAAATTTGAGGTAGGACACCAGTGTGCCCACTTCTTTTCCATTCAAGAAGGTATTTCTGCCCTTTCTTCTGTGGTTGGCACTGCTCCATAACCATTTGATACTATTTTTACACTTCCCAGCAAATCTGCTTTGTTTTCTTCATGATTCCATGTGGCCATTACAGAAACTCTTGTCTTCCTCTCCCAGCAGAGAAAACTTACTACAGATGTAAACTAAAACAAAACAGTGTTTATGTTAAAATTTAATTTATGTTAAATTTTAATTATAAATGAGACAAGAGTATTACTTATTGTTGTTTAAGGAGGAGTGCAATCAGGACTTTCAAATCTATGCGGAGTTAATGTACAGAGAGACACTGACATCATAACATATCAATGAGCTTAGCAGTTTCTTCATATTAGGCCATAAGTTATCAGTTGAATACTCTGGCAGTCATTGATCCAGTAAGCTCACACTTGTAATCTGTATGTATTACCTGCCAAGTGATGTACATATACATATAATCCTTTTTTATTTCAACTAAGTAAGCAAAATATTGCAGTGTCAGGAAACTAAAGTGTCAGCACCAGTAATATCTGCTAAAAGAGGAAAAAATGTCATTTAAGGGGGCCAGATAATGGTTTCAAACTCTATTTTTTTCCTAATTACCTTGAAATGATAAAAGCCTTTATCTTACAGTAAGGTATAAATGAAAGACTACAGAGTATTCAACAAACAAGCTTTGAATTTCCAGTGTAAAATTATAGTCTTCCTGACTCTAACCAGACAATGGAAAATCTTGGTTGGAATGTAACAATATGAGAGAAGGAAAGTTGCTACTCACCATAAAGCAGAGATGCTGAGCCATGATAGGGACAATAAAAAGATTTGCACAATCATAGCTTTTGGCCATTAAGGCCTTTGTCAGCAGGACGCGCACACACGCGCGCACACACACACACACACACACACACACACACACACACACACACACACACACACACACACCCCTACCTGCAGTTTCAGAGAGCTGAAACTACACTGCGATCAGCAGCACCAGTGCATGATGGGAGTGGCGACTGGGTGGGGGTAAGGAGGCTGGGGTGGGGAAGGGGGATAGTATGGTGGGAGTGGCGGACAGTGAAGTGTTGCAGTTTAGATGGAGGGTAGGAGAGAAGGTGGGGAGGGGGTAACTAGCAGAAAGGAGACAAATTAAAGTAAAAGAAATTACAAGACTGGGTATGGCGGTGAAATGACGGCTGTGTAGTCCTCGAATGGTAACGGGGAGGGGGCTGGATGGGTGAGTACAGTGATTAATGTAGGTTGAGGCCAGGAGGGCTACAGGAATGTAGGATGTATTGCAGAGAAAGTTCCCACCTGCACAATTCGGAAAAGCTGGTGTTGGTGGGAAGGATCCATATGGCACAGTCTGTGAAGCAGTCATTGAGATGAGGGGTATCGTGTTTGGCAATGTGTTCAGCTACAGGGTGGTCCACTTGTTTTTTGGCCATAGTTTGTCGGTGGCCTTTCATGGGGACAGACAGCTTGTTGGTTGCATGCCTACATAGAATGCAGCTCAGTGGTTGCAGCTTAGCTTGTAGATCACATTACTGGTTTCACAGGTAGCCCTGCCTTTGATGTGATAGTTAATGTTAGTGACTGGACTGGAGTAGGTGGTGGTAGGAGGATGTATGGGACAGGTCTTACATCTAGGTCTATTACAGGGGGTACAAACCATGGGGTAAGGGATTGGGAGCAGGGGTTGTGTAAGGATGGACAAGTACATTGTGTAGGTTCGGTGGACGGCGGAATACCATGGTAGGAGGGGAGGGGTGGGAAGGATAGTGGGTAGGACATTTTTCTTTTCAGGGCACGATGAGAAGTAGTCAAAACCCTGGTGGAGAAAGTAATTCCATTGCTCCAGTCCCGGATGGTACGAGTCATGAGGGGAATGCTCCTCTGTGGTCAGACTGTGGGACTTTGGGAGGTGGTGGGAGACTGGAAAGATAAGGCACGAGAGATGTGTGTTTGTACAAGGATGGGAGGATAATTACGGTCAATGAAGGCTTCAGTGAGACCCTGGGTATATTTAGAGGGGGCCTGCTCATCACTGCAGATGCGACTACCACAGGTGGCTCGGCTGTATGTAAGGGACTTCTTGGTATGAAACGGGTGGCAGCTGTCGAAGTGGAGGTACTGCTGGTGGTTAGTAGGTTTGATATGAATGGAGGTACTGATGTAGCTATCTCTGAGGCGGAGGTCAACATCTAGGAAGGTGGCTTGTTGGGTTGAGTAGGACCAGGTGAAGCAAATGGGGGAGAAGTAGTTGAGGTTCTGAAGGAATGTGGATAATGTGTCTTCACCGTCAATCCAGATAGCAAAGGTGTAATCAGTGAATCTGAACCAGGTAAGGGGTTTAGTATTCTGGGTTTTTAGAAAGGATTCCTATAGATGGCTCATGAATAGGTTAGCATAGGATGGTGCTATGCGGGTGCCCATAGCCATACCACGTATTTGTTTGTAGGTAATGCCTTCAAAGGAGAAGTAATTGTGGGTGAGGCTGTAGTTGGTCATGGAGACTAGGAAGGAGGTTGTTGGTTTGGAATCCATAGGGCATCTGGAAAGGTAGTGTTAGATAGCAGTAAGGTCATGGGCATTAGGAATGTTAGTGTTCAGGGAAGTGGCATCAATAGTGACGAGCAGGGCACCATATGGTGGAGGGAGAGTAACTGTGGAGTTGGTCGATGAAATGGTTGGTATCTTTTATATAGGAGGATAGGTTCCAGGTAATAGGTTAAAGGTGTTGGTCTAAGAGAGCAGAGATTTTACCAGTGGGGGCACAGTAACCGGCCACAATGGGGCATCCTGGGTGGCTGGGTTTATGGACTTTCGGAAGCATGTAGAAGGTGGGAGTGTGGGGAGTGGTAGGGGTAAGTAGAGAGATGAACTCTGGGGGAGGTTGTGTGATGGGCCTGAGGATGTGAGCAGTGACTGAAGATCCTGCTGGATTGCTGTAATGTGATCACTGTGGCATGGTTTGTAGGTGTAAGTGGGGCTCAAAACTACGGTGGTGGAGCCTTTGTCTGCAGGTAGGATTATGAGATCGGGATCAGTTTTTAGATGGTGGACTGTGGTACTTTCTGTGTATGTAAGGTTAGTATGCATGTTGAGGGATTTGGGAAATGATGGTGGGGCAAGGTTTGAGGATAAAAAATTTTGGAAAATTAACAGGGGGTGGTTTGGAGGCAGTGGGGGTGGATCACGGTTGGATGGAGGAGTGAACTGAGTTAGGCAAGGTTCAATATTAGTCTTTGGTTGAGTCTGATTGGTCAGGTTGGCCACGAAAAGTGTTTCCACTGTAGGGACCAGGAGAAGGAGAGTGGTCTTTAACTAGTAATGCATGGTTGAATATGGGAGTGGGGCGAAAGGTGAGGCAGTTGGAAAGGACTGATATGTCTGTGGAACTAAGGCTTTTGGAGGAAAGGTTCAAGACTGTGTTGTAGGGCTGTTTAGGGTTAGAGTTCTGTGTGGTGGTGGGAGGGAGTTTGAGGGTGGGGTAAGTGTAGTAGGTCTGAAAGACAAAGTTTGTCAGCTATGAGGGGGTGTGGGTGAGGTTTGGAGGTTGTTGAAGTGGTGGACAAAGGCCTCACCTTTTGCCCCACTCCCATATTCAACCATGCAGGACTAGTTAAAGACCTTCTCTCCTTCTACTGGTCCCTACAGTGAAAACACTTTTTGCCACCAACCTGACCAATCAGACTCAACTAGACCAACATTGAACCTTGCCTAACTTAGTTCACTATTCCATCCAACCATGATCCACCTCCAAATCCCTCAACATGCATATTAACCTTACATCTTCAGAAAGAACCGCAGTCCACCATCTAAAACTGATCTCGATCTTATAATCCTACCTGCAGACAAAGGCTCCACCACCGTAGTTCTGAGCCGCACTTACACCTACAAACAATGCCACAGTGATCACATTATAGCAATCCAGCAGGATTTCCTGTCACTACTCAAATCCTCAGGCCCATCACAGAACCTTCCCCCAGAGTTCATCTCTCTACTTACCCCTACCACTCCCCACACTCCCACCTTCTACATGCTTCCGAAAGTCCATAAACCCAGCCACCCAGGATGCCCCATTGTGGCCGGTTACTGTGCCCCCACTGGTAAAATCTCTGCTCTCTCAGACCAACACCTTTAACCTATTACCTGGAACCTATCCTCCTATATAAAAGATACCAACCATTTCATCGACCAACTCCACAGTTACTCTCCCTCCACCATATGCTGCCCTGCTCATCACTATTGATGCCACTTCCCTGAACACTAACATTCCTAATGCCCATGACCTTACTGCTATCTAACACTACCTTTCCAGATGCCCTATGGATTCCAAACCAACAACCTCCTTCCTAGTCTCCATGGCCACCTATATCCTCACCCTCAATTACTTCTCCTTTGAAGGCATTACCTACAAATGAATACGTGGTATGACTATGGGCACCCGCATAGCACCATCCTATGCTAACTTATTCATGGGCCATCTAGAGGAATCCTTTCTAAAAACCCAGAATACTAAACCCCTTACCTGGTTCAGATTCATTGATGACACCTTTGCTATCTCTGTTGAAGGTTAGGACACCTTATTCACATTCCTCCAGAACCTTAACAACTTCTCCCACCATTTGCTTCTCCTGGTCCTACTCAACCCAACAAGCCACCTTCCTAGATGTTTACCTCCACCTCCGAGATGGCTACATCAGTACCTCCATCCATATCAAACCTACTAACCACCAGCAGTACCTCCACTTTGACAGCTGCCACCCGTTTCATACCAAGAAGTCCCTTACATACAGCCTAGCAACCCGTGGTCGTCGCATCTGCAGTGACGAGCAGGCCCTCTCTAAATATACCAAGGGTCTCACTGAAGCCTTCACTGACCGTAATTATCCTCCCATCCTTGTACAAACACAAATCCCATATCTTTCCAGTCACCCACCACCTCCCAAAGTCCCACAGTCTGACCACAGAGGAGCATTCCCCTCGTAACTCAGTCTCATCTGGGACTGGAGCAACTGAATTACATTCTCTGCTAGGGTTTCAGTTACCTCTCGTTGTGCCCTGAAATGAGAAATGTCCTACCCACTATCCTTCCCACCCCTCCTACCGTGGTATTCCACTGTCCACCGAATCTAAATAATATACTCGTTCATCCTTACACATCCCCTGCTCCCAATCCCTTACCTCATGGCTCATATACCTGTAATAGATCTAGATGCAAGACCTGTCCCATACATCCTCCTACCACCACCTACTCCAGTCCGGTCGCTAACATTACCTATCACATCAAAGGCAGGGCTACCTGTGAAACCAGTAATGTGATCTACAAGCTAAGATGCAACCACTGTGCTGCATTCTATGTAAGCACGACAACCAACAAGCTGTGTGTCCGCATGAATGGCCACCGACAAACTGTGGCCAAGAAACAAGTAGACCACCCTGTAGCTGAACACGCTGCCAAACATGATACCCTTCATCTCAATGACTGCTTCACAGACTGTGCCATATGGATCCTTCCCACCAACACCAGCTTTTCTGAATAGCGCAGGTAGGAACTTTCCCTGCAATACATCCTACATTCCTGTAGCCCTCCTGGCCTCAACCTACATTAGTCACTGTACTCACCCATCCAGCCCCCTCCGTTACCATTCGAGGACTACACAGCCGTCATTTCACCGCCACACCCAGTCTTGTAATTTCTTTTATTTTAATTTGTCTCCTTTCTGCTAGTTACCCCCTCTCCACCTTCTCTCCTACCCTCCATCTAAACTGCAACACTTCACTGTCCGCCACTCCCACCATACTATCCCTCCCCTTCCCCATCCCAGCCTCCTTACCCCCACCCAGTCGCCACTCCCATCATGCACTGGTGCTGCTGATCGCAGTGTAGTTTCAGCTCTCTGAGACTGTGTGCGTGTGCGTGTGCGTGTGCGTGTGCGTGTGCGTCCTGCTGACAAAGGCCTTAATGGCCAAAAGCTATGATTGTGTTAATCTTTTTATTGTGCCTGTCTCAGCTCAGCATCTCTGCTATATGGTGAGAAGCAACTTTCCTTCTCTCGTATTGACCCTTCAATCAGACAGATGTAGTCTGAGCCACAGTGAGATGTCAAATAAGTCCTTTAAGTTTTTTGTATGTATTTTTCACTGATATAAACCGTCTTATTATTCTTATGGCAACTCTTCTCAGCATGCAGTACAAAATTTCACATAGCTAAATATATACAACTATTGGTGAGAAATAAATGCTAATCTTTTTGACTCTGAATATAGATTTCAGAGCAAATATTCCATGAAATCAGAACATTTCCGTTAAAAATTTACACATTATACATGTACAATGCAAACCTGCAACTGCAGCAGTCTTCAGTACCGCACTGTCGAAGCTTATGAATTATGAAAGCCTAAAGTAAAAGGTTTTTCTCTATACTCGCATCAGCCATTGTGTGCAAAACTTCATGCATGCACAACATGCCCACTTGTCCAAGGCTCCGTCTATCTAGGCACTACCTGTAGGTCTCTATCATCTTTTGTACAGTGTGACGTGAACTGTTTCTTGCAGCATTTGGTGTGTCTTATTTTGGTCCACTTGACTCTTCAGTTTTGCAGACTCATGGTGTAAGTGCTGTTTATCACGCACTGTTTGTTCGTGGTATAAAGGAAATTGACAAGTCCAGTGGCTGGCTGTACAAAAGGAGGCAATCTAGTCATCTGTCATTGCAATCTTTTACAAATGAATGGGAATCACACAGGAGAGTTATTAGAATTTCCAGCATCTATTCTATAGCTGCATAATCAACAGGTACCAAAATTTATTATGAAAAAATGCATTAGAACAACACACAAACAATTTAAAGATTTAGCGGATGATGAAAGAGCTAAAAATTATAACAATTGAGAAATAATTTGTACGAGATTCATTGTTCTCTACATAATGAAGCACTTTGTGTTACATATGCAGATATGGAACATATGATTCAACTGGTGGTGCAAACTGTAAATTTCCTGTAGCTGCCTATGCTATTGCAGCATTGCAACAGTTTTCAATGGAAATGAGTTAAGGATAAGGAAACATTACGTACTACTGAAAAGTATGTTGGTTGAATTAAAGAACATGCCTGGAATGAGTTTTCAGTTTAAGTCCCACTACTGTTTCATTTCTGAAGGGAAAAAGAAAGCAAGAACGAAAATTAGAAGAGCCATAATGGATTGTGGACCTTTTACTTTAAATGGAATGGACTGCAAACTGCTCTCAGTAAGACGTTGCAAGGTGAAAAGGACTTATTTCTCACTTCATGGCAAAAGTGGGTGCCTATGAAAAGAAAATTGTAAAATTTATGTTATTATCAATTATCATTAGAACCTCAACATTTTTTTACTCTTCTTCCAAGGCTCGGGCAGAGGGGCAAAGGCTAACATGTTGCATTGACAGTGCTGACACTGCACTTCCTCAATCATATTGGGTGAGTTTTAGCTATAGTGTACATGGGAGGTGGCTCCCACTGTGTCACTGGTCTTGGCAAGCATCAGATTGATCTTTGAGATGCTCAAGTTTCCTGCAATGCCTTCCCTCTGTAGCACATGTGTATACTTTCTCCCTAATAAATCAATTTTGTGTCAATTGTATCTTCATCTTATTAGTGCCAAATATCAGCCTATATTTGTGTCCACACTCAGCCCACCACCCTATACATTGATGTGCAGAACTGGGATCCAACCTGTAACCTTTTAGCCTATTCATGGCTACTGGAAGACATCCAGAATACATCCGCAGGGAATGTGCTGCTTCCTTAAGATGCAAGGGTGTGCTAGACAGTCCTGTTGCACTATGCTCTCAGTGACCTGAGATTTCACTACATTATGTACACTGGTGTGCACTCTGCAAGGAGTAAGAAATTCTCATTTCCACACAGCTGGGTGCAGTCCATCATGGTAACATGCTGCTATCCCTTTGAATTTGTTAAGTGTGACACTGTGTACAGGGGTGCATAACGTGTGTGCATCTTGTTGATGTAGGTATCTGACTGCCTGGGACAGCTGCTTGTCTGCCCATTCGTTATAGCAGAGGGTCACAGGGTCAGCTTCTGTTCTGCCACATCTCGACAACACATTGTCGGCAGGTTGTGCTCCACTGTGGCCACAGTGCCATCATCCCCACAGCAGCTAGAAGATGACAACTGAGTTTTGAACTGTTGTTATTCTAGACCACAGTGATTGCCAAGACAGGAAACAAAATAAGATGCAAGAATATCT